>NW_027094090.1:2942974-3473374 GCF_029207755.1 Chamaea fasciata | reverse complement strand
AAACTTCCTTTTAAAAACAAGGCATTTGCTAGCACTTCTTGTCCTACACTTTGCAGTTCTTTCAGGTCATTGCAATATTGCAGCCTTTTTGCACCCATCATCCAGCCTGCTGTTGCTCCAGTGGAAAATAATCCCTCCAGGAGTTCCAGTGGCCTCCACTCCTCAGGAATAAAATACAAAAAATACAACATTATTTTTATCTTGCAGTATTTTTTTTCTGCCTTTTTTTTTTTTTTGCCTTTTTTTGCCTTTTTTTTGCCTCCAACCAGGCAAGCCATTTTGCCTGTGTGTTTCTCTCTCCTCACCCAAATCACTCCTGCTGGCTAATTACTCCTAATTTTTTGATGTTGAGCTCAAGATCTAATACCAGCTAATATTTTATCTCCTGTTTCCAAACCAGCATTTCATAGTAGACAAACAAACCTATTTCCTCATTGCAATGATTTGGAGTCCTGTGAATTTACCCGGTATTTACCTTCCATTCCTGGGAAGGTGTAGTCATCCACCTCTAGTTGTCCTCACCACCTGTCACCTCATCTCTGGTAAATCTGGGAAGAAATGTCACTTATTTGGTGAAAAACCCAGTAGAGGGGTACAGCACATCTGCACTTAATTCCTGCAGCTGTACCATAAACCTGCTATCACCTCCCCTTTGCTGAGGATATTCCTCCACCCCAAGCTTGGCTGAGCTCTCAACTACCTAAGCGTTGGCCACACATTTGGAAGTGCCACCAGAGAGGATCAGTTTGGGTGTCTCTGATGCAAATGTATCACCTTGGCCAAAAATACCTGGGCTGTTTTCCAGCTCTCCCCACCTGTAGCATCATCACTGTCAGCTCGAGAATAACAAAAATCCAGCACTGAACATTCATTGCGGCCAATGATGAGCTGAGCAAACACCAGCTCTGACAGTCACCTGTAAGAGAAAGTTCTGGAAGAATAAAACCCCAAACCACAATTATTTATGGGCAACCTGGTCTTGTGGAAGGTGTCTCTTCCCATGGCAGGCAGTTTGGAATGAGAGGATCTTTAAGGTCCCTTCCAATACAGACCATTCTATGACTCTGTGATTTCACAGCATGGAGACTTTCACAGAATTAAGGTGAAATTTCTTAATTTCACAGAATTAAGGTTTCTGTTGTTGTAAGGTTTACACGAAGTATTTAACCAGGCAGCATGGGAATGACTTGCTGGTGGCTCCCCATGCAAACCCCTAACGTTGCACCCTTGGCTGCACTTGCCCCATGGCTTACACAAAAGCTGCTGTGCTGGGACCAGAGGAAGTGTCCTTCATCCATTACCTGAGAAACATCACTTCTGATCATCCATGCTGACATTTTCAACTTCTCCTGATTTTCTGCCTTCCCCCAGGAGCTCAGAGCCACCACATAGATCCTCCTGCCCTGTCTCCTGCCAAGGGGTCAATGCAGTTTTCCATGACTGGCATGGCTGAGCTACCAAAATGCCCTGAAATTTCTCTGCAGGACAGATGGCATTGAGAAAAACAGCAAGTTAACCTGTATTGTATGAGGCTGGCAGAGAGATACAGCCCTGTGCTGGCCAAAGAGCAAGTCCTGGCATTTCCAGGCTCCATGACCTGCACTGGGAGAACCACAATGACTGAGGCTTGTACTGACATGGGCAGAGCTCCATCAGCAAGAGCTCTTACTGAACTAAACTCCTGGCAGCTGCTGGTGAATAGGTCGACTTTGTGTCAAAAATCTCTCAGGAGCTGTAGAAAATGGAAGAAATTTACAGGATGCGTTTGTTTCCAAATATGCCAGGAAATTATCCTAATCTGCTGCTAAAAAATGCTTGGGGGAAGTTTTCTCCAGAGATGTGGATGGGCTGGAGGTGGGTTGTGGCCAAGGCAGCCCCATGGGAGAGCTCAGGGTGTAAATGGAGCCAAGCCCAGCATGGAAGCAGAGGAGGGGAATCCTCCAAATCTCCAGGGGCGAAGGGGGAAATGACTATTTTGACTGCTCATCTTCATAAAGGAGAAAAAAATCTCTAGGTCCCAAAGCAGCTGGTTTGGAGACAAGCCTTGTCTGTGGGCGTTGTGGCTTCCATGAGTGTGTGCTGCACATTCCCCGGGGTCCACAGACTGGCAGAACCGCCAACACAATGTGGTCATGATCATCCCCCCATGATCATCCTTCCATGGTCATCCCCCATGGTCATGTCCCCATGGTCAACCCTCCAGGGTCATTCCCTATGGTCATCTTTCCATAGTCATCCCCTCACAGTCAACCCCCCATGGTCATCTCCCCATGGTCAACCCTCCAGGGTCAATCTCCCATGGTCATCTCACCATGGTTAACTCTCCAGGGTAATTCTCTATGGTCATCTCCCCATGGTCCTCCCTTCATGGTCATTCCTCTGTGGTCATCCCTTCACAGTCAACCCCTCCATGGTCATCTCCCCATGGTCAACCCTCCAGGGTCATTCCCTATGGTCATCTCTCCAGGGTCACCCCTTCATGGTCATCCCCCATGGTCATCTCCCCATGGTCAACCCTCCAGAGTCATCCTTACCTGGTCATCGCCCCAATGGTCATCCTTCCAAGGGCAGTCTGGAGCCCTGTCCCCTTCCGGCCACCTCGTGCCTCCTTGCGGTGGCTTTGGTTTGCCAATTTGAGATTTCCCAGACAATGCACCAATTAATGTGGTGGGTTGAGCGCTGGCTAAATGCCAAGGCACCTACCAGAATTATTTACTCCTTCTCTGCTGCGAGATGGGATTAGGAGAAGAGTAAAGCACGCTCGAAACTGCCCCACATTTGCCCCCAGACCCCCAGTCCCTCCCATTAACCCATCCCAGGAGGGTCACAGCTCCCAGCAGGGTGGTGGCAGAGGGATGCCCCACCCGAGGAGCTGTCCCCACTGTCCCCAGGAGCAGTGCCGCCCCCTCGGCAGAGCCAACGGTGCTCTGAGTCCCCAGCCAGCCCTGCTGGCCACGACCCTGCACTATGGGGTGTCCCTGAACCCCATTTGAGCCCCCAGTGTCAGCTCTCCTGCAGAGAGGGGACACGGGACCCAGGTGTGTCCCCGGACAGCCCAGCATCACTTCAGCAGCTCCTTTCCTTGCCGCTTTCCCCCACCGCCCCTCGCCGGCGCCCTGACCAGCCCAAGGGGACGAAGATGTTCCCTTTCTCCAGCTCAGAGCTGCTCTGGGTGTCTCTGCACGCTGTCCCCTCGCTGCCACAGCCGCTGTGGCGATGCCAGCAGTGGCAGCCCAGCCCCGTGCTCGTGGTTCTGCTTCCCTCTAGTGACAGCACGGCCGCAGATCAGCAGGACGGCTGCTCGTCCCCGGAGCCTGTGGAGACGGGATTGGAGCCCTCACTGCAAACCCCATGGATGGGGGGTGAGAGCATCTCTATCCTCGCTGGGTTGTGTAGAGCTTGACAGCAAAGATTCTGCGGCCATGTTAATAATCTTCATTTCTCTGTCCATGTTCTCTGCCTGCACCTATTCATGGACGTTCCCTTCCCCAGCACAGTGCTGGGATGCTCAAGAGCCTTGGGATGGGAACTGGGAAAGGCTGATTTGGAGAGCAGCTGCACGGGGAGGGGGCAGTTGGTGGGAGACAGGACCCTCACACACACACACGCGCCCAGCTCCAAAGTCCTTCCAGCATTCATGCCCACCATGAATGCATCATGAATGTCCTTTTTCTAAAACAGCCTCGTGGGGCAGTGGTGAGGGGATGGGTGAGGATGGAACAGGGTCAGAGCTGGACTCCAGTCTAGTGTCTGGGTCACTCAGCTTGGAAAAAAAGCAGCCCCAATTTCCTTCTTTTGTGATAAAACACCCAAAGTTAATTTACAAATCATGGTTCCTTGCTCTACACAGGGTCTCTCCTGTGTTGGCCAAAAGCAGCCATGTCCTAATAAAAAAATCTGTACCTTCTGCAAGATGCAATCTCTGTGATGTCTCACCACAGATTTTTTTTTTTTTTTTTTTTTTTTTTTTTTTAATTCCAAAGCTTCTGCACACGAAGCATTTTCTTCAGGAAACCTATTTCTCTTCACAATTTTTCTAGGCTCTCCTCATCACTATTTAACAGCTAGACTGCTCTTTGAGGAGGTTTCAATGTACTTTCTATTAAATTTTAGCCGCTCTCCAAGGTTGTTCCGTAACTCAAACCACAATCCAAATGTTTGTTGTCTGTGATGCTCCAAGTGCCTCATCCCATGCCCCAAAAATGTGTTTTGGAGCTTAGGGGGCTTTGCATCCTGGTCCCTGGGACCCACCACCCATCCCATGGCAGTGCCTAACATCTCCTCCTCTGCCCAGCTCAACATTTGCTGTCCATTTCCCCATGCCTGAGACTCCTTGTCCTCCCATCACTCTGGGATTGGCACCCAGCTCGGGAGGAGCATCTCCAGGTCCTCCATGTCCCCATGGCAGCCCTGCAGCTCCTCTGCTGGGTGGACGTGTGGAGGAATCATCTCTCCAGGTGCCTCTGGCAGCCAGGCCTTACCACCATGGTTTGTTCACTCTGATTTATCCACCCACTGATTGACCCCCTGACTTCTGGTCAGCCAGTTCTGCCTGTTTATTCACTGGGGGAAAACTTTCCTTTGCCTCTTAATTGTTTCTGACTGCTGTTTTCTGCTTCATCACTGCATTGTTTCGGGAAAAGGGGCTTTTTGGGGAGGTGATTCATCGCTCTGTGGATTTTCCTGCATGCTCAGTTCATCAGCTGCCCCATCCTCTCCCTCTTGCTGCTCCTTCCCCCAATTGACCCACTCCCCAGAACGAATTGATTCACCACTGAGGTTTATTTTTGGCTTCCAGCTGTTGGGCTCCTTGCAGCTGCCTCGAGCTGGTGTGTTCCTCCCTGCTCCCCCAGAGTTTCTCCTCCTCCTCCCCACTTTCCTCCTGCTGCTACTCCAGGCTATATTCCTTCATCTAATTCCCCTGCCGCCTCCTCCATGCAACGTTTAGCTATTTTTAATGGTCTGAGTGTGCCCCACCGATGACAACCAGAAGCTGGAGGGCAGAAGGAGTGTGAGGGACGTTTTGCACAGCACAGATCTGGAGGCAGGACATGTGGCACGAGCAGGGCTTCAGGGTAAGGTGCCACCAGCCTCTGGGCACCAGGTTGAAGGGCTGCCACTCGTTCCCTGATCCAGGCTGAGCACACAAGACACCAGGATCAAACCTATTCCTTCATTCCTCCATGTCCAGAAGGAATAAAATTGAGCAGCTGTGATTTTACCTGAGGTGACGCCACAAGCACAAGGTGTCCAGGGTGGCTTTAACCACTGGTCCCCACCAGATCCAAAGGAGCTGCGGTCTGTGAGTCAGTGAAGCCACAGAGAGGTGGAGGGGGGATTTAGGTAGCTTGATGCCAACTGCAGCACCCGAAGCCAAGCCCTGGGTCTGTAAATCCCCCAGCTCAGCTGTTATTTAATCCTGGAGGCGTCTCAGTTCTGCACTGCCCTTGGCACAAGGGAGATCCTGGCCAGGCAGAGGCTGTGTCCCAAGGAGCTTCCCATTGTGTCAAACCTTCCTGGATGTACAAATCCTGTGGGGTCTCAGCAGAGGGGTTTAGTCCCCTGGATTCCCTCCAGGCCACCCGCCACAGGGACCAAGGACTGGGTCCCTTGGACACAGGACATGGTGGTGGTGGGCTGAAATCCACCCTCCTCATTTGGGTAACACACGGAGCTCAGCTTCCCCCCTCTAAGAGTTTTTCCTCACTCCTGGGGCTCTCCTTTGAAATCCTTCTCATTTTCCATCCTCCTTTTAGCAGCATGGACCCCGATGCTGGGCACAGCATCCCTGTGCCTTTCCCCACACGCTCTCCCTGCCCTGGTTTGGCATTCACTCACAGCAGCCCTTAGCTCAGGTGGTGTTTGTGTCTCCCATTTGGGTGATTATTGACCCAAAACCTGTGTTTTAGGGATTTTCCACTTCCCAAGTCCAGGTGCTCTGGTGTTGGATCTCATCCCAGACTGTGCCAAGCTCAGGTTTACACAGCTGCAGGCACCAGGCAATCCATCTCACCAGTGACTTGTTTCCCCCCGCCATTTTTACCCAGCAAACAGTTTCTTCTCCAATTCCAGTTGCTTCTGGGGCTGGACAAAACAGCTGGGAGCACAGATCCAAGCCCACGTGAACACTGCTGGGAGCAGACCTTTATCCACCCCGTTTGCAGTCACACTTGTGGTGTGCTGGGTTTAACGTGGGCCACGGGGATGTTCACAGCCTTTTCATGAGAATACAGAAATACAGAATCACAGAACGGTTTGGGGTGGAAGGGACCTTAAAGATCATCTAGTTCCAACCCCCAGATCATTCAGGGCTAAACTGAGAACCTTCTGGAAACCTGAGCAGGCTACAAACCATGTTCTCTGGTGTGAAATCCTGCAAAAATCAGCTCCACTCTCACAGTTTTCTGCCGTCCAGCCTCCACCAGGGAAAAATTCCACAAACTTCTGCTTTCTCCTCGCCTGAAGCAGCTCTGCCTTGACTCTGCACGTCACGTTTTTCTCCACTAGGTCGCAGCATTAACTTCTATTTTACCCTCCTTACTAAACCAGCAAACCGGGGACTGTTTTTTTTTTTTCAGTAGGCAGCTCTGCCTTGTCAGCCCTCCGTCCCCTCCTGGCTCCTGCACGGGGTTCCCGGGGGCTGTGGTGACTCAGTGTAGGGTGGCTGGAGCGTTCCCTGGGGTCCCTGCAGAAGGGCCTCGGCTCCTATTTGCATCTGGTCTCGCCTTGTTCGTATTCATTGTGAAAGCAAAAGTGGAAAAAACCCGTGTTAATCACTAATTACATCGCCAGCATGAAGCCTGGAGGAAGGGGACAATGAAGGACCACCAACGCACTCCTTATCTCTCCTCCCAGACAGTTCTTTCCCCCGGTGCTGATGACGATGACTGAGAAGTTTTTCCTGCTGATTTACAGCTCCATCCTCATGAACTGGCACGTAGGAAGGTTTCTAGCACAGAAAACACGACTGGTGTGTGTCCAACTCCTTCCCCTGGCCCAACCCTGCTGCCACCCCCTCCAAGGGCAGGATAGGATGCTCTGGATGTTCTCTCCTGGATGGGGCTGGGTCTAGCAGGAAATCTGGAGCAGTTGCCCCCTCCAGGGCTTCCCATCTCCCCAGTTCAGCATTCTGGAGGTGTCTGGTGTGGGGGGAGCTGTAAGCTGCTCTCTGGACCCCTCCACATGGACAGAAACCCCCCCAGCATGGGAGACAGGGCTGGGTCCCACGGGAGATGCTGGTGACTCGTCCCCCACAGGTGTGCCCCAAATGCTCTGGCTGCTGGCCCCACTTTGGGGGAGCAGAGGGGGTTTGAAGGAGGGCTTCTGTGCTTTCACTATGAGCACGTGGTGCCAACAGTGGGGGGAAAGCCCTGCACAGCCCTGAGGAGCTGAGGGTGAGCTAAGAACCGGCTACAGACACATGAAAGGTGGGTGTAGAGGCACAACCGAACTCCTCCCCGTCGTGCTGGACTGTGACAAAAGGCACCAGGGGCAAAGTGGGACACGGGAGGCTCAGGCTGGATGTGGGAGACACATCCAGCACTTGCTGGGAGACACTGCTGCCCTGGGACATCGACCACCTCAACTGTACCCCCCTTGCTTAGGGGATTTAGGGCTTGGCCAGAATGTGGCTGACACCCCGGCTACAGTCCTGCTCAGAGTGGGAGGCTGGACTTGAGATGTTCCTTGGACCCAACATTCCTATGCAAGTTTGATTAAAATGAATTTGTTTTCTTGCTTCTGTGTGTCCTCGAGCTGCTTTTGTGCTGTCTCTGCAGCCCTGAGCTCTCCAGCTTATGAAATACTGGTGTTTCCAACAGCAACAGTGATGCAGAGATCCAGAGGTGGAGGAAGCAGCGAGGAGGAGCACAGGGATGCCCTGTGGCAGCAGGAAATGCCTGAACAGATGGGTGCCAGGTCCCCTCCGGAGCCATCCAGGAATTGTTCCATGGTGAATTACCATTCCTCCTGCTCCCAAGTTCTTCTCAGCTCTCTCCTACTCAAACCCACACCCCAGGGGCCTTCTGAGGTCTCAGCTCACTGGTGCTGTGCTCATTCTCCCAGCTCCTGTCCTGTGTTTGGGATAGATCCTTTACAAAATCACCAGCCACTGGCAAATGCAGCCTCACAAACCCTCCCCTCGCTGCCCCACTGCTTCCCTCTTCCAAAGCCAAGAGTGAGCTGCTGAGGCTGGAGAGTCTTTTCCAGACGTGGGACACGGTCACTCAAAACCTGCCTGGCCAGAGGACTCCGCAGCAGAAATAAAAGGTGGATGAGCTGGAAGCTCCAGCTTGGAGGGAGCCCAGGACACATGGGCAGATGGATCCGGCCGTGCCTGGGGCAGCTGAGAGCACACAGTGTTCAGAACTGCTGTTCCCAAGCATTCCAGGGGCTGGAACATCTCAAGAGGAGTGCTGCAGCCTCACCCTCAGGGTTTTCCTAGCATTTGACCAAGTCCCACAAGTACAAGCTATTCCCAACACAACAAGCACAAGCTCAGTACTGCTGGCTTCCCTCTGCCCTCCCACTCCTGCCGTGGTCTGCTCTGCTTCCCCAAACACGATTCCTCCATAGCTGCCTCTGCTAAAGCAACGATGGACCCAAGCCCTGAGCACCTGAGGTAACCCCCCAGGCTTTTCTATCCCAGATCCAGCTTCTTTGTGCTGCCCTTGCTCTGTGATGGGGTTCATGGGAGCCGCAGAGGGCAGGAGAGGTGAAGAGATCTCCACATTGCTCATGAGTGCCTTGGCTTGAATCATGTCCTGTTCTTTTCTTCCAGACCTGTGGCTTTTTACCTGCAGTGACCTTCCCTGACTCGTTGTTTACCTTGAGAGAAAGGGAACATTTGCTGCCTAGTGGAGCTCAGCTACAGCTTTTCAGTCAGCGATGAAAACACTCGAAAGCTAAGAGCAGCATTTGAATTTAAAAATCATAATTACAGCGCCCAAGAGGCAGAAGTTGGAAGAGGGCAATGAACAAAGCAGGGGGTTGGAAGAAAACAAAGAAAGGCACGAGAGGAATCTGTGCTTAGAACAGAGAGTCCTGAATATCTTGCACTGGCTACTTCAAATTGGGCACCCGAAATTAATAGATTCTTTGACCTTTGTTTCTCTGCGCTCTGGTTCTTTCTTTGTAAAGCAGAAACCACAATAGAGCCTCACCAAGAAAAAAGAAAAAAAAAAGGTATCATCAGAGCAACTGCTCCAGCCAAAGCACTCAGAATGCTGCAGAGATGAGGATCAAGAAGGAAAAAAAAACCCCTAACTCTGAATGGCTTTTCAGCAAGTGAGTACCAGCATTGCGTGCGGGGAGTGGGGCAGTGTCCTCTGCAATAAAAAATGCCTCCCAGAAGCATAATTAAGGATGAGCCACACACGCCCACAGGGGTTCTGTGGGCAGCCTGAAGGCAGGCATCTCTTTAACTTTTAAATGCTTTCTTAACCTTGTCACTTCTGGTGTTACTTTGATGGGTTTATGCATAGGACTCTGCTATATTAAGAGCATGGCTACTTTTCTCACAAGTAGGAGAGGAAAGAGGAAAGCCTGGCACAAACAAATAGAGCTTCGAGGCTGCTCCCTCTGGTCTATGGAACTGGATATTGTGTTTGGGCAATTCCAAGAACAGGTACAGAGAATGGATGGGGAGAAGCCCTGGGGAGAAGGATTTGGGGGTGTTGGTGGATGAAAAGCTCAACAAGACCCAGCAATGGCTGATGGCAGCCCAGACACCCCCAGTCCTGAGCTGCATCACAAGCAGCATGTCAGGGAGGGGATTCTGCCCCTCTGCTCTGTTCAGGTGAGATCTCACCTGCAGAACTGCCTCCAGCCCTGGGGCTCGTAACACAGGAAAAGACAGGGATGTGTTGGAGTGAATCAGGAGGCCACAAAGATGCTCATAGGGATGCAGGCCCTCTGCCCTGGAGCCAGGCTAGGACAGGCTGGGGGAAAAAGAAAAGGCTCCAGAAAAACCTGAGAGCTCCTTTAGTGCCTAAAGGCACTCTGAGAGAGCTGGAGAGGGACTTGTGACAATGGCACTGAGTAACAGACAAATGGAAATGGGTTCCCAGTGCCAGAGGGCAGGGTTAGGTGGGATATTGGGAAGGAATTCTTGTCTGTGAGGGTGCTGAAACCCTGGCACAGGGTGCCCAGAGAAGCTGTGGATGTCTGATCCCTGAAGTGCCCAAGACCAGGTTGGACAGGACTTGGAGTACCCTGGGGCAGTGGAAGACGTTGGGAAGTTGAAACTAAGGGATTTGCAAGGTGCCTTCCCATCCAATCCATTCTGTGATTCTGTTTGGGTGATCATCACCATCCACACCATCACATTACTTCACTGGACCTCACTGCTGGATCCCACTGGATTTATTACACTGTGGCCTCTGCAATGGCTGCTCTTGCTGCTATGCAGGATGTTAAGAGGAAGGATAAAACCCACATGCCCTAATTCTGGAGTCGTGCTCCTTTAAATAGATGTGGGAGGGAGGGTTGGACAGTTTTACATCTTGCCTCGACTGGGCTGGCCTTTGGGCTCAGTCTGTTGTCTGGTCCCCTGTCATAGCTGCAGTTGTAATGATTCATCCATCTGGTTTTCTGGGAAAAGAAAATGAGCTAGGGAAATGGGGTTTGGGTTTTTTTGGTTGGTTGGGGTTTTTGGTTTTTTTTTTTTTTTTGGCTGTGTCTTTCCTGAAACAGTTACAACTTTGCACCCACTGGAGTTGACAGGGGGAGGAGGAGTCTTACGCATCACTTTTCGCTCGCTGGAGCAGAGACAGAAGTGCTGAGAATCCCATTCCTCAAAGTCAGACCGTGACGGTTTTGTCCTGAACTGCATTTCCAAGCAGCAAAAAAGATCCAACAAAATCCAGCAGAAGATCTAAGCTGTTTTCAGCGGGTGCACTGGACAAAACCTTGCGCTGATCACTCCAGGGACACCCACTCCTTCCCCCGGCTCCTTGCCTGCCTGAGCTCTCCAGAAATGATGTGGGATGAGCTGCAGGGAGGCAGCTTGGACACAAATCCAGGTGGAAAACAAGGACACTGAAATTCTTCTCATTGGATTAAAGCAGTTACTCTCATGAGCGGTGTAATTTATCATAAATCAGATAAACATGGGGGAAAAAAAAAAACCTGAGGAGTTCACACTGGGCAATGTTCAGTCTCAAAGTGCAACAGGAAGCCACACTGGACTTTTTTCTTGTTGGTTTGCATAGTAAGGATGAGACAATGTGCCTATCCAACTGGGCAACCTACTTCTTGGTTGAGGAAAGTGGCACTGTAAAATCCTTTTTCAGCAGCCCTTAAAAACACTGTTATAAACCAGCCAGCTCCAAAGGAGATCTCCCCCTTCTCCTCGCTCCAGGAATGCATCTTCCTTGGTCCAAGCTTGGTTAGAGGTTAGACTTGGAAAGCAGCACCCTGCCTGGGAGCAATCACTCCTTTACTCAGACACAAGTTAATGAATTTCCACTGAAGGGATCCGGTATCAAAATTCTTCTCTATGCTGCTGGAGCAAACCTTTCTGTGACAAATTCCCACCCTTATTCCAGCTGTTACCAAGTGACTCCTGTGAGAACCAGATCCTCCTCGAACCCACCAGCACAAGAACAACCCCTCCTCGCTGGTCCAGCATCCTTCCTCTCCTGTCCTCCCCGCTTTTTTTTTCAGCTCTCCTTCTCCTCACCAGCCTTTCCTCGCACTTGCCCGTTCCATGATTTCATCCGAGGTGGGCGGTGAGCTCGCTCTCCCCCGTGCAGCCTCTTCCCAGCGGCTCCCGGGATCCCTGCCAGCTCCTCTCCACCCACGGCCTCTCCCGAGGAGCCGAACCCTCTGCTGCCCGCGCCAAGGCAGCGTCTCACATCTGGTGGGCTGGCTGGGCCAGGGGAGCCAAGGAGCACCTCACCTATCCCCCTGCACCAGCACCTTCCAGGGCTTGGCATCTCCAGCCCTGCATCCCACAAGATCCTCGGCTTCCTGCCCAGGATGCGGTGATGGGTCACTGAAGTGACTCTTGAACCCTTGAAAGCTGCACACCCGAATCTGAGTTTAGAAAACAGCTTTGTGGGTTGAAAAACAAACGAAAACTGCCTTTTAAAAAAAAATTTAACCCTTTTTTTCTGAGTTGCTCCTACACATAAAAGCTCTGCATGGATTTAAGCATTCCCAGCCTGGCTAATGCAGGAGCACCAGGCGGTGAAGTCAACTGGTCCCACGGCTTTGGAGATTGTGGAGCTGAAGATGGCAAAGCAGGTTTGAATCAGATTTTGAATTTGTTAAGCCAAAGTGTTAAAACTGAAAACAGAGCACAGGACAGCTTCTCAAACCTCTCAGGTTATTCCCTCTGCTCTTCTGCGATGATTTAAAAAAATTAATCTTTTCACTATTCCTCCCGATACCATTTCTGTGAGTCCATAAAACCATTTTCTCCTTGTCAGAGAATTCTGACGCTGGTGATTTATAGGATTTGCTTGGAACGCAGCACACAAGTACTTCACTTTTTCATTCGCCCTTTCTAAACGTTTTTAACGATCTGCTTCCTCAGATCTGTTTACATTTGGGACATTAAAAACTAAGCAACAACTCCATTATGAGAAAGAACACCATAAAAATTCCACCATTGCCAGGAAACATCTCAACACAGTGACAAACCTAGCCACTCTCTCGTCCTGCTGCTCATCCGTGGGAAGACTGGTTTATAAATTATTCATGAGTGCCTTAAAATTTCCAGGCTAATCTCAACTAAAAAGTGAGGGTTTTTACACCATTGTTTCGCTCCAAAGTTCTCCAACTGGAATTTTGATTTGCATAGCGAAATCTTGAGACTTTACTTGCACTGAATTTCTCTTTCCTTCAAGTTGTGATTTCAGTTCTCACACTGGAAACATAGTGGAGAGTCTTTACGTGACAACACACTTGGAAATCCGTGATAATTCCCATGAATTTCCTGAGAAATCCAGGTTTTCCCAGAAGTGATTTTTGAGCAGGTTTGGATTTACAAGTATTTTGGCACCTTTCAGCAGGCAAACCCATCACCCCATGGCATTTTTAGTAATGATGCACTATATTGGGGACTATCAAGACATTCTCTTCCCAGTCTGTTTCACAGTAAGGACAGGCAAGACTGAAAATTAAATCATGGCAAAATCTAATCAAGAAAATCACTTTGTGGTCCTCTGGAGGCTACTAACAGACCAGCTCACTCACCTGTGCTCACGGATTTTACAGCTGTCAGTCTGTTCTGGGATTTAATCCGCACAGTGGCACTGGAGTATCTTCCATGTAAAATCATCAATTATAAATAAATCCCACTGGGTTTTTATACAGTACTGTTACAGAAGGACAGTTGTGGTATTTGAAGCAACGAAGTCAAAAGAGTTGCCCTGCATTCCTCTTGATGTCCACGCTCTGCCGTGCATTGCCTGGCAAACTGTTGCCACAGCTGGCTCCTCCACACAGGGCTTTGATGCCCCTTCCCAGCCACTTCATCCCAGGCTGTGCTGCTCCAAATGAGGGTCAGTGTCCAGCTTTTCAGGCTGGAATCCAGACAGAGATATGCAGGGCTTGACACGTTGAGTGCTTTGGTATAGCAGAGACCAAAAAACCTTTCCTCTGCAGCAATATGTGAATAATTCTTCCCTGTGAGGGTGGGGAAGCCCTGGCAGTTTGCCCAGAGAAGCTGTGGCTGCCCCTGGGTCCCTGGAAGTGTCCCAGGCCAGGCTGGACAGGGTTTGGAGCAAGCTGGGATAGTGGAAGGTGTCCCTGCCCATGGCAGGGGATGGAACTTGATGGGCTTTAAGGTCCCCTCTAACCCAAACCAATCTGTGACTCTGAATTTCACTAGCACCAAAATACTGAACACAAATCTTTGTGAACCCAGGGCTCACCTCTCTTTTTTTTTATTTTTTGCCAAGGGAGCATTAAAAAACTTCTCTGATATGGAAAAAAATGGTTTTACTGCCTTGCTGCCAGGACTGAAGACAGATCATCTGCTTCCATGGCAAGTTCTCCAGAGAAGAATCTTCTGGGGGAGACCGACATGATGCTGAGAAGGCAGCACGGACAGAAACTGCATGTAAGGGGATTTAAATACCCAGGAATCCAGGCAGCAGAGCAGGCAACCACACATCCCTCCATGGACTGTTGTTGAAGAGTTATTAGAAATCCAGTAGAGTGAGAATGACATCAGGAAAAACATTTTTTTGCCTCCTGTTTCAAGGAGCTGAGTGGGAATATCTTCTGACCCAGGGTCTGTAACCAGTACACACTGAACATCCTCTTGTCTGCTCAACAGCAGAAGTGGGAGCACACAGCTGGTCCAGCTTTTCTGCCTGAAGCCCCAAAGCTCTGGTTGTTTCCAGAGGAGATGCACCTGCAGCACCTGGAGAAGAGAACCCAGCAGTTTGATGGACCATTGTCAAAAAACAGGAGAGCAGAGCTGTCTTCGTGATACCTGAAAAGTGACAACCACTCCTTGCAGGCAGCTTAACCCAGGTTGCTTCACTGGAGTTTGCTTCACTGCCCTCACTGCATCTGATTCACCAGATAGTTAGAAATTCTAACACTTATTTTCATTAGGATTACCCAAACAAGGAAGAATTCGCTCTGCTGGCACCTTTACGCTGCTCTGAGCTCTAACAGCCTGTTTTACTGCACAGCAAAGCCCTGCCAACACAAGCCTCTGCTGTTTCATACTTAGCAAAGGTCCCAGCAGGACTCGACCAGCCCACAGTAAAAGCCACAATACCCGAATTTATCCTCCTCGTACCTCTGCTGCCCATTCTGGCAGTGGAAATGTGTGCTAAGGACACAGCAGATCCCACACAAACAGGTTATTTTTGGTTATGAAGTCTCAAACTGGCTCGAAGAAATCAGGGAGCATCTTGTAGAATATCACAGTATTGTCTGGTTTACTGTTCCACTCTTTCATAAGCACCTTATGCCGGGATGTTTCATCAATTAATGTTGAATATTTTATCATTTATAACAAAAATTATAGTTCTGACCCTCAATTTATTTGCTGTGAAAACAAAGCAGTTTATCACTACCATCCCAAGCCCCTACTCAACATGATCAGGGTGTTTCCCCCCCAGATTCCCAGTATACAATGGATTTCACAGAACATCCTTATGTAGAACCCTGACATTTTGAGACTGTGATGCAAGATCACAAAAATTTCAGACAAAATAATTGCAACAATTGAAATTTAGGCTTGATGTAGGAGAACGAAGTGGTTTCACAACTCATTAATAAAAAGTGTGTACACTGTCAGACATTTCTGAAATAGTTTTGCATTAAAGATTTCCCAATAGACATCATTTTTCTCTCCCTCTCATCCTACCATCCAGTACATCTTATATTAATCGAGAAGTTAGACTTTTTTTGGGAGAAGTAGTTGACTTCCAGTGCTGCTTTTGGCATAGTCCAAATGTTGATTTAATTTTAACATCATTCCAGAACACCAGCAATGGGACAAACTTCTATGGCCATGGAAACAATTTCCCTGCACGCTGTATTTTGTGATTTCTGCAGGATCTGTCAACAGGAGAATGGAGCATATTTGCAAACAAACAGTTTAAGTTATCCATTGTGGTACCTGACTGGCGTTTTGAGACTGGTGCAGGTTTGTAGGCACCATTTTGTACCCAAATATGAGTTGGGAGCAAACAGAATAAATTCAAAAAACAAACAAACAAACTTGTTACGTTTCCTTCTTCCTCGGATATGTTTTACTCTGAAATGCTTCTGGTTTCATCAGGCATTTTTCTTCTTTTTTTCATCCTTTCCTTCCCTGTTGCTGTAAAGAAGATCCACCATGAGCAAGTCACAATTCTGTGTGTGAGCACACAGGCACACCAGCAGCAGTGCTCATATCTGAAAATGGAGCTTCCATGAGATCCAGCCACTTGGCAGCTCCATTTTTCTGACTATATGGTGCAAAGAACCTCACCTTTCAGTGGAAAGAATTAAAATGTTATTAATCTTCTTCACCTGTTTCTGCACCACTTTGTAACTGGCTTGAACCTTAAGACCAGTTTTTGTGTTAACAAGTTTCGATCCTACATGCACAGCACAAGCAGCGAAACTCCAAACAGATCCATCTGCAGCTTCAGGGACTTCCCACAAGAAATCATTTAAGCAACTATCTTCATAGGGGCTCCTTAGGCAGTGGACGTACTTAAAACACGGTGATTACTTGCAAGTCATGCTTCCAACACCAGTTAATTCTGCACAGCTTTTAACCTCCACAAGAACATCTGTCAAACCTCCTAGAACATGCAGCACTCTGTATCGTACTGCAAACTCCCCATGCTGCTAGCCAGTCTACATTTTTCTGTATTTTAACAGTTTGTTCCATTAATTTAAGGGCTTATCCTACAGTCTTTTGTCCTGAACACAGTACTCCCTTCTCAAAGCTCTACCTAAAAAGAGACAGAGCATGGGGATGGATTTTGTGAATGGATGGAAGCAACAGACTTCAAAGACATCACAAAAGTCCCTTCTGGTTTGTGATTATCTTAATTAGAAATAAAGACCACCTCATTCCAACCCTCTGCCATGGGCAGGGAAACCTTCCACTATCACAGGCTGTTCCAAGCCTCATCCAACCTGGCCTTGGACATTTCCAGGGATCCAGGAGCAGCCACAGCTTCTCTGGGCAACCTGTGCCAGGGCCTCACCAACCTCACAGGGAAAAACTCCCTTCCAGTATCTAATCTAACCCTGCTCTGTGTTTGAAGCAATTCCCCCTAGTCCTGTCACTCCATTCCCTTGCCAAAATTTCTTCTCCAGCTTTCAATACACTTTCAATATATTTTCATATACATTAAAAAAAAAAAATAAAAAATTGGAGGGGATAAAAGGAAGACCAACAACCAGCCACCACCTTAGAAATTCCTCTGAATATTCAAAAGCTGCTCCACTTGTTTACAAAAATCCCTCTTTTTTATTTACCCCACATGGAATACTGGAAAAGAAGTACATTGCTGAATTCACCAGGACATCCAGGAAAACATCCCCTGCTACAGAGATGCCTTGTTGCTGGTTGGTGTGTGATGTGTTGCTGCAGGTTGGTTGGTGTTATTAACTCCCAAAAAGCTGGATGTAGAATGATCAGTTGATTGAAGGATGATTTTCGGAGATTATCTTCATGGATAATGAGATCCTGCTGGAATTGGGGACTGGACCCACCTTCGACTCTGCCTCCAGCCAGCTGTCTCTGAAGAGCTGAAATTTCAGAGAAATTCTTACATATTAAACATCCTTGGAGAGGTGACTCAGGTTGTTTATGGCTTACTCTGTAAGGAGTGAACAAGAGGAGAATGCAAGAAGCTCTCAGGCTGGCAGGGAAAACCTCCACGAGATCTTCTTTCAGCACGTCCAGAGTATGGGAGCTGCAGATTGGATGGTTTCCTGCTGCTCCTTTTATTTCCTCATACCTCACAGACAGATCATTAAACCAGCAGGGTGGGGCTCTTCTGCTTTGATCCGAAGTCCACACTGGTTATTCTCACAAGGAAAACCATCTCCCTTGATCTTCCCTCTCAGCACTGCAAGGCCTTCCGAACCATTCCAAGGATCATCTTCACACAGAGGACCTAAACCAAGATCTTGGGTTATACATTTTACAATTCTCCACCTCCCAGAGTTTAGACTTGTAGCATTTCTGAATTCAGCCACTCCAGTCACTAAAATAACACACGTCCCTGTTTTCATACCATTAAAGCTTCTCTCTGGAGCCTCTTGTGGAAAAACTCACGAGGTGCAATTCCCCAATCACTATAACCGATTTCAAATGGTGCTAGAAATTATTATTGACTCTGAACACCAAAAGAAATCAGTCATCCTCTAAAGGGGTTATGGAGATCTGCAAGGATGAAGAGTTATGTGCCGGACAGCATTTCCCATTGGAGAATCCCCAAATACTTGATATAATTCCTATTAAAGTACTGCTGAGGAAAAAAAAAAAGGTTTAGACAGTGAAAATTTTCACAATCAACCATTAGGTACACACATTTTTAAATACAGTAAAATACTTCAAAAAATATAATCCTGAAACACTTTTCCAGATTTCAGCAGACTTGGACAATGTGACCAACCACCTGTGGTCTAATTGTCGGTTGCTGGCCATGAGCACATCCAGCCACCAACCTGCATGCTGGCAAGTCTTATCACACAAAGTAAGTAACACATTCTGATCTGCCAAACATGCCACAACAAAGTGTCAAACATGCAGGAGGGATGCAAACAGCATCAAGAACTCAACGCAGAATTACCTGTTTCAAATTTGATTATCTGTCTTGTATGATACATGTACAAAGTATTTGCAAGTGTGATGAAGTGGTAAAACAAATAGACCTAGGTAAGGCTGTAAACAGGTTTTGAGTTGAAAATTTAGAGCACATGTAGTTCCTTATTCCTCACCCTGCTGTAGGAACTAGCTGTAGTAGTTTTCACTAGTTGGGCCAGTAAAATTTTCAATACTGAGCTACAATTCCGTATTTTACTTTTTTGCCTTGTTTCTGTCTCAGAACCTTCTTGGGTTCAGAAGTTGTTGCTCACCACTTACAAATTTTATAAATATGATGACAGCAAAATTTCAAAGAGTGATTTCACTCTTTGCATTGCTCTCCCAGCGGTCACCTGGGCCACAGACCCCCCGGAGTCCCACTGAGGGACTTTGTTTGGTGGTGGAGGTTAAGTGGAATGGCAGAACCTCACAAGGAAGATCTTGACTTTCTCTTCTTTTCCTCTCAGGCTCCCAAGGGTCCGTGTCCCTGACGAAGGCAGGCATTCTTCCTCCAAGAACACTGATTTCAAATGGTGCTAGACAATGAATAGTTAAATCTAAACCACCATATGAAACCAGCTTCCTGAGGGAGCTTGAGTCTAGCTGGGAGGATATTCCTGTAACAATAAATTGGAAATGCCACAGAAGAATACCTAGCCACGTCGGGTTTTTATTTTTCCTGTTAAACAGTTGATGCCTTTTTCTTATTCTTATCCTGGATTTTGGTTTGAGTCACTCAAATGCTCACTTCTGTTTTCCATTACAGTGCTACCAACAGAAAGAGAATTGCTTGCAGCAGTGTCACTCAGAGGAATTTTGTCAGTCAAGCCTGAACAACATGTACAAGGTTTTAACAAGGAATGAAGGACCTGCATCCTGCTTGTGCTGCTGTCTTCTATTAACACATTCTGTCTGCTGAGCTCTGCCCACAGCACAACTACATCCAGCAAGGACAGCACTGCTGCAAAACTCCCTCTTGTGACAGTGAAACACGTAAGATTTTATCAAATCTTCATTTCAACAGCAGCAGCACAAAGACCAGCTGTGTGACAGAAGCTGCACATCAGTGCCTGAAGGTTGAACATTCATCCCAAAGGTCATGCAGAGAGCCTGGAAACTTGCCCACCTGTCAGCTAGCTCTGGCTGAGGTGGGATTTGCAAACTAGGGGAAAAGTGTGTCTCCAAACCTAACGTCAAAGACTGAGTTGATTATGGGCTATTCAGACCTGGCACTTAGCACCTGGAGCCAGCATAGCTTCTAAGAAGTCTGACAGAGGGTTCTTTCCTGGAAATCTGCTACTGAAGTGTGTTCTAGACAATTTACTCCCTTTCAAACAGATTTTTTTTCTTTTTTTTTTTTTTCTGTTTTTTAATAACCACTCTGCAGCTCCTCATCTCAGCTGGCAGAACAAACATCAGACCCGAAGCCCATCTGCAGAGCAAGTCTCGAGTGTTTGCACAGCCCTGCTCTCAGTGACACGTCCTGGGGAGCACTCAGGTACACCACAGCCACTCAGAAAGGAACTAATCACCCCGGGCAGCGGCACAGAAGGCACCACAAGTGTCTGCATGGCAAAGGGAGGCACAAAGACACCCCGCGCCCCATCTGGTGCAGAACAACAGTTTGAAGGAAAACAACCCATCGGAGCAGGCTGGGCCTCCGCAAGCAGGCAGTTCCTGCAGTTACTGGAAGAGCTGTCACCACGCCAGGCCACATCAGCACTGGATTTATTGTGCAGCTTTTCTGTCCAGAAAGTGCCTGTGTGGAGCAGAGCAGGCAGGAAGCAGCAGGACAGAGCTGTGCCCGTGTCCACAGGCTCTGCCCTGAGCATGCAGCTGCCTGGGCAACTTCCACACAGGCTCACAAAACACTAATGGGTGAAATAAAGCTGCTTTAAAGTGCAGGCAGAACCAAACCCTTTTTCCTTCAGCCACGCAGAAGTCCGGAATTTTGCCTTGCTGCAGTGTTATCAAGAAGAGTGAAGCATCTTTTATTTTTTCCCTCCTGCAGTTTATTACACCTGGGTGTGCTCTGCACCTGCCTCTGGAAGCCCTGTGAAAGCTGATTTTGGTTGATAAGAACCACAGAACCACCGAGGTTGGAGAAGACCTCCAAGATTATTGAGTCCAACCTTTGACTTAATAATACCACCATGCTCACTAAACTGTATCATGAAGTGCCAGGTCCACTTGTTTTCTGAACACTTCGAGGGATGGTGACCACGCCACTGCATGCAGCCTGTTTCAATGCTTAACCACTCCTTCTGCGGAGAAATTTTTCCTAATATCCAACCTGAACCTCAGCTGCAGAAACTTGAGGCTGTTTGCCCTTGTCCTGTCACTTGTAACCTGGGAGATGAGGCTGATTCCCACCTCAGCACGAACTTCCCTCAGGTATATGAATTCTTCCCTGAGTCTCCTTCTCAACCCTCAGCCAGTCCCTCTAGAACTGACATTCCAGACCCTAAACCACCATCCAAGATGAATCCATCTGTTGAGTCCTGAGGACAGGCAAATATTCTCAATCTCCTCCTCTTCAGGGGAGAATGGAAAAAAATGTTCTCACCATGTAAAAAAAGTAATCACACCTGCTCCTCAAGTTTCATCACCTGCTGACAGGCAGCTCTCTCTTCGTTTACCCCAAGGACAACAAATTCAACCAGCTCAGGCTGGGAATCCAACTCCTGAAGAGGGAAATCAAGCCAGTGTGGACAGTTCTCACGAGGGCATCTGTCAGCGGCACAGATAACAAACTCCTCTCCAGGAAAATCTTCATGAGAAAAGCCCAAGAAACCTGAGATTCATCTGTGAAACAAGGAAAGCAGGGGCACTTCTCAACTGCCTCCCCCGGACAAGGCTAATTCCTGCTGCAGCATCTTTTCCATGCAGTTCCCTCCACGAAATCCACGGATCTGAAGGTGAGCTCCAGCTGCGTGGCTCTGCTTTACCACCACAGCTTCTCCATGTGGCTATCCAGAGAGCAAATTCTGCCATTTAATATCATTTGCACTTTTGAAGAAAGCATCTTTCAAAACTTGTAATAACTCTGCATGTTTCTAGAACGGGCTAATGAAAAACATGCTCGCACCAGGGCTGTAAACTGTCATTTCTAAATTGGAAAACCAAATGAACTGCAGATAGAAAGCTATTGTGCTGCTCCAAGATGCCTCCTTCTAATTAGGTGCTGGAAGTTTTAGAACATTTTCAAATGTTGGACTGCTCCATCCTTCCCAGATTTAATGATCGGAAGAGCTGAGGGCAATTTCCTTGCTGAACTAGGAAGAAGAAGAACAGAGGAGTTAATGTCTTCACATCTGCAAGTAAGAACTTGGGAAACAGGAAAGAACAAACCCAGCATTCAACGACTTAGGTAACAACTGCAGATGGAAGAGCATCTGATTACACTTCTGCAGTTACAAATTAAGTGTTCTGTAATCCTCCAGAGAGAATTAGGGGAATGACATGTCAGTGACTTTAAGCTCTAATCTTACAAGCTTCATAATTCATGTTTTTATTTGACATTGATGGGATCACTTCAATGAGTAAAGTTTTGTCTGCAATTAAAGCACTGCAAGAATGAAGTTTACAAAGGCTTTGTTTTGCTGCTGAATAATTGTAGTGATTTACAGGTGGTTTAACTGCATTCAAACACTTACTAGGGAACCCTCTCTCTTCCAGTGATGAATTCCCGCAGATTTCCTGCACTTGGAATGACATGAGAACTGTCTGTGACTCCAAGTGACAACTGTGGGCACTTTATCCCATTAATCAGGGATAATCAGACACAACATGCACTGGGTGCAACTTGGACAGACTTCCATGGTGGACTAATGATTCTGTACAGGAAATTCATTAAAAAATAAGTCCTACTGCTTCCTTTCCATAACAGGAGCCGTGTAAATGGATTTTGTTAGAGCTGCTCTCACGACAGCTTTATGATCCATCTGAAAGGCAGAGGCAGCCTGGAATCTGCAGACAATGGCCTGTGAGAACATCCCAGCTGACAAACTGCTCAACTTACTGTAACTTTTCAAATCCCTTTTTTATTTTTTTTTAATTTTTTTTTAATAATAGTAAGATGTGGAGCCGAGGGAAGATGACAGAGTGACAAGTCTGCAGAAAGGCTCTGTCTGTACCACGGGAAGGGACTGTGTGAGCTTCCTACTTAATGTCTGGCCATGGATCTCACTTAATGTCTGGCCATGGATCTCATTTATGAGCTGCTGCAGACACCCCATGGCATGATGGAGATGGAGGAGCCACTGAAAAATTATCTGTCAACTGAAAAACCAATTAATATGAAGCGCGGTGAGAAAGAACTGTCTACCCAGACAGAAACTGGGTAGAAACTGTGCAGTCAGTTACACATGTCTTTAAGGGATTTTTTTTTTTGGTCATTTTCAACTTGAACTTAAACCACAGCTATTGGAGAAAAGCTGCTTTATCTTTTCTTTTTCTGCACCATCAATCCCCCAGCGTTTTCACCACCAGTTTAATGAATTCCAACTATCAAGAGAGCTCATCCGCTCTGTAATTTGTCTTTTTTTGTTCCCTTCACTAAACAAGCAGGAAAAATGTTTTTAATTTGCAAGGCTGAATAAATACCTACTGTGTTTGCCAAGACTTTATTGACATTCATGGCTGTCTACAAAGCTGACTGACTTCTCACAGAGATGGTTTATCTCAAGTAAAAAAAAAAAAAATAAACCTGCCCTAACAAGAAGATGTTAATCTTCCTTAATAAAATAAATAAAAAGCAGCAGTTCAATAAATAATCCTGTGGCTAGTGAAAGCCCTTCATTCAGGATATGGTCCCAGAGCAGATTTTTGTTGAGAGCAAGATCACATAGCACTGGGACACCCACCAGTGCTGACTGCTGCCTCTGATGCTGCACTTCTTCACTTCTTGTCACCTTCAGCAGAACCAATACGACTGCCTGTGGGCCATGAAATTCATTCAAATGATCCTAATAGGAAGAAAAAAAAAAAAAAAGGAAAAAAGAAAGAAAAAAAAAAGAAGAAAAAAAAGAGAAGAGTTTCTTGACTGAGTTATTTTCAGTAATCTATTTTTTTCTACATGGTCAGGGAAGAGGTGGCACTGCATTGCTGCTGGGCTGGAAATGAATGGCTGGGAGTGGGCAGAAACTGACTAAGCTGGCACTAGCAAAAGACATGAACTGTGGAATTACACCTTGGATAGCATCAAATCCCATCTCTCTTGCTCAGCTGGTCATGAGGAGTTGAGATGAGTTTCAGCCTGCGAGGAAACACAGTTCTTGAACTTTCACGAGAAAATCAATAGACTGAACTCTGAGGTTCTTACTCAAGTTTTACTGGATTTTTACACAAGGCTCAACCTTCCCCACAGGCCTGTTTGCCCAAATTTTTCCGTCTGAATTCCTCTCATTGAACAATTCTGTCATCTTAAAATGAGCAACGTGCAAGAAACAAACAAAGCCTCCACAGCTGGAATTTCATATCATCAGAAGGTCTGTGGTGGTTTGATATAAACAGTGAGGAAAAGAAAGCATTTGGGTCATTTGGGAGGAAAATAATGACAAACCATTACTGAAAAGATTCCTACGCTGATGACAGTACTTCAAATTTCTTCCTGTGCTTTGTTTAGCTGCACTGAGAAGTGTTGTTAAGTGATCTGGGGAACATTCCTCTGGAACAGGGAAAGAGCCCTCAAATTAAGGCGATTATTTCCCACTAGTGAAACATCCAGTTTGCCCATTATGCAGGCACACCATGCATTTATCTTTGTACTTTCTAAGCTCCTCAAAGCTTTGAGCAGAAAGGCCTGTTGACTACGAGGTATGCACATGAACTGATACAAAGGAGGGACATGGATGTGCCATACCTGAGAAAAAACAGACTCTACCCGTACAGCCGTATTTGTGTACTTCTGGAATAATTCATTACTGACAGGTTTGTCCTCAGAATCTGGAAGAGAAAACACCAGAAGCTGTTTGAATTAGTCTCCTCTGTGTTGTTCTGCACAGAGATGAATTAAAACACAACTTGAGAATCACCTTTCTTTTCCTCCAGGTTTTACACAGACTTTTCAACCACGTTATGACTCGTCACAAGATGCACTTGTGTGAGTGCACTCACAATCAGAACAGGCAATCGAGGTGTGTCACTAACCCATCACTAAATACAGGCATCATGTTCCCTATGGAAAGAGTAATTTTGAACTAGAGCTCACCAAAAATTCACAAAAAAACCCCCAAAAAACCAAGAAAACAAACACCCTGCTGTCTTTGTTTCATAACAAAATGTGTGTGTAGGCACTCCTTGTGAGATGTATCCAAAGATACATCCGAACCTCCTGGTAGAATCCCTCGAGCTGCAGTCCACTTGTGCACTGACTGTGGCAGTGGTGCCACAGGGAAGTAACTCTTTGAGGAGGCAGAATCCATAAATAGCAGGTGCCAGAGAATCACCTGCTGCACAGAGCAACATCCTTGACATAGAAGTTGTCTCAGATTTACTCTGAACTCTGTTTTGAAACCTCATCAGGATGATTTTGGGGGATTAGCAGGGAAGGAAATCCTAAAAATACAAACACAGGCTTATCAAGCTGGGGGAAAGGCAGTAAGATGTTTTTGTGACAAAGGCTTCAGGATATGAATTATGCATTACCAAAAACTGACTTCAGTTTGGATGGGAGGAGGGAGATTTCTGTGCATCCAAATCCCAGCACAATGGGCACAAGCTGCTCCGCAGGGAATTACATACATCCTGTACAAACATCATCCATTTGAGAATCTCACTCTCCTTTTTGCCCGAGTATTATTTTGTGCTAATTGTGAGAATCTGAGGCAGAAAACCACAAATAACCTGCGAAATCCTTGGAATCAGTCTCCAGTCAATTCAGAGGGGGCTACTGAAACCATAAGGAAGCAGGAACAGTTTGGCTTCAGCCTCCCTCTATTTCTGTCCACATTCCCACCCTGTGCCCATCACCATAGCAGCTGACTGCTCCTTCTGCAAAACACCAACCTTTGGGGCAGGAGAGGCAGGAAAAGAGGTGGTTTTTTTGGTTTTCTTTTTTCCCCAAATGGATCACCGTTTGCTGGATAAAAGCAGCTGATGCTGTATTTTAGAAATTGGACAGGACAGCCGTAATAAAAAATGTAATTCCCTGTTGATTGCTGAGGTATGTTAATGAGGGTATGATAACGAAGCAGCCACTCACAACTCACTGCTGATTGTCCATGTCTTACATTATAAAAACAGTCCTTTTCATTGCCACCGCTGCCTTACACATTTCAAATCATCTCAGTGGGGTCTGGGAGAAAAACAACGAATAAAAAACCCAAAATATTTCTACAGCTTGAAATAGTTCTTCTGACTTACAGCTTTTGGGACGTAAGAGTGATGAGTGTCATTTTTAGCAACCACCCTGGCACCGTGGCTGTTATATAAGTTTCAATAGAAGCTCTAATCCCACCCCTGAGCAGAAATGCCCCTGTCATGAAGCACTCCAAAGCTTCACCTGCTGTTTGTATCCTCGTGCCACGAGCTGGACCACAGCCACTTCTGTCCCTAACAAAGTGAGCTCTCAAAACCAGGCACCCTCTGCTTATCTCCAGCACTGGATTAATTTGTGCTGCTCCACACATCAGCATGGCACTTTGTCTGTCAAAGCATGGAAAGTGACCTGGAAGGAACTGCTCTTATGTATCTTTAAAAAACGATAAACAGCACAAAAACATTTATTAGTCTGTGTTGTTTTGTTTGGGTTTTTTTTTGTCTGATATAACACAAACTCAGACTATTCCACGATTACCCAGGAGGAAGCGAAATTAAAGTTATCACGCAGAAAGAAGATAACAATTAAGAAAGATAGGAAGTTCAATCAGGCCACTTCAAGTTCTAACCTCAGCTTAATTCCCACGCCTCAGGAACACATTGCAGAGGACCTTTCAGTCAAAGACAAATGTTCTGTACTCCTCCCCTCACTTATGACACTGCAGAAAAACCCTGAAACCCAAGCCAGGAATATTTTCAGAGCGAAATGAAGCACTTTAGAACCTTCCCTTGTTATGCTGAAGAAGCAAAGAAGCCAGATGGGGCACTGAGCAGCCCGGGATAGTGGAAGGTGCCCCCTCCCATGGCAGAGGGTTGGAACTAGACAGTCTTGAAGCTCCCTTCCAACCCAAACCATTCTGTGATTCTGTGAAGCAGAAATCAGTATTTTTTGCAGATATTCACATCCTACATTCTGCTGCTGCACAGTGACAAATACATATGCCAGATACATTTATATACCACATACTTCACAGCAGGAAAAATAACCAGTGCAGAGATCTTACTCCATCAATGTACTGGAAACAGAAATTATTTACCTTTCAATTTGCACGGATTTATAAGCAGGTTTTCCCTCAAACAACATGTTCCTCCTCTGGCACATGCAAGATGCCCTCTTGGGATCAGCACCTGGAATTTATAAAATGGTTTATTTAAATGCATGTTTGCATTTCCACTTCATCTTCCCCTCATGAAATGCAGAGAAGTCACACGGTTATGGTAAAAATAAAGATTTTAGGGATTGATCAATGGCCAGTCAGCCATGCTAGGGACTGGAAGATCCAGGAGATGAGAGGGATCTTCACTGCATGCTGATCATCTGGATCAACTGGTGAGCATCTGGCAGTGCTGGAATCAATTCCATCTGCACAACCATGCACAGCTTAGAATATTTACTAATCCTTACTCCTCAACCCCTTTTACTACTCAGTTTGTGCATGTGACTTCTGGGACAGGACAGTCACATCATGAGGATAAAAGGAGACATTGTGCTTCAATAATAAACACTGGTGCTGGCACACGCCATGGAAATTAGAGAGCTAATTAGAGGACAACATAATGCTCCATGTATTGAACACAGCCAGGCAAGGGATGGGAAAAGGGGCTGTTGGATTCTGAAAATACATTTGTTTTACAGACTTGTTTTTGCTTTGATCTACAACATCCATTAAACAATTTTAGTTGCGTTAGAAAAACACGTCCCTGTCCATCAGAAAACATAACATACATAGATCTGAATTACTTGTGATCTTTTTTTGTCTCCTCCCCACAACCGGCTCCACCTTTTGAAGCTACAAATAAGGTCAGCTTCCCAAAACTGGAGCATTAAAGGATGGATGAAGTTCTGATTTTTTTGGGGACTTGAGAAACTCAGTTTGTGCAGTAGGTGTTTACCTTCCCAGTGGTTCCCAAGGAAAGAAATTACTGCAGCAGGACAGAGTCCCTGTCATGGATCAAGACAAACTGATCTAGAAGCTTCATATAAACCAGAATAAAATGAGCTTGGTTTCTAGTTTAGTGCCTGAGGCAAGAAAGAGACACACACCAAAAAAAGAGAAAGTATAAGGAAGAGTAAGACAATAAAACCTGATAGAAAGGCAGATTAACAACCTTTCTACTGTAGGCATCATAGGAAGATGAAGTTTTAAAATAGAGGCTTAAATACAAAGGTGTTTTTGTGGCATTTGCAGAGGGTTGGCATGGGGGAAGGCTCCTTTCTGTTGACACAGAACTGAGCTGCAGCAGATTGCTATCAATCCACGTGTACAAGCCACACAAACATCCTGGAAGGAAAACAAAATGATGCACACAGGTGCAGGTCTGGAACTTGACTACAGAGAGAGAGAGAATAATCAAATCCATCACTGCAATGGAAATCTGGGAAGAGAGAAGATGCAGAATGTGCACACAGAGAACATAACATCACTGCACAATTAAAAATGTGATTAAGAAAGACCACAAAACCCCCAGAATCATGATCATCCATTCAGAATGGAATCTCAAATGGAAACATGACTGAAGCTGTTGCAAGTTTGACCAGTGTAAAAAAGGAAGGACGAAAAACTAGTGTTAATATTTGGTTAAGAAAAAGCTTTGTCAAAGCTTCCACTGAATTCAAGAGGCAGATGTCAGTCTGGAAGTGGTGTAGGATGGAATCACAGAGGTGAACACTAAATTGCAAATGACTGGTATAACTTCCTAATTCTAAAAATGCGGCCATTACTAAACTAAGGAAAAATAAACTTTAAAAAACCCTAGTGATTCAGTCAATGAGAGATTTCACTCTTTATTCTGCCAGTATTCAAATTCTCCTGTTTGTAACAGACATATTAAGTTAATTAATCAATTACTAAATGAGTTCAGTTAGTTCACAGCGTGTAATTAATTTATGCTCCTCTGTTAACAGGCACATCCTAATGTCACTTTGCACTATTTTGCAAATTCAATTTAATTTACTAGACACAATGAGAAAAAGGGAATTTTGAAGGCAGAAATAAAACTGCAGCAAAGACAGATGCAAAACCTATGGAGATAATGTACAACACAAACAGCATCTGGCAGCAAGGTCCCTTCCCTGCCCAGCAGTGCTGACTATTCTGAATTAACTTTCTTGTGGCTGGAACAGGTCTGGGATGTTGGATGCAGGAATGAGGCAGCTGCCAGCCCATGGTGGCGATGCCACAGACATTTCCCTGCAGCTGGACTGACTTCTCATTTCCCTCACCCCTCCCAACCCTTTGCAAACAGTTTCATCAAGAGATCCCTTTTTTTTTTCATGGAACTACTCTGGATTTCTTTGTGGTTTTAACAGTGCCCAAGGAAATTCACTCAAGAGGAAACTCACTCCCCATAATTCCTACTGTAGCCACTGTGAAGGTTAAAAGGATTAAATGGTTGAAGTGATGACTGGGATAATGAAGTATGTGCTGCGTAACACCAGCTGCACAGGCCTTGACAGAGTAAAGCTTTAGGAAAAAAATAGAAGAGGGAAAGTCTTTAAATATAAAACCTGACAGTCCCTTGAACACATCTGCACTCCGAAGTCCACGAGTAAAGCAGGAGCTGGGAGGAAAGCTCTGGATGGGTGTTGGGATGGAGGTTTCAGGCACCACCTGCAGCAGTGCCAAGGTGGGAGCAACCCCAGATGGGTGGGATCTGCCTCTCACACTCACTAACCCTTCCAGCACAGAGGGGAAAATAGCACAGAAGGAAAATAGTGCGCCCTCAGCCGAGGAGGGAAACCAGCTGAACCATGGTAACACTGATCGGCTGCAATTACAGCTTTGTTAACAGCAAAATTAAGTTAGGTTTCCATCAGTACCAAGCCATAAATTTTTTCTTGTGCTGGTGCAACACACATGGGGCTGGAGCTCTGGGAAGGCCAGTCCTGTTTCATGGGTGATGCAGCATCAGGCAGGGAGACATGACTGTTCACAGGGTCCCCTGCCATGAGGCTGGGAGTCTGCGGGCATCAGCAATCTCAGTTCTGCCTGGATTTTGGCAAGATTTAGGTACCTAGACTCTGGAGTGATAGAACTTTCTATTCAGCATGTGCTGTACCACAGTCAGAGGTGTCTCAGCTGGCATGAGGGAACCTGCTTCTCACCTAGACTTTTCTGCAATCAAAAAGCAGCCTAAACATCACTAAGTGCCCTGGAAGAGCCTGAAATTCATCGAAATCCATGCCAATACTAGAACCCTTTCCAGAACAAGGCTGCACAGAGGCCCTGGTGGTCACCACCTGGAAACAGCAGAGACCCTTTCCGTGCCTGTTCAGCCTTCAGCTTCACACCACTCTGGAAAACTGGAGTAGCACAGATGCAAAATGTAAGGCTGAACAAGTCTCCGCATCATTTGTGGGGCTCCTGGTACCCAACAGGCTTTTCCACACTGACCCTGAGCTTCCCTGTGCTCCCTGCCAAGCACACACAACCTCAGAGCAACTGATGCCCAAATCCCTGTCTAAAGTGTCACAAACAAGGTTCCTCTAGAGTGTCTCTCTCCACAGAGCTTATTCTGATTCCAAAATTACAGACATCCACACCTCTGCCACCTTCTCAGCACTTCAAGGGTCCCCCCAGCCTTTTCAGTCTCACTCCGTCCTATTCTGGTGGAAAAGGAGCTCTGCCTTGTGATCCAGGACTTTTTGTCACATCACATGTAGGAAGCATTTTCTAATTCTGGCCCAGGCAGTTGAGTTCCACACCCAAGGGCAAAAATCCAGCATGGATACAAGGAACTGGGCACCTGTGTGCTTTAAAAGCTCAGTACTGGGTATTTCTGAAGAGGGTGTATGGTGCATGTACAGGGGAACAGAATTAAGCATCATTTTGATCTGAAGCTTAAAATATACAACCCTTCCTGACCTACGTCTGTATTTGCCTGGAAAATAGGTGATATTCCTGATGAAAAATGAACAAATAAAAGACTTCTCGAGGTGTTTAAAAGAACAGTAACAGAGAGAAGACAAAACTGATTCAGATTACAGCACAGCACTGCAGTGAAACAAGGAATGAGGATGATTATGTTTGAGGTGCTGTAATTGAAGACAAACTGCTACAGCAGCTTGCTAATTCTATTACTAATCCTTACATCACACTTTCCAGACTCCTTATGGATTTCCCTCTTAACTTCCTCTGCTTTATCAGCATTTTTTTGGCAGAAGGAATTACAGTAACTTCTGCTATGAGGGAATAAGTGTGTCGGGGGTTGGTGAGGAATTTTCCCTTGGATTTCCAGACTAGAGCATCACTCTGCTTACTGTGCTGTCTCCAACACCTAACTGGAACAACCTACATCCTGCCCTCAGGGCCATGAAAGTTGAATTAGGTTTCCATTTAAGGTGAGGGTAAAGTGTATCCTGTGTGGATGTGACAAGATAGACTAAACCAGCTAAATTACCTGAAGTAAAAATTCAAACTACACTGTACTGCACTGTAAAATACCATATAGATCTGAAAAACAATGTAGACAAAGCAAAAAGTCAGAAGTCTGACAGACCGTAGGAATACAGGTGACGAAACTGTGAAAATTCATTTTAAGCTGTATAATTAAGCCCACACCACAAATACTTCTTTTTCTTCTCCTTAAATACAAGAGCCCTCACTTCAGTGTCAATATTATTAATAGATTGCTTTGTACCATTGCCCATGGGTGCAAACCCCTTTCTTTAAACACCCCAGTCCTAGATATTTTCAGATGCAAAGGAATGGAGGGCAAGGATTGGCTACAGTGCCCCAAATCAAACTTGTGGGTTTTTTTCTGCCCAAATCCATAGTTCTGCATCCGAAAAGACATGCTGAGCATATCTGCTGCATCACTTCCCTGAATCCCTGCCAGCTCTATCTGCTCTCTGAAATCCCCTGCGGAGATTTCCAACACACCGTGAGCCCTGCACAGCTCCGCCTCCGACCCTTCCTGTTAGGGACTCCTGAGCAATGGGTTTTATCTCATTAATTCAGTGTTTTTTAGGAAACTACTTTTCCCTGCCAGTTCTTAAACCCAGAGGAATTTTCTAGATGTGCAGTGACAGCGCATGAGTAATAGCTCCCTCATTAAACTACGAGGGAGTCATAAAACAAAACAAATTGTTCAGCTTCCCAGTGTTTTTCCGATTTGCTTTCCCTTTCCAAGTCCTGTAGTGCTCACAAACATCCAAACTATCTAAGTGACGTCATTTCTAGTCAGAATTCTTAAAGGAAACAACATGTCCTTTGCCTGTTGCTCAACCCTCTGGTATTCTTGCCATCATTTATTTGCGTCCGAGTAGTTTCAAGTAATTTTATTTTTTTTAAATCAAGAGCTAGTTGTGCCCATGTGAAACATGCACTTCCAAAACACACCATGAAAAGCTTGTCTGGCACGGGAGAAGAGCTGTGCTGTGTTTACTCCTGCTGGGAACAGGTTCTTTATCCCATTTTGAAACCTGGGAGTCACAACTATACAGAGCAGTGATTCAAGGAATATTTTGAAAGGCCACGATTTCTGCATTGTTTTGAGAGAATGAGACAAGATAAGATCTTTGTCTCCTGTGTTTCTGTTCAGGATGAACAGGATACCAGAACATGATACCGAAACAACTCTGGGAGGTGAAAAAGCTTGAAAAGATTTGCATTTAGTATTTATTTTGGCAGGCTTGCAGAAGTGCTAACTACTATAATTTTCAAAACAACCCTTTAAGGTGCTCTTGCAATCCTCACCTTAAGATAGCAAAGAAAGGACTGAGTAAAGTCAGTCCGAGGTGACCTGAATTCAGTGCTCAGTGTTTTTACTGAAAAACGAGGTTTGCTTCAGGAAAACTTCAGCTCCTTTCGCCTGAACAAAATCCGAGAGCCGCAGAATGAAAACCATTTCAGACAGCCCGAACATCTCACACCACTGAGATTTTAATTCTTTTTAAATCTTCTAACCAACAGCAGAAAGCAAAGGAATGAGATAAACTGGGAGCTCCAGACCACAGTCCCTAACATGTTTGGCAGCCGTGAGGAGACCCATTACACTCGCCAGGCTCACTGACCTTGCAGATTTCTCCAGGATTAGAAAACAAACCAGCTGTAAGCTAACTCCCTTTTACAGGGAACTGTGCTCTGTATCTGCAAGTAAATGTTTTGATGCTGCTGAATAATTAGCAGCTTTAAATACACATCTGAGTCAGGCAAAGAAGTGATGAACGTCAGGGAAAGACTACTTGAGCAAAAGGTGAGCAGAGACCTCAGCCCAGAGCCTCAGGGATGCTCAAGAGCCTCACTGCTGATGATTTCACTACGAGTTAGGTATTCAAACACCTCTAAGGACACAGGCTGTCAGAATTTGCCTCTTTACACTGCTTTATAATTGGCAACAAAGGTGGGAACAACTTGCCAGCTTCGCTTGTCACATCATCCTTACGACAGCGCGCGGAGGTACCGCTGAGGAAGGGGGATTTCGTCAGGACTGAAATACATCGCAGACACCGTGGCAGATGGCACTGGGTGAACTGAAATGGAATTGAAAAGTTCAGGGTATTTTAGAGAAGGTTCATTTAAGATGAAACGAGGCAACAGCTTAAGAAATACAGAACAGCGAAGGGAGACAAAAACATATCCTCTTCATCCTTCTCCCGACATACGGAGATGCTCAATGAACTAAAACGATTGTAAATATTTTGGCATTTACATCACAGCCACAACTGAATGCTGACTTGTCCTGATACCCTGGAACCTCCCCAGACATACAGCCCCCACTGCCCTGCACACTTTGCAGTCGAAAGGCCGAGGAAATCTCTCGTCATCTGTTTAAATGCAAAGCACAAGTGAAGTCGAGACCTCACAAGAATACGCCAAAGCCAAGACTGGGGAAGGGTTAAGAAATTAAACCCTTGGGCAGATACTGGAAGCACCCAAGATTATTAGATTAGTATGAAAAAGCAGAAATAACCCTTTGAATCTTTAATAACTGTCCTCTACAAGGACTCCCTCACCTCTCCCTAAAGTCTTTTTCACTGGCTGCTGCCAGAGATGTTAATGGAATGGGCACATCATAGGTCTGAGACTCTGCTGATGCGCTAAGATACAACTCAGTTTAACGTTTCAGGAACAAGCCTGCTACTGAAGCAGAGTTTGGACAGCATTCCCAAAGCCACAGAGCCCATCAGGCCTGTTGATAGCTCCTCATTAAAAGAAGCAACAAGGAACAAAACCCCAACCTCTTTTCCAGGCGGTGAATGACACCAGCATGAGACTGACAACTTTCAGGATGAGGTCACCTCCTGTTTCCCTTCAGAAATGAAGCTGGCAAGTACAATTAACAATAATTAAAACCTCCTTTCACAAAGGGACACTACACTTTTATTATCTCTGCTGAAGCCTAATCAAAAAAGCATCACAATGGGCTTGTTGATTTTTTTTTTTTTTTAAAACCAAGACACGATAAAAGACAGAAAAAACCTGGGAATTAAGAACAGAAACCCTATTTTCTTAGGTGCCATAGTATTTTGGCTCAAAATACGTATTGTCCCCCTGCTTCCCTAAAAGAAACCCAGTACTCACTAGATAGCCATGGGAAAACATAACCAAAAATTTTAATTTACCAAAAAAAGAAGCTTTATGGATAAATGAAAGTGCTTGCAAGACTGAAAGTTATATGGGAAGTACAAGCAACATGCTGTAATCACAGTCATGAAAAGCTCCTGGTGTTGGATCCCATGATTTTCTTCAGCACAGAGTTCCAGCTGCAGTAAGTTCCTTTGCATCCCAATTTACTATTAAAAAAAATATAATTATATGAGAGCCAAACCCCATCCATGCATTCTGCTGCACATCTACAGTGCAAGAACAACTTCATAAACCCTTTAAAACGTTTTTATTTTCTCTGTAGACATTGAAGGTCCCACTACTGTTTATCAGGGAAGATATTGTGCCATCGGCGTCTCCCACCATACGCAACAGAACTGCCAGATCAGATTTACCAGTGAAGCTTTAGGGTGCAGATTAAACCCTGGCAATGGGCTTTCACCCAGAAACTTGAGTGCTTAAATCACTTATAGAAGTGTGATTACTTTTGAAAGATTTAGTGTTACAACCCCAAAATGACCCCACTGCTGTGCAGAACACGCTGTGCTTCTGAGCGATCTGAGCGGCATCGGCAACACGGGTCCCCTTCTCCCCGGAGCGTGGGTGGATGATTTTCCCAAGACTGAGCCAATTTTAGGTCAGAAGGGTAAGCCCAGGGAATGAGGAATGAGAGGGTTAAGTGGGAAGCAGGCAGAGTGGAGGGTGAGCCACACAGCAGGAAGCCCACCTGCCCCCGGAGCGATGCCCGCCAGACGAGGAGCAATGCCAGCCCACAGCCCGGAATAGCAGCAAGGCCGGCCGAAGGGAAGGAAATGTACAGTCTTAGGCAAGAGGTCACCCCAGCCTGAGCACATCAGCAGCACATCAAGTATGGTTTTGCAAGGGCCTGACTCCATAAATCCCCGCTGGTACCAAGGGTCATGACTCAAGAGGCCAAAGACCAAGGATGCTGTGACATGATCCGGCCACCCTGTCACTTCACAGACACGAACTGAGTGTAAACAAGGAAACCACGTGGCATCCGCAGTGTCATGTAGTGACTTCCTGAGTGCCACCCAGGCTCACATCATTGCCTGCAACATCTCTTAGCTCACACAGAGCCTGCAAAAATGGGAACCTTTAAGCACCTATTAGCGACACCCATGCCCGCCATCCTCCGTGACTCAGGAATCCGTTTCTGGATGCTCGCGTGCATTTCCCGCTTCCTTTCCCTGCAGTGCACAGAACAGAAAACGGAGCTGAGTGCTGACACAGTAAGTAGATTGATTGCAGTATTTTGCTTTTTGGACCGAGTCCCAATTTCAGTCTGATCTGGTTCTCAGATAGGAGGCTGTACATTGTCACAGCGTTTGTAAGAGCGGTTGCTACACTGATTCCACGAGATAGGCGAGGCTGCGCATCTGCATATCAGAAAACCAGATCGTGCACACTGCAGATGCATCGAATTTTCTCAGAATAATAAAGTGCAGAGAGACACTGAAAAGAGCATGGAAATCATTTGATGGGCTTCTTCCAAACGCGCTGGTAAGAGTTACAGGTCAAATCTGCAGGGAGTGATAAAATTTGCATCGTTATGTTTTTAAAGCCTTTTGAAAAGCGAGGATTTTATAGAAGTTGAGACAACAAGCCTGGCAGACAGCAGATTTAGAATGGTTTGTCCTATTACTGCAACACTGACTGTGGATCATGCCACAGAAAAACTCAACTTCCAATCAACTACTCAAGTAACAGGTGAAATTTTCCCTGTGCTCAGCATCCAGAAGATGTCACCAGAAGCTGAAATTAAGCACACAGGTGCTTCCTGCTGCCTGGCACATTGAAAATCACACCTTTCAAAGGATGGTTATACACTTAAAATGGAGATGTATTAACCACTCCGTAACACTACATAGATCTAAAGTACACAAGCAGTTCAGAAGATCCTTTCCTACATATTATAATCCCAACAGATCCCTGCAACTTCTTTGACACTATTTTATTAAGTTTACTCCAGAAAGAATGCAGCCTTGCTAATCCACATGGCATGACCCTTATCTTTTAACAGCTGTAGCATTTTGAAACAATTTTTGACAGGAATTCACATGCTATGACATCACTAGGATTTGATCTACACATATTTTAGACCAAAATCTTAAAGCTTCCAGGCATCCCCTGAAAGACTGGAGGAAGGTCTTCAGAACCCTCACTTTGTGTTAGTTGCTCAGCATTTCTTCTGGTAAATGAACCATAACATTTTAAGCAGACAAACTGCCTCTCACCAATGTATTGGTTCTACCAGACTGAGTAAGACAGACAAACAGTGAAAACGTATTTCTGGCAATAAATAACAAGCTGCTTTGAACTATTTTTCAGCCCAGAACTGCAAATTAACAAGTCCATGCACAGTCTCCATCACAAAGCACTGTAATATGTAAAAAAGGTGCTATGAATTTTAATGCAAAGGTGTGTGATGTATCTTCCAGATGGAAAGCATTAAAAAAAATGTTATTACACACACATATTTTTAATATTAGGCAAATGAGACATCTTGTATGCAGCCACGTTCTTGGGGCAGCTATCACAACTGAAGTGCGTGGTTGATCGTAGGGAATTAAAAAAATATATATATTCAGACAAAACCACAAAATCACAAGGGATGGGTGATGTATTTTTACCACCCTCCTTGCCCTACCCCTTTGCAGCGATTTAAATGGTTTCAACATGTTAAAAAAAAAAAAATAAAAAAAAAAATTCTTACTTCTTGAAGCTGTCTGGTTGTTTTCCTACAGACATTACGCAGTCACTACAGACATGAACTGCTGTTTTCTGGTTTGCCGAAATCAAGTGAGTGGTTCCCTCCACTTTCTCTTGTGCAACAAACAGAAAAACTCTGGGTAACGAAAGCATTAGAAGATAGAACCTCCAGTAATAAAATCTATTTTATAACAGCAAGAAACAAATTTAAGATATGATGTAGGGACTTCAGGGAGACCTTGAAACAGCCTTCTCCCACCTCAAAGGAGCTCTAAGAGAGCTGGAGAGGGACTTTGGACAAGGACATGGAGTGAGAGGACACAGGGAATGCCTTCCCATTGGCAGAGTGCAGCGTTAGATTCGATATTAGGGAGAAATTCTTCACTGTAAGGGTAGTGAGGCACTGGAACAGGCTGCCCAGAGAAGATGCCCCATCACTGAAGTGTTCAAGGACAGGCTGGATGGGGCTTGGAGCAACCTGGGATAGTGGAAGGTGTCCTTGCCCACGGCAGGGCGTTGGAACAAGACAATCTTTGAGGTCCCTTTCAACTCAAGCCTGTGATCCTGTAACTTCATGTCAGTGTGATGGTTAAAATATGATCAGAAAGGCTCGGAACTCTCTGGGGCAAAATGAAGCGAAACAAGCCAACCCAAAAGATTTTTTTTCTCATCAATGCACCTTTGATCATGCTGTTCACAACTTTCACCACAGCAGCTACAACATGCTGATTCCTTATGCAACCCAAGCCTTGGAAAAGTCAGTAACCTCCACTCCTGCAGCAGCTTCCTGCACCTGCCCCTACAGGTAATAAAGGATTACAGGGATCAGAACTGAAGTGTTTATGAAGCTTTGGTTTTTTTCTGCTCAGCAAGCAGCTGGGTTTTTTCTTAAAATAAAAGGAGTGGCTGTGTCAGGGAAGAAAAAAAAAAAAAAGAAAAGAAAAACAACATAATGAAAAGGAAGACCACACCCATATGGAAAAAAATGGCCAAAGACAAAGTAGGCTTATTGCAAATGCTGCGCAACCCTGTCACTGACAAAAACAAACTATTAATTAGCCAGAAGGGAAACTCAAAGGTTCTCATTCTGCGTGCATTCAGAATCTGTCCACCCTTCCACAGAGGGTCTCACGCTGCTCTTATCATCATGGTAAGTTTAAATATCAAGCAGAACAATAAACAAGCTTCTAGTTAGTCCTGCCACTGTAAATATTTTAACTGTGTCCCTGCAGACCCACAGGTGGCAACTGGGAGCAGAGTTATTTGACAAAGCAGTTCCGTTCCTGCAGTTCCCAAAGCATGGGTAAACACCACCAGGCTCTCTGCTTATGTAAGGAATGCAAATTTGAGGGTTTGACAGATCTACAACCCAACAGGCTTCTATTAAACATACCCCCAACGTTCCTCTGGATTTTATTCTGCACAGTTACTACAGCAATCGAACATCAGCAAGAGATCTGGGCTGTTTTAAAGGTAAGAAACATCTGCTTAAGTACAGCAAATTGTTTCTGGATTTGTCTAGGATTAAAAAAATGAGTAAACGCTGACTACTGTACAAGCTGACTTGGCTGCAGTTCCAAGCTTTATATGAAATTTACTTTGCAACAGGTGACCATGTTCAAGATGAGGAAGATTTCATTGAAATGGTCCAGAAAGTCTGGAGCACATCTGTCATAAGGAGAGGCCAGAGAGTTGGGGGTGATCAGCCTGGTGAAGGCTCCTGGGAGACCTTAGAGTTCCTTCCAGTGCCTAAAGGGGCTTCAAGAAAGCTGGAGAGGGACTGGGGACAAGGGCCTGGTGTGACTGGACAAGAGCGAATGACTTCACACTGCCAGAGGGCAGGATTAGATTTGGTATTAGGGAGAAATTCTTCATTTTCAGGGTGGTGAGGCATCTTATCTGGCTACTGATGAAAACCTGCAGGGACTGGTGTTTTCAGAACACTGCATATGAAGTTATTCCTTAGTTAATTCCTTTTTGGCAGCTAAGAGAAGACCTGTCACTTCCTGCAGTCACTCACCTCTATTTGGGCTTCAAAGGGACTTGCTCTATTACAGTAAATATTGAGAATGTACTGTGTACAACATAATATGACTTAACGGGGCAGCAGAGACCTTACCTTGGACAAGAGCCTGACTGCACCTGACTACAGCGAGGTCACAGCTGGGGCTGTAACTCTGACACAGCAATTAATAAATACAGGTACAGATTAGTCACAGTGAGCGACATCCAACCTTACAGCACTTACAGTTAAATATCCTAATAAAAGCCTTGTCAGACAGGATCTGGTAATAATTTAAAGTTACTTTACTTTCCCATCTCCTTCAGTAAAATTAAAGGAATTTAAGGTTTGGGAGCTGTCTTCATGTATTGCAGGTTTGTAATTTCAGTATATCCTTCACCTTCACACCTTTTATTAGTCAGGTAACTCCTTCCCCCCTGAAGCTCTGGGGTCATTTCAGCTCCTGGGAATGCCCACGACAAGCTGCAATAAACCATATGGACTCAAAGTTTCTGTCCGTGACTTTGTTAGAACCAAAAAAAATCTGCAAATCCATCATTATGGTCTGACATCTTTCTGCAGGAACAGCAGCAGCATGCAACCAGCTGACCAGGGTGAGGACTACTGTTTACTCCAGGCCCAGACACAGTGAAGCTCAGGCAGAGTAAATCACATGTCACCCAAACCAGCTGGGAAGCAGCAGAGGCCAGTGGGGTCTGTGTGCTGCCCTGCACACCCCACACCCGCTGTGGCAGCTCTCCATGCCCTCTGCCTGTTTCCAGGAGGGTGGCTGCTCCCAGTCTTTCAGGTATCCTCACAGACCCAGCCCACAATGCTACTCCAACTCTTCCTGCCTCCCTCCCCGTGCACTCACCCCCTCCCACCTCCTCTCTCACTTGCCAGTCTCGTTACCCGCCCACTCACACTTTCCCTTACTCACTCCATAACCCACCCATTTTCATGTTCCTCATTCATCTCCCCGTTCAGTTGCATAACCTGAGCCTCAAACACCTCCAGGACACTCAGGGGGAGGAACTTTGCCTCCCAAGACCCACCTGTAGGTGCCTCTATCATCAGCATCCCCATGCCATGCATCCATCCAGCTTCCCAGAGTTTGAGGGAAGGCAGCCTACTGCTCTGTGCTTCCCCTGTCCATGAGGCTCCATAAGATCAATCTCCACTCACATCACTGCTGATCTCTCCTGCCATCCCTTCTGGATGAGCCAAATGCTTTCTTTGGACAGAGTGAGGATGGACGGAGTAAGGACTGGGCAGTGCTGGCCGTGTCTCTGCCACATCCACGCGTGCTGTGCCTCCAGCAGGCACCCAACACTTCCCCACCCTGCCAAAACCCCATTTCTGCAGGCTTCCAACCCAGCCCTCCCAACCTCTGGGATCCTCTGGAAAGAAAAACAGAGGTAATGCTTCAGGAACGTGCAGAGGACTGGGGTAAAGGTGCTGGACCATGACCAGAGGGCAGCTCTGAAGGGACTGGCTCAGGCCAGCATGGCCCTGCGCCAGCTCACACCAACCAGTCCGTCCTTCTCTCATGGGGTGACTGCAAAAAAAACCCAGTCCATTTGCCCTTTTTATAGCCACTGCTTTTTTTTGTTTGTTTGTTTGGGGTTTTTTTGGTTTTGTTTTTTTTTTTTTTTAAAGGAGGGGATACTGATGTAGCTCTAAGTGGTCAAGACAAAGGAAAACTTTCGAGACAATCCTCCCTGGGCATCCGAAGCTTCTGGTAGTGAAGAGCAAGCCCTGAGGAAGAGACAACAAACAGGCAAACCTCAAATCCCACAGAAACAAGTAAAACTATAAAAAGAACAATAGTTATGAAGAACTTGAATGGAAAGCTGGGATGGGGGGTTGAGGGAGACTCCAGTAACTAGACTGCAACTTCCACTAATTCTGTCACTAATAGAAAACTAGTTTTTTTGGTTTCCCTGCAATGCCCTCTGCAGACTTGCCTGCACACACTGCTTCCTCACAGTTTAAATGCTACAATGGAGTTAAAAATCACTTAAATTTTATCTCCTCCATACAAAAACATTTTCATTTCCAATTCAAATTGGCCTTTTCAGGTAATTTTCAACAATTTCTCAAATGATACCAGAACAGACCACTCTCATGCTACAATAAAATACACGTCTGAGAAATTATACTATTAGCAGTTCAATTTAAAACCTATCTTCAACCAGTAGAATTTTCCCAAATCCTGAAAAACTGAACATGCAGCACTTAAGATAAGTGATACATTTAATATTCAAGAGCACATAATACTATTCCACTCATATTTACGGGCTGTTAACACCAGAGAGAATTACTGAAAGATGAGAACGTAGACTTAAAATAATATGAAATATTATGAAATAAAGAAATGAAAAAATTTAGGGCACATATTAGGCAAAGAAAAATCTTGCCATCAAACTTCGTGGGAAAGATTCCAGAGGATCAAAGTGCAAGGCCCAGTCCTTAGAGTATCTCCAGCCATAAAGCGCAGGGGGGAAAAGAAAAGAAACAACCAACCCACAACCACCCAAAACCACGCAGGAGGAAACATGTACTGGCAAGACGATGGCCTGGATGATCTAATGCACTTTCCATCTCTAACATCTCTGATTCTGTAATTCCATGGAAGCTCTCAGCATAAGGCTGGCCAACTTCTGCAGCAACCCAATCGTCTGATTGGTGTGTGATAATCACAGTGCTCAATTAAAAGGAGGCCCTTGTAGCTGGGTGTTGTAGCTACTCCCTATCAAAGCCGTGCCGCCAGTAGGGATGTGACTGGCGGGGGCTCAGTAATGACAGGGTTGTGGGGAACTCTCCTAAACAGGCACAACAGAATTTATGTCATTAAAGACACCATCATCACCTTTCTTGCAAAACGCCCGGGGTCAGCTTTTGACAGTGGGATTTGATAAGGCAGAGCTCAACTGTGTCAACATTTATGTATGCAAATAACTTTGCTCCTACGTGTGAGCGAGCCTTAGAGCGGCTGGATCTATATTACACAGCATTTTTTAACATTTTTAACTATTTAGCTCTTGATTTGTGTGCTGAGAAAATCTCCCCTTAGGGTAAAATACCAGCTTGTTTCTCAGATCATGTGCTTTGTTTGCTATTTTCAAGTTGTTAGGTAAGCACACATGCAGGAAGAAGACAGCGCAGAAGGACGCATGGCATGAGCACACCTCTGGGGTTTTAAAGGAGGTTGTATGAGAAAAACGGATTATAGCAACAGCAGTAAGGATCAATCACAAAAAAACTGAGAGAAAAATGAAGAAGAGAAAAAACTCCAAAGCAGTAGAGTAAAAAGCAGAGGCATGTAGAAAGATAATCCTTCCCAACTGTGCTGTGCCTGCTGCAAGCCAACTGCCCGAACCACTGCTGCCCTGAGACGTCATGCAGAGAGAGAGGGATTTAGGGGTACTTCAGCTTTTCTTGTTTTCTTTTTCCCCTGGCCAATGGAAATTCTATCCTGACTCTGATTACGACAGGATGCGATTCGTGGAACAACAGACAAAGGAAAGTTTTGCGAAAAGTATGAACAGAAGAACAATTTGCGACGCTGTCTGAAGAAATGCCAGTTTGATAAATGCCAGGAGACTATCAGGCTCTATAAAGTTTATTTCTATATATTTATATATAACAGTAAAATTTAAGACTGAGGTTGGATATTGGGAAGAAATTCTTGGCTGTGAGGGTCAGGAGGCCCTGACACAGGATGCCCAGAGAAGCTGTGGCCACCCCATCCATGTAAATGTCCAAGCCCAGGTTGGATGGGGCTTCGAGCAACCCAGGATAGCAGAAGGTGTCCCTGCCCATGGCAGGGGGGCTGGAATTAGGTATCTTTAAGGTTCCTCCCAATCCAAACCATCCTTTGATTCTATGATCAATAACCAGAAATTTTAGCAAGGGACGGACTCCTCTCTGGCACTACACAGTATTATCTTAGGTACTTTTCTTTTTCTTAGGTACTTCTGCTCTGAACAGATTCTTAAGTTAAATGCAAACACCTAAAATCCAGATGCCAAAGGAACACAGGAAAGAGTGTTCAACAGATTGCTTGTTTTGGAGAAAAAGGTTAAATTTGCTTTTCCTTGAGCTCCACTGTGATGAACAGACAGGGAAGGTGAAATTTCCTGAACATGCTGATGAACTTCATGCAGTTGTCACTGTAAGTGACAGTGTCACCTTCTCCTTTCCTTCTGGCCGTGAGTTCCTCCCACCTCCCCATCAGAACCAGCAGCCCCATAGTCACGTCATGGGATGTAGCAGCTCTAATTTCCCAAGAGAAAATAAATGAAGGAGAGAAATCACTTCTTCAAACCAGCTCAGCAAATTGAGCTGCTCAGTTTGAATCACTCCAAGGCCACTTGGTCATCAGGGATGGTCATGGGAAGAGCTGACCTTGAAACCTCCAGAGCAGGTACCCCCTGCTCACACTGCAACACCAACAGCAAACCAACATCCAACAACCACTGCAACCCAAAGCCATTTCCACAGAAGACAGTATTGTCACCTTGAAGCAGTATCCCACTGTCCCCTGGGAGGCTGGGCACTTCTCCCAGGGCTGGGCATTTCCCCTCCTGCAGATCCCACCTCCTGCAAAGTCCCTGAACCAGCAGGCTTCAAGCAGAGCTTGGGCTGAGGCTGCTTTCTGCCCTGCCGCTGGAGCTGGGCCAGCTCACAGAGGAATTCAAAACTCACAAAGCCATAAAGAGAAAGCCCTGGAGGGCAAGTATGACTCCATGAGAAAGAGACTCCCAGGAGAAGGGGCAGAGCCCTGTATTTCTGGTCTCTTCTCCACGAACTGCTCATGCCTACTGCACTGAAGATTACATAAAATGTATACATAGTTCCCTTTATATTAAAGCTTCAAAAATACATCCTATGAGCTATATAAACACACCTAAGAGCCAGTGAGAGCTCTGCCCTAACAGGAGAACAGCATATTCCTACCTGTATTCTTGGAAGTATTTTTATACTTGGTGGATAAAAGCAAATCAAAGAGCAAAGCTGAGATCTTCCCAGGTATGACTCACTTCTGCCAACCTCATGTTTTGGCAATAAAACTGCATGCAACACTCTCACCTGAGCCTGTAATAACAGGTCATGTGGGGAATTTCTGTAGCCACTTGGGTTCTTAAAGGTACAATTCCGGTGCCCAAACTTTGGGGAGAAGTGAAAACTGCCTGTTAGTGTCCATTTGCTGCACCAAGGAACACCTGCAGGCCCAGCAGGACATGGCAGCACTGCCTAGAGGCGTCCCAGTTTGGCAGCAGAAATAAATCCAATTCTGGATGCCCTATCCCTGGAAATGTTGCAGAGCAGACTGGACAGGGCTTGGAGCAACCTGGTCCAGTGGGAAATGTCTCTGCCCATGGCAGAGTGTTGGAATTAGATGTTCTGTTAGATCCCTTCCCACCCAAACCATTCTGTGAGTTTATGATGTGAGAAGGAAGCAAGGGGATGAGACACCAGAGACCATCACACACAACTCTACCCTGAAAATGGACTGATAAAAGTGGCTTCCATTCATACCTGATGCTTTTTATTTGCCTCAATTACCTCTTCTTTTTTAGATGTTGATGTTACCATTCCAGGAGAGTGATGGAAGAGGAAGACTCCTCTTTTTCCAGGTCCAATTTTGAGCTCACCATTTCCTATGCAAACTTTAGCTATGAACTCTGGATAGCTACAGGCCATAAAAAAACCTTGAAAATTTACAAAACAAACAACAGCCTGTGAACTTCCTCGTGGGAATCCCTCAGATATCAGTATAAATCAACACTATCAAACACTAAACCAGACCTAAAACATCAGGCTTGGCACAAGACATCACGGTACACTTGTTGCATGAAGTTTTGGACTGTTCAGTGTTTTACTTACATGCAATTTACGGCTTGTGTTTCAAAAGCTGCTATTTATGATAAAGGCAGGGTTTTTTGGTTAATTTTTGTTAGTTTGCCTTTTTTTTTTTTTTTTAAATCCAGACTTTTATTAACTACTGCAATGAACAATACTTTGCTTCACAGACAGAGTGCTGTTCCACCTGCCTCCATGTGCTACCTTTTTTTTGGCCCAAGATAACAACCAAAGGCATGGAAAAACATCACCTTTGCAACATACAATTTAGATTCTTTCAGTCATATTAGCTGGTACTGTCAAAGCTGCCACTAAGACGAGATACTGCATGCATGACCAACTCAGCATATTCTATGATTCTATGACTCTATGTAAAAAAAAATCAGGTTTCAAAATATGTTTTATTCAGTTTTTTGGGTGCAAACCATCCCTGTGAATTGCATCCCAAAACACGTGATTTTCAAGAGCAGCACTTTCCCTGTCCCACAGGTGGATGATACACAGCAGTGAACTCAGATCAAGATCTAAGACTCTCCAAACAGAGCCTGCTTGGGATTTTTCAGTAAATGGAACTGCTCCACTGTGATCCTGAGGAAATCTGATCTGCTACTTCAATACAGGTTTAACAGTTAACAATTTAGAGGCAATAAAAATCTGCAACTTCCTTTCTTTTCATTTGAAGTGATAAGAAAACAATGATTTTTTTTTTTTTCTTTTGGAAAAGAAAAAATCCCTCCCGAGAACATTCTGATAAGGTTACGGTTAAATAAATGATTTTCAGGAGATACGCAGTTAATTCACGAAAATACTTGGCAAAAAATCTATCTCTGAATATCTAATTCATATAACGTTCTCCTTTATTTGTTTAATTCAAGTAAAATATTTTCCTCCACCCTTTCCTTTTCATAGGCTTTTCACACCCACATAACAACCAAGTGACTCTTCCCTGACCCGGCCTCCCACGCCTTTTTGGTACAACTGCTCCCCGCTCTTGAGCTCTTCTCCCAAGATCCAAAGGAAGCACTTAAGGAAGGGGAAAGGAAACCCAGCACAATGCTGAACCTTCCTTTTTCTTTTTTTTTTTTTTTTCATTAAACCACTGGGTTTATTCGCTGTTCCGCAGGGATGTGTGGTGCATGAAGAGCCTCCTCCACGGTTGTTTTGGAAAAAAAGGGAAAAAATATCCCTGAGTGCTCTTTGTAAGTGCCGAGACAAGTGAGTTTGGGAAGGGAAGGTGTCCTGGTGTCACCATCCAGGGAAATAACAGCAGCAGTGGATCTCCCCCGTCGTGGAGAACCTGCAATTCCTACAGCTGCTGTTTGGAGAAGACACGTCAACAGAGTAAGATGAATTCCAAAATCACTATTCTGCTTTTCCCATTTTCTAATAATCTCAGCAGTCCAAACGATACTCTGGAAATCCAAGAGCTACAGTATCCCATATCAGCATCCTCTCTAAATGGAAAACACAGTCTTAATGCTGGTAAAGCACCAAAGGAAAGTTAAATATCACTGCCCTCATTTCATCGACAGCTAAAAATAAACTACTTGCCCAAGAAGCTCCCCCCTCCAAAGAATTCTTCCCAAATACAGCGACAGAGTCGACAGCAGATTCCGGGAGCACAACTTCCAGACCCAGCTCTGTCAGCCAACGTGATTCCTTCCAGCCAATAGTATGTTAATGTTTGGGTTTTTTTTGAGAAACCACTAATTGATATCTTTTTTCTTGGCATTTTACAGATCCACTTAAAAATAACATCGTTTCTATTCTAGGCATATTTTAGGGAAAGTATCATTAGATTTAATTCCAGGGATGAACATCTGATTTTCATGTGAAATTCTGGAAGACCAGAGCCTTGTTCATTCAGTGTAACAGGGAAATTACAGCTTAGCCATGACTCTGGGATGATGTGATCCCAAAGCTGAAGCTCTGCCCCATCCCCTTCGCTCAGTACCCATGTCAGCAGAGGTTTGTAGGTGAAAGGTGGGAGGGAAAAGCAGTTTCCAACTCTTTCTATCACCCTGATCAAGAAAGTTTCACCCTCATTCACAGACTCCTAACCTGTGGCAGGGCAGGCAGCGCTTTCTGCAAAAGCTCCAGTGGGGGAAAAAAAAAAAAAAAATAAATGAAAGCACCTCTTCCAAGAGCTGCTGAACGGCTTTCTCTCAATCACATTTAGCAAGATACCATCTCAGCACTGAAAATAAGCACATAAACTTACCAATGCACTATCGGGAGAAGCATCAGAAATAAAGTTCAGGTGTTACTCAGCCGTCAGCACCTCAGCTCCTCCCTGGCACCAAGTAAATCCCACAGCAGCAGGTACCAGAACTGCCTCTCCTCTGCTGCTCACGCCCGAATGCTCACAGCCGGGCTCTGAATCTGCCACCAACAAAAGAAACCACAGGAAGACTGCTTCCCTAATGCTTCAGAACTGAGTCAGTGGGTCAACAATTCCTTCGGTTTAGGAGCCAGACCAATTCCCTTAAACACCCCTTCATTTCTTTTTTTTCTTTTTTTCTGATGGAGAAGCCAACTGTCTCCTGCCAGTGGCAGCCCATCTGCTTCCAGAACAGAACCAAACCACTCCAAACCACCACCTCGTTTTGGCACAGGCATCCGTCCTGACGCAACTCCATTTTGTCTCCCACGTCTGGGAAAAGCCATGAGAAAATACTTACAATTGAAAAGGCAGCCGGGAAAACTGCTCCGTGTGCACCTTGCACAGGCTGTGCCGGCTCGCAGCCCACGCTCCCATCTCCCATGCCTGGGATGGAGTGGCACAAAGGAGAGCACTTCATGTGATGACCCCACACCTGTCCCCTGGCGTGCCTCGTTCCGTGCAGGCACAAGAATATCCTGGGTGTGCATTTCAGGAGCAGTGCCTGAACAAAGAGAGAGCTCGGGAGCTGCTATCCCTCTTCCCCATCCATGACTCAAAACGTCTGGTTGAAAATTGGTTTCGTAATAACCCTTTAGTTCCACCTACTCACATCACAGAGCGATTCTTGCAGCAAATGCACAGGAAATCACCAACGAGTGCCAATGGAGCTACTATTCCAAGAACCAGCTCTTTCGGTTATTCCTTCATCACTTGGAAACCGAGATGCTTTTACTTTCCCTATTGCACAGGGTGCAGTTTTTTTTTAAGATGAGCCCTTAACTATGATCCTGCAAAATACTTTGTTGATAAATCACCACCTGAAAACTTGCCCACTGTATTTTAAAAAAAAAAAAAAAAAGGAGAGAGAGAGAAAGAGAAAGAATTTCACAACACTCATTCCAGAAAATACAGTAACTCCTTTCTGGAAATAACTCACTGGACAAATCAAGCGGGGAAAATTAATTTTTGGAGACAGTCTGCATCCTGCAGAGCACACAAAGGCGGTGTCGTCAGCCACGTGCCTTTGTGACCACCAACAGCAGACCCCTGACTCACCCAACCACGAGATGAGTCGCTATGAATGGTTTCCTCTTCTTCCACGCTCCCCTGGGGTGCTCTGTGCCACCGGCATATCCTGAGCCTAATCCCGACTTTGATGGGAATTCCAAAACTCATCTGGGAAGGCTGTGGCCACCAGCTAACGACGTGGCCATCTGCTCCCTCCTGCTTTGAGTCACCTGTCAGCAATACAAAAGGAAATTACTCAGCAGCGAGCACGTGGAAGCCTCTGCTACAGCCTCTGGCGTACCCCTTACGGGAATGCAACATTCTGGAGTGCTCGGATCACCCTGAAAGGAAAGTGTTACGTCCTGAAGCACTCCCATTCAAAAAAAAAGTGAAATCTGGTTTAAAATAAAGATGAAAATGAATGCCAGGAGTGCGGGGAGAGCGCGTTTCAGCCGGGTTCTCAGTGCCAGCATCACTGAGGCTGCCATGGAAGGGGGGACAAAAATAAAAGAAGACATTTCACAAACACGAGACCTTCACTGTGCGTGACAAGAAAAATAATTAAAACAACTGAGAGAACTAATCTGTGGCTGCTTAGGAAGTTAACTCTTCGAAGGAAGTGATTAAGAGAACAAAAGCAAAGTGTTATGTTTATCAAACAAGTGAACTTAACCCATGGAGAGGGCTTACTCCCGTGAGTAAAGGTGGAGTACTGTCACAGCCCTCCCTGCAGGCATCAGTTCACACTGGGCAGAGATCTTAGTGAATATTAATGAATTATTATTTCAAAGAAGTAAGTCTTATTAGAAATACAAACCACAGCTTTGCCAAAACACCAAATACTAGCAGAAAGGCAGCCACAATGTCCCGTGCCTCTTTACAAAATCCCCTTGGATCTAACGCCTATTCAGGACAATATTCACAAGTATTTTCCTGAGAAGACCTGATTAACCACTTACAACATGCACAAATTCAGTCCCAGCAACAGACAGTTTTTGTTTCATCACACATTACGCAGCACACAAATTCAGCCCTCTGAAACAAGGCTTCCAACTTCTCCCCCAAAAAACCACCGACAAATACGAGACAGTTACTACAAACGCGGCTTTGAATCTTCAGGAATTTCATAAAAATTAATGAATACTAAAGATCTAATTGTCTAACCTGCTTCTGCATGCAGAAAGAGCCAGACCTGGTGCCTCTACGGGGTGGGGGGGGAGGGAAGCGTTTCTTGTTCCTGTTTCGTACTTGACTTTTTTCCTGCGCAGGAGATGATCTAATTATCCAACATGTCAGTATATTGCTTCACCCTTCCTCGTGTGTCTCCTTACATTAACATATTTTAACAATTCAGCTCATTAGGAAGGAGGCGAGGAACAAAATGGCAAATTATCCTTAAAAATCAATCACAAAGGCAGGAGTCTTTCCATGTTTTGTCCTGTACCTCTCCAAAACTCTACCGGAGCACACAACGAACGACGCTGAATGTAAACGGGTCACAAATCTCCCCAAATCTCACATCCTCACGCTTCTCAGATGGAAATGTACCTGTTGAAGATAGGAGCCTGATGGGTGAGCTGTGCAAGGGAGTAATTTTGGGTCCTGCCCAATAAGAAGGGAAAGAAACTCCCAAATGCCAGCCCCTTATTGTTCCCAACCGTGCTGATGCTCAGCTGCAGGCACTGTGGCTTCAAGGGGGCTGGTGGATCTCATGTATAATAATTGAGGATGGGTGATGAAAGCCAGCCATCAAACCACATAAGGCTGCTACCCATCGCCTTGAAATGGATCTGAAAAACCCTGAAATCCAAATATAACATGGACAGCACCTACATTTGCATATGTAGGATGCCAGCCGAAGTTTCCGAGCCTTTTTAGCAAATGCCTTTTTTTACAGCAAAGAACCATTCAACACCCAGCCCTGCCAGCAGACACAGATTTGAGAGATGATCTTGTGTTTTAAATCTTCCCCCAAATTCCTACAACAGGTTTAGCCTGAGCAGAGTCTCCATGGCACACAGTAAAACCACGAGATCTCAAGAAACGTTTCTTCAGCAAGTTTTGTGTATAATAGCAGTGCCTATATATAAATGTGTTTACGGCTATTCCAAAAGCAGAGCCTGTTCTGAAGCAGCTCCTTTATTGTGATCGAACACGCTGGATTCATTCCCAGTTTTAAGCCTTATATAAGGCCTTCAAGGAAACAGAAACTTATTTTGTACAAAAATCATGCCAGTATAGTAGTAGGTGCAACGGAATTATTCTGTTACACATTAAAGTTTTACTAATAAAAGACCTGCATTGCCGTCATAAAGTCAAATGCTGCTTCCCACTAGTACAAACAAATATTTCCTGCCAGGTACGTCCACTGTGAGTAATAAATAACACAGCTTTCTGAACCATGGGCTGCAGCATAAATGTGTTAGAATATTATTTAATCCGCGTGGCCTATCGGGAGGGAGCACAGCCCAGAGTGCTTGCAGGGATGGCTCACTCCAAAAACCCTCGAGGATGCAGCACAGGTCAGGCCATCTCTGGTTCCCTCCCCATGCAGGCTTCTGGCACTGCTCCAGAAGAATCTACACTTCCCAGGACCACCAAGGAGTCAAATCACTCCAAATTCAAATTATCATCAGGACCAAAAAGCTGGGTATGTAACCAGGTCTCAAAACTCAAGCTCTTGTACTCATAATAAAACCACTAAATTGGTAATAAGCATCAGAAGCTTTAAAATGAAAGGTACCACCAAAACCCAACAAACCAACAAGAAAACCCCACTTGACAGAAATGACAGGTTATGATTAACATCTTATGGTGGTCTCCACACTGTGTGTTTCTGCAGAGAATCTGCTTGGGCACAACACATCTATGCCTGAGGTGGCCTGGGAGGACAGTGCAGCTCCCCGAGTGGTACAGGCAGCACAGACACAGCCAGGGAGACAGAAACAACCACTCCAGTGCCATTTACGTGTCTACATCCAAATAAATAAAGAGACCAGTCTCCACTGGATTAAGCACATGCGCTTTGCACAGCACTTCAGTGATGGCACCAAGGCTTTTTCCCCGCGGCCATGTCCCATTTTGTTTTACCATGGAGAGGCAGCTCAAGGACTAAACCAGATCAAAACTAAACCTTCTCTTGCTTAAGATTAAATTACTACAGGGCTGACCTTGCAGATACCTTGGCCCAACTTTTCACAGGGGTTCACAACCCAGCACTGAGGTTCAGCACAAGCACAACACTTACATTTTCTTCGGGAAAGAGATCCTCCCATTGCAAAGTCTCTTCCCTGGGAAGTGGGAGACTTGTATTGTTTTCTCCTCCTATGCCCACAGCCTGGCACCGTGCTGTAATTTTGACACTACACATTTATGAGCAGAGTAGTGACCTATCACCCCTCCTTCTGAAACACGCCACTGCTCCCAAATCACATGAAAGATTCAAAATGGGATGATACGCAAGCACAGCTTGACCCTTACCCTACAGAGAGAAGGACTTCTCAGGGCATTTGGAAGTCTACATCTTACCTTCTTCTCTTTAATTCTCTTTCTGTGTTTTACCCAAGCTGTTTAAGCAGATCCCAAGAGTCAGGACACCATTTAACACTGCCATACCTTTTTCTTCCCACTTCACTTGCTAGCAATTCGGAGATGCATAACTCTTCTTATTCATTCTACAGGTGTCCGCTGTATTATTTTACGTCTTCAGTTCCAGGGTTGGCACTTTTTTAAGATTTCATTTCATGGGCCTGCACACAAGCCAGGTTCACAAATACATTCTGGAGCTGTAGAAGCTGAGAGGAATGGCTGAATTCTGACCCTGGCATGGAAAGGATGACGTGAGGGGCAGGCAAGGCAGGATGGAATTGCTCTCCTGACTTACTCTGGTAGCTACAACAGATGGATCACATAATCCAATGCAAACAGCGAGCAAGTTCCTTGGTAATGAGAGAAAAGGACACGATGACCTCTAGGTAAAAATCCTGGGAACAGCAAGCACACATAAACATCAACCTGAGCAACTTTAATTCTGTGCCAGAGCCTGAACTGCAGATAACAGCAAAGACAAACACTCAAGACAGATTTAATTCAAGCTGTAATTCACTGCATGAACATGCCAAAATTGTGGTACAAACCTCATGCCTTTTAACACTCCTCACTGTAAGCCTATTCTTATCTTGGTGATGAATGTAGGAGTTTAGAAAGTTTTTTGTTTGTTGTTTTTTTTTTTCAAGCCTGTTGCAATTTTGGTGCTCTGTTCTTTAGCAGGGAGGAAGCTGGAAGTACTTCAGGTTATGAGCTGGGGTGGAATATGTTCTAGTACTGATCCACAAACACAGGGTATCTCATGACAGGGCACTGATAATGAATTGTTGGATGGATACAGACAAGCACATTACTGTAACCCTCCCCTCCTCCCTAACAAAGGGTATTTTAATTTAAGACTTATTTCGTTTGCGAAGTTGATTCAGCTCTTTCAATGGGAAGCAACAGCAGCATGAACTGCGTTTTCTTGGTATGAAGGTACAGATCTATTAGCATATGCTTTAAATAACAGACTAAGAAACTCCCTGTTCCTTCTTCTGATTAAGAAATCCTTGAACAGCTCAGTTTCCCTGCACTCAGAAACCCCAACAGGGTAGCAGGGGCCATAAACACTCATTTTCTGCCCCAAACACAGGAACACTGCAGAAATAATGAGCATTTGGAGGAGGGTGGATTTTTGGGGGGATTTCCTGTATTTTGAGTGCTCCAAGCTCATACCACTAGATGGCACGTTTGAAACTCTTGGCATCTCAGTGAAATCACAAGCCTGCTCTGCATCACACCATGCTTATCCTCTCCTGGGATGGAAAAGTACAGGTAAAATGATATCTCAGGAGCCAAAGAACCAGGACAGGCAGACAAAGGCATGGAAAAATATGCCTGCATGGGAAGGCAGTGTCTGCCAGCGAGCTGAGGGAGGGCCCGTCACGGAGAGCTGAGCTCCAAGCACTTCCAGCCTCTCATCCTGGTGTGGCCTTGGTAAATCTCATGTCTTGGGAGAGCATCTGAATGCCAGAGGGAGCTGAGACAAGAGGAAAATGGCAAAGGAGGGTGAGAGTTGAGCCTCTGGATGCACAGGGCCACATTTCACCACCAGCTGAGCAATGCTCTGCTCTCTGCACAGCCCCAAGAGCTCAACAGACCAAAAATCATCCACAGCCTCTCCAACACATCACCGGCACAAACTGATGGGAGGGAGACATTCAGGACACCACCAAACAACAAGGGAAAACGTAGCCAATCCACAGCATCCCATGCGAGATGCGACTTTTCCAGAAGTGTCAAGCACTTCCCGCGCCACGGACCTCCACGACAGATAAGCAAACACACAGCAGCCCGTGACACTGAGTCACAGCCTCACGAGCAAGTCACCTCTTGTGCAGGACACGTTTTGGAGTGTACCCAGATGTGCCCTGGTGCACTGGCCTTGGCAGGGATGCCAGAGCCTGGCAGCGCCACTTCCTTAAGGCTTCTGGCTTGCTCTCGCTGCCAGTTCCTTAATTTAACTCAACCCACTTAGAAAGTGCATTAGCACAAGCATGTACCAACATTCCAACCAAGCAAGTAACATTCCCTCAAAGTAGAACAAGTCGGTTCAGCACTGCTGTAACGATCCCGGGCACTCGGAGTTGGTACTTGTCATGGCATTGCACCCCACATTCCCTCCGTGGGCAGCTTCAATAGACAGGGATTAACAATTTACTATGAGCATTTCAGCATCTGACTCAGTCCTTGGAACGGGCACTCGTGTCAACGAAAAAAAAACAACAACAAAAAAAAAAAAAAAAAAAAAAAAAAACAACAAAAAACAAAACTGTCAATTTGAGCTGGAGGAGGAGAGGGATGTTGTTGATAGACCCCCAAGGGCAAGGGTACAGAGTGCTTCTTGTCTAGGTGGAAGAAAAAATACCACCTTCCTTCTTCCAAACAAGAACAGCTCAGCTCCAGAACTGCAGCAAAAATACCCCCTCATGTTTTCCTTGTGTAGGATTTAGTGATGAAGTGACCAAAGTGCCCTCACCATCATCACCCTCAGCAAAGGACCAAAATACACTCCTGAGGCAGCACAAGGAAGGTTTGCCATAGCATCATCCATCCTACACTCTTCAGGAATTCTGCTCTTCCCTGATCCATCAGTCTGGCGCTATTTTGTGTATTTACATGCTCCTGTTTACACAGTACAGACCTGCTGGGCAAATACTCCCCAAAACACGCCAGGGTACATTTCTGTGTCGGTATCTGCAGGCTCTGCCAGCAGATCTGTAGACATCAACAAGTGGCTGTAGCATCCTGCTGAAATATTCCAGCAAAGTCTCTAATTTCAATGGACAAACAACTCGAGAGAATTCAGTTTCAAGCATAAGGATGCAGTGATCTCATCTGAATCTTTCCAGTCCCCTTTAGATGCAGCTCATTCTAATCATCCCTCTCTCTAGTGGTGGATGATGCTGAACCTCTTGCAAGTAGGAATATACCACAGAGTCTTAAGTCCTTTTAAATGAAAACCACAAGTACTCCAACAGACAGGTAAATTCCCCAGTGTAACTACGAACACCACTGAAAAACTTGTGGGGGCAAAAATGGTGGATCATCTATAAGTGAAAATTCTTGGATTTCTGGTACAGATTTTCCTCCCAATGAACCACTCAATACACTGCATCCCAACAGAAAGCACGGAAAATACTTCGTGAGTGGGATTATTCTCACTTCTATTTATATACCTGCAGCACAGATGTTGATATCTGGGTTAGTCACAGGGAACTCCTTTAAAGTCAGTGCAAAGAAACTGTCACTTGCATGACATGATTCATCTGACTTATTCCAGGCAGTTATTTGGGATGTTTTCCCTCTCAGAAGGGAAGCCAGGAACGTCACAGCCCTGTCAGATGAGTTACAGAGATACCAAATTCTCAAATGCTGCTTTAAGCTACTGTGAAAAAAAAAAAAAAGGAACTTTTAGATGATGATTTGATTTGTGGTATAAACTTTCACATATTTATTTAAATGGAAAACTGTAAGTAAGAATGTTGCCCCTTAGAGTTCTTGTTCCAAGAATTTTCATCCTCAATTCGTAGACTAAATTTTGCAGCACTGGCTGAGAACACAGAGATGGACAAAGAACTTTGGGCAATGTGAAAGTAACTGATCCATTTCCCTCTTAGAAGAATTAATTTGAATGCAAACACAGTAACCTGAAGAGCAAACCGTGGATTTCATCACGCAATACCCTTTTACGTTAATAAAAGGATTTTTATGGGGAAGGAGGAATGATCCTGTGGTTAAGGGCAAGATGCTCAAAGTGCACTGCTAGCTCTGGACTGTATTTTTCATGACAAATTCTCCACCTCAATGTCACACACATAATGCTTACTGCCTCGGATTAACACTTTTGGAGAGGACATAGTCAGGGAAGGAAGTACTGGGAGGAAGATGAGGCTGTTTTTCTCTACCACAAGAGCTCAGCCCCCTTTCACGGAAAAGTTGACTGTGAAGAGGATGGATCTCATGGACAGTCACAGGGACATGGCTATTAATGAATAGAGCTGAAACTCATGACAATGCTCTGGCCTCTGCAGCATGGCTGCATTTGATGTATCTTATCTAGAAACTCCCTGGCCACTCAGCCTTGTTCTCAGGCTAAGGAGAATGAGCATGAGCATTTCCTCAGCCTCGTTGCCCTTGCTGCTCTCCTCCTCAGCAGACAACCGCAAGTATATAAACAGCTTTCTGAAGAAACTGGGGTGACCACAGGGATCACCTTCTGCGGAAGTGATGCAAGTCCTCAACAGTGGAGTGCGTGTCCCAGGGCAGCAGCACCAGCCTGGCCATGCCCTCTGCAGGCTGTCCATGTCCCCCATGCCAGGACTGGTCTCTGAGGCACCCCACTCGATGGGAACACAGCAGACAGTTTTGTCATTTCTGAGCTCTCTCCTGCTGGTGCAGAATCAGAACTGCAGAAGTAATTTAGACAACCACAGAATGGCTTGGGTTGGAAGGGACCTTAAAGCTCACCTCATTCCAGCCCCATCATGGGCAGGGACACCTTCCACTATCCCAGGTTGCTCCAAGCTCTGTCCAGCCTTACTCGGAACACTTCCAGGGATGGGGCAGCCACAGCTCCTCTAGGCAACCAGTGCCAGGGCCTCACCAGCCTCAGAGTAAAGAATTTCTTTGTAATAGTTAATCTAACCCTGCCCCCTGTCAGTTTAAAGCCATTCCCCTTTTCAATACATGCCCTTGTCAAAAGTCCCTCTCCAGCTTTTCATTTCTCTTTATTTATCTCCCATCTACAAAAACAGACCTACTCCACTCTCACCAACGCTTGTAACTGAATTACTGTATTATGGTAGATTAGCAGCTTCTTCTGAAAAACCTGCCTGGCTGCCAGGGAAAGTCAACATCCTCGGTCAAAGAGCATCCAACAATTAACAAACTTCATTTAGCTGCCACCAAATGATGTCACCAAGAGCAAAGTACAACAACAGAAGTGACAGCCAGGCGGGACACGAGCTTTTCCCAAGTATTGTTCGGGCGACAACCAAACAAACCCCTCATTGTTGGTGTGCCCGTGGAAGCGGATGGCACACACACAGCTACCTACGTGTCTCCCAACACATCCTGGGAGATGCTCGGGCGAATTTATCACTGGGAGAGAACATCACCTCCAACAGACTACAAGCTGAATCATGTAAATCTGGGTAAAGAGAATCCCATTAAAGAAGCAAAATTAACACTAAGTGTATCAGATGAAAGACTTCGCTTCTAAAGCCAGCGCCTGAGCGCAAATTCAAGCTACTACGAAGATATTCAGGCCATTCAGACAATTATTTTAAAATGGCAGAGAAAGACAGCCTGATGATCCATGTATGGCAACAGGAGCCAGGAACTCTGAATCATTCATAACAACACTCGGCAGCTCTATCATCTGCAGATCTCAAAGCCACTCCACAAAATGGATATGAATCGCTGGCACCCAGCTGTGGCTCCTCTGCAGTGGGTTGGCATTGCAGGGCTGCACTGGGAGGCCTGGAGAGCACCAGGGTGCTTTCCAAACAGCAGGCGGTAATGACAGCTTCTGTCCCTGTTTATCCACCTACCTACCTTCAATTCCCATTTAGCATTCCCATGGCTGACAGCTATGGCTGTACCAAATCTCCCTCCACAGGAACCTCTTCATTTAATTCTGTGAATTCTCTGGCAAATTTCACTTTTCAGAATAATAATAATAATAAAAAAAAACCCTGTGTTTTTTTCCCCACCCCAAACAGCCACATGAATTCAGTGGATTCCTCAGCACCTGCTGTATCTGAGAGTGACTGTTGATGCTATCCTTGTACTGATGAACAACAGAGGTGAGCCAAACCCACCTTTCCCATCCCTACATCCTCATGTTTCTCCTCACTCAAACTGATGGACTGAAACCTTCAAATTTACTTTGCAAAAATCATGAGGCTAATGCACAGAGAAAGCAAGTGGTGTGCTGAAATAACAGGATGACTCTCCAAGATAAAAGCAGAGATAAAAGCAGGCTCCACACTGCCCGAGTCCTGGCCTCCCACCTGATCCAGTCAGGGCTGCTACACCCGGTTTGAACATTTACTTGGAGGTTGCATAAGATTCCTATAAACTGTCTGTGCCCCAACACTCCTCTGTTAATGCCAACAGCTGTTTCCCAGGGCAGAAGCAGAGGTATGAAGGGATATTTGCCTTTTAACAGAAGAACATTTTGTTAACAGCGCTGCCCTGTTATTACCAATCACTGGTTCTGGGGCTGTATCTGTTACAGGTTAAAAACAGGTTCCTGCTTCCACACTGCCTTTATCCACCCCATCCCTGCTGTGTCAGTGTGCCAAATAACAGGAATATCAGCTGCTGCATGCTCCTGTTCATGGAAGATCTGAAGGACAGCATGCTGGAACCTTAAGTAGATGTAAAGCACGATGTCCTGCAGATAAAACTCTATGACAGGACACATTTCCCAGAAAAAGAGATGCAACTAAATAGAAAAAGGAAAGAAAAAAGCTGCTACTAAAACCCTATCAATTTCTGCTGGGTATGAAAGACTCAGAAGTCTCTTTTGCACTGTTCATCCCTCAATCAGTTTTCCTACACATTAGAGGCCCAACTTAAACCAACAGCTAAGAATATTATTTAATAAAGCCTTTACTCTGCAGCCCATTTTTACTCACTACCACTACAATTAGTGTAGGATTAAAACCTTACAGTCTCTCAGATGCTCCCTTTTAACTCTGTCTGCCCTGAAAACTAATTTGTAACCCAGTTTTGATATTCTCTTTCTTTCCCCTCCCATGAAGGGTTGATGGAAAGAGAAGTAAAATTCCTCTGCAGGGTGAGCCTGAATTAGGAGGGACAAAGGTTTTACTAACACTGGGAAATGACAGGCTGCACATGAAAACATAGACTAAACCCACTGGGATAAATGAGATTATTAACCTGTAAATCCGTTTCAGGGAGTAGGGTCCTCATTTTTCTATAAAGGTTTTTCTCTCACCTTCTGGGAGTTTTCTGTAACATGGAAGTTGCCTTGTAAATGTGTTTGAGATACTTCTCCCAGCATTGCAAACACCATATAATGGAACTACAGGAACTTCAAAGGAAGTGGCTGCTTAGGGCAAAGCTGAAAACATTTATTGTCACCCAGACACACTTTTATCAACTTGCTCAGGCAGAGTCATTTGTGATACACCTTCCCCAGACGTGCCTTCAAAGAGAAGCGAAGCTGCTTCCCCTCAACACTAAGCTTCAGAAAAAAATCTTTTCCTGGTCAAGCCCAGCTCATGCCAAGATATTCCTTGGATGAGCCGTAGTGCCAAGCAGTGCCGAGACCTGCAGCTCACAGCAAGGACTGATTTTAACAAGCACAGCTTCCTGCTTTTCAAAGAGGCTTATCTGAACTCCTCTTCTTCCAAATGTGCTGGATATTTCTAAGATTTGTCATATAATTCTTTTCCTCAGCACATGTACCCACGTCCCTCCACGGGCCTCAGTTGGTACCCAGGAATTAACTCTCTCCTTAGCTCCGCTAGCTACACACACAAAAAAAATCAGCCTTCCACTTCTTTCCAGGTCCAACATTTGTGTCATACTATTTTCACTTCAAATATCATTTAAATTCAGCAATAATGGTTCCCGGTCTTCAATGGGAATACTCAGACTCTGAAGTCAGTCCACTATGTCTAATTATGAAGTCAGGAAACTCCGGTTTTTAGAAGACATAAAATTTCAATAATTATTTTATTGTTGTTCTTTCAACTCATAGAGGAATTTCAGAAGTAACTGTTACTAAAAATTAAGGCCTCAGTGCACAAGATCTTAATTTCATGTGGATTACTGACAAGCATAAAACACTTTGCTAGATAAGGACCTATCAGATCTCCAATTCCTCCAAAAATTCCAGTGCAGTCCAGTTCAGTCCAGTACAAAACACAGCTCTGCTGAAACAGGGGAGCTCACATGTCCTCCTGCCATCCACACCCTCCCAATTCTGCACCAACTCTGCCTCTGTTTGCAGCAATCCCACTGCACAAATGCTGCACCAGAGCAGGGTCCAAGCCTGGATTAAGGATAAAGATGGGGGGGGAAGGCCCCCATAATTAATGGGGTAGTTAAACCTATTTCTGGTAATTGATGAAAATCAGTACAGGGATGATCAATTAAAATAAGTTCATTATTTCTGTGTCTAATCTTCCCTTTATCATTGACGCCTGCATCTCCCAAAAACACCTGCTTTTTGGAAATTATTTTCTTTCCACAGCACTGACCAGTGGCCTTTATTCTGCCAGGTATTTTTTCAGTACAATGACTAAATAATCACAGCTACTTCTAAAATTTCATTTGCAGCAACATTACCAGGTAAATGCCAGAGAAAGCTTATCCTGCTCTGAGTAGGAGGTTGGACTGGAGACCTCATGAAGTCCCTTCCAACTTAAATTATTCTGTGATCCCATGATGTGAGTATCATGTTATAAAAATCCAAGCAGGCTTGTTCATGTTTTTTGATTCTAGTGGGGAAAAAACAAAACAAAACAAAACCCTTGTCTGCTGCCTGCTGCCAAAGGGTAGGGAATTGGGTGGCAGGAAAAAAAGAAAAAAAAAAAAAAAAGAAAAAAAAAAAAAAGAAAAAAAAAAGCAAAAAAAAAAGCCTACCAACTTTCACTTCTACTGGTAATGCTTCAAACTTGTCTATACTCCTCTGAAATTATTTTCATCTTGGGCTCCAAAAATTCCCTGCACCCGACTTGTTCTATTTCATAACACCATTCATGCTCACGTGTCTATAAGCAAATTCACTCTGGCACAGTCAGTGACACCTTATTTATTTCCCTGTGAGTTCCTCGTTGGAAAGAGCAAGGATATGGAGCAACCAGACAAGTACAACTGATGAAAGGTCACCAAAAGAGACTGTATGTTCTTATTTACTATCCACAGCTAGGGTTTGGAGGAAAACTTGACCACGTACTTCCACCCAACCGTGCTGTTCTCAGTACATCGTTCTATTCCCCAGAGTGTGAGTGCAGACTTTAGGTCAGCCCTAATTCTGTTTTCACCCCACTAAAGCTCAGGCTCTCCTTGAGCCTCCCCCAGCCCACGCACACACACGTAACGTGCTAAAGATCACAGCACCGCACATGTGAACCAATCTGCTTTATGTCTTCTAAAACCTTGAGAACTTAATCCTTTGAGAACCAGTCCCCTTTTCATGTCCTCCTGCACAAGAAATGACATGGATCTGGAGCTCTTGGGTTAAATTCTTCCAGCCAAGCCCAGGGATTTCACTCCCAGTACAGCGAGCGCGCGTTGGCCATCGCATCCCGAACTCTCCACCAGTCCTCTGGTATGCGCTGGCTGCTCTCCATGGCAAGTAAAGGTTAAGGTTACAGAAGGTCTCTCCCAGGTTTCAACATGCAAGCAGTCAAGAACAAAGATTTAGGACTTGGTGTGCAAGTGAAAAGGAAAGGCTCTTCAGCAGAATGTTGGGGACAAAAGTACTGCAAGAAGGATGAAATTTCACTCTGGAAAGACTGGCAACAAAATGCATTGTGTGTAATGTCCTTCCTTTGCCGAGTCAGTGTAATCCAGATTGCTCTGCAGCTGTAACAGGAGATTTAAGAAGTATTCCACACAAGAAACTCCCAACTGGGCTCAGGTAGGAGCTTCAGAAGTAAAAATTGTCAGTACGTTTGTCAGCCAAAAAACCATGGAAGTCAAATGCGTAAGTAACTGCAAGATTATACAAATTTCCCACCCTAAAAGCCCCCTGAATGCTCTTTTCATTGTAAAAAAGGATTAGCAGCATATAAACAATTTATGTAAGGAGACTTGAACAATTTCATTGTGATGAGCTGTTTAGCATTTGCAGAGGCTCCAATTATAAAACTTTTGCTTGATTTTCCACAAATCACCCAGTGAAATAGCATGCTTTGATTTATTTAACAGCAAGAACACTTGGTAGGAGACCATTTTACTAAATGTGGTCATGCAACCCTATCATCACATTGCTGCTGGATACAAGTTCTGCACAGAAAAAGGGAATTTTGCTCACTGAACATTAACCAATTGTTCAATCTCAGCCAGCTTTGAAGAAGCTCATACAATGACCACAGTGATACTGAAGATTTGTGTCTCAAAACAATGTGGCCGTGTTTGGATCACAAGGGATACTGAATAAACAGTTTAATGCTATCTCAAAAGAAAAGCCGAACTTCTGGACCATGAAGCAGGAGAAAGGAACTCTGATACAATACAGCACAGTCAACTCTCAAATATGTCTGATAACAGGAAGCTGGAGTAAGCTAGTTAATGAAAAACCATCAATAACAATACTATTCTTTGCAAAGCCACCTCCCGGCATCTTTGGGTGGTTTTATTGCCTTGGCCGTGGTATTTCCGAGAGGCACGGATCCAGCCTGGATCCCAGAGCAACGTGGCCCTTGCTCCACTAAGGCAGCACCTGAGCCTCGAGGGTTTGTACACAGCAGTTCGTGTCTTTGCACAAAGCCTCCACCAGCAGAGTCAACACCACGGCTGCCCTGGCGTTTGGCCACCAGTGTCACCACCCCAAGGTCTGCACACGGACGTCACCTGCCTGGCCGCGCACACCAGAGTGCTCCAGCTCCAACAGCAGAGGACTCCTGGCATCTTGGGGTTGTTCTTGCAGTGCACCAGCTTTAGATCTTCTTTGGAGGGACAAGCAAGAAGCCACTGTCATCCTCAGGAGAGAGACGCCCTCCTCTATGTGCTGGGAGTGCAGGCTGGACAAAATACGTAACCACGCCTGCCCCAGGAAAACTGCAGCCACAAAACAACCAAAGCACTTGTGCCCATTCCCCTGAAGGCACAATACAGGTAAAATTTACACCTATTTCCATTTTTTCCATGACCAACAACTTGTGTAACACCAGCAGCAAACCCCAGGCTGCTGAGAAAGGTGGACTATACAACAACACAGTGGTACTCTGGAGGGTGGGAAGTCAGTAAACAAAACAAAAATAAAATGCAGATGGTATGTAGCTAAAGCAAACTGCATGGTTCACCGCATACCTAGCAGGCCAAGAAGGAAGGGAAATTCCTTCTCAGGGTTTATGTGAACAATGAGTTTCCCTGAAAACTCCAGGAGGCCGTTCCCAGCTTCTCCACTGGCATCATTACTAGGAAAAGCAAATGCTGGAAAGGTTGTTTCAGTTCATTACTGACCTCAGCTGAAGTCTGAGGACCAGTGAACTCCAGTGTGGATCAATGTGACCTCTTGCTTCAGAGGATTATTGTTGTTACAGCATGTACAGCACAGAGTGCTGCTTTTAAAAGAAAATACAGCTGTGGCTGTGCCACCACACTGAAATCCACGTTCCAGCAGTCACATAGGTCTGACCAAACCATGCTCCACGTGCTGCTGCTCAGTCCCATGCTTAGGCTACAGCCCCATTTTAAGCCAAAGCATGAAAACAACGAAATGGCTGACTATAGGTAAGGGGTAAACCCTTCAAAAGCAGTAACCCAGATATTCCACATAAAAATCAGCAAGAGCTGCGGGCATCCCCAGCAGAGTTGTGCATTAAATCCACATTTTGGGATATGTCTGCCACTCTGGTGGCAAGCTTTGGACAACTGGGCACAGAAATACAAATGAATGGGCCTCTAAAAGTCGTCATTAAAATACGCTAAAAAATCCATCAAGATACTCTTTAAATCTTCTCAAAGCAGTGAGATGGCATCAGTGTATCTAATGGCTATTTTCAAAAGAACAGTGGCTCCTCTGCTGCATTGTTTCTATCGCATGAAAATGTCAGAAACGGCTAAAATGTGAAAAATAGGAAAGCCTCACCAATTCAGACCAAACTGCAAACCGCTTTGTAGGATCATGGAACTCTACAAGTGAAGAGACAAATGAACAAACACGCACACCAATAAAACTGCACAAGAAGAAACATGCCAGCTTCTGTTTATTTTCCTTTGCTCCTTTCTGCAGATTAGGGAAGAAAGGGCTATAGCAGTCAAGTGTTGCTGGAGCTGGACGTAAATTTTGGAAGTTTTCGTTAGAGAATGCAAAATCATTTTCAACATGGCTTCGATTCAAGGCAGGGATGTGAATGGAAAAAGTTACAAAAGCATTTCAGAACCTCAAAATAAGGAAGACTGGAATAAACATGAAGTCAACTATGGATAATCCTATTCAAATATTAATTCCTATGCTCAGTTTTTTGGTAATACTTTGATGTGTGCTGTGGTTAAGCAGAGGGTTGAAAGAAAAGACAAAAATTAGGCAGGTTCTTCAGCTGCCATGTAGGTGCAAACTCATTGCAAAGTTTTGGTTCTAAAAGCTAACAACACCAGCACAAATTACTACAGAAGTTTCCATCTCTTGTTTTCATTGGGGCTTAGAATCACTGAAGAATTTCTGAACCTACGAACAACTCCATGAATTACTCTCATTTTACTGACAACAGGGATACCAAGTCTATCCGAGGCATGACCCAGCAAGCCAGGGAGCGCAAAACTCTGCTCCTCTCATGTCCATTTTTCAGCAAAAATGAGGACAACCCTTCCTCCCTTAACAACCTCGAAATGGGTGGCGAAACTACAAAAGCTTTAAAAACAATTCACTGATTTACCACTTCAAATCCCAGCTTAAACAGAGCAAGAAAAGACAGTATCACCTTGCTTACCTACTGTACACTGCAGTTCTACTTAGTCAGCTTCTTACACCCAGTAAATGTATGTTAGCACATTCACAGCTTTTGAGCAAAGAGGCTGAAATCCAAATTTCAAAGAGCTGAGTTATTTTCTAGGTCTGGAGAAACACACATTACAAAGAATTTTTTTAAAACCACATGCAGCTAATCATTGAACACAACTGCCATGCCAGCAAATCTATTTGTGAGAATTTTGTCATCTTGGATAGGTCAATGAGGGTGTCAGGTTGGGCAGGAACTTCAAGATCACCTAGTTCCAATCCCCCCTACCACGTATTACTGCACAATTTTAATTTAAATAAAAACTTACTTAGCTGATGGTAATGACTACCCTTCATGTAAACTCTTCTTGCTCTTCAACAAACCTAATTTTAGGCTCTAATCAGCCTGCAACTCAACAGAAGCAATCAGAGTAGTGGCATGAGCTGCTGTGGGAAGAGTTTAACCATTAATTGTAACTTATCGTGTCTTGTTTGTCAAACCTTTACGGTCACTTGGAAGAATTCCTGACTTTACAGTTCTTAATTCTTATGGATTATGTTGAGACAACAACAGTAATGAATTAATTCCGTTTCCTTCACATAAGGAAATAAACGCAGAATCATTAAGACTGGAAAAGCCCTCTAAGATCATTAAGTCAACCATTAACCCATCACTGCCAGGTCCAACACTACACCATGTCCCTAAGCACCGCATCCACCAAGAGGTATTATTAATCCAAATTTTTCAGATTGGAAACTGCAACACAGAAGAATGCAATCACATGCCCAAGACCACAGGCAGAGAACTCTGATTTCAACCTTCAACTTAAGGGTTCTGATGTACATTTTCCCTGCTCAATACACTTGACTGCTTTTCTTCCAAGTCCTGGGACTGACAAACACAGAGTACACCGAGCACTTCAGAAAATCTACATTTTCAGAGACAAACTGACCTATACTGCAATCATGAAAATAAATGCAAACATCAGAAGCCACACTTACACATATCATTAAGCACTTGGCAAAATTCTTTTTAAACCAGGGCACGTAACCAGAGGGTCCTTCTTTCTTTAAACTTGTCATCCTGCCATTTCCCATACAGCCACCACTTCCCCTTAGAGCACACACACACATTCACAGAGTCACCACGTTTGTTGGTGCTACACAAGCGAGAAGAACCAACACCTTCCAGGATTACCGCTCCGGGAAACATTTCATGTGGAGAACACAGAAATGCACCCAGTAAGATTTCTGGAATAGCTCCAGAAGTGGCTATCTAAGGTAGCGTTAGCAAAATCTACAGGATTTCCGTTTGTCTTTCCTTCCTTCCCTTCCCCCACGCAAAAACCTTGCAAAGGCGTTAAGGGGCATGAAAATTATCCGGCGATATTTAAGAGGCTTTTTTTTTTGCCAGTGCTGCTTCAGCCACCAGCCAAACCAAACTTTTCTTTGGTTGTTAACATACCTCTGGTCTCATAACTCTAACAACCTGCACTCGCAGCCAGGGACCAGGAACATTTCCCGTGCCTTGGGAGAGAGATCCTCTCGGAATTTAAACACCGCCAGTCCCGCCTTTTCAGTTGGAAGCGAATTAACAAAAAAGTATCAGGAAATTCTACGCTTCTGAAGCGACTTTCTAAAAATATCCTACCCCGCCAGAGCAAACAGCAACAAGAACTTGCTCATCAGTTTACTGTAATGTACTTTCCCTAACATTAAAATGCTGGCAACAGCAACAGCACAGAGAGATGTTCATCATGGTAGACGTGGATGATTAAAACAAAAACCCATTACAGACTAAATTCTGGCTGCTGGTGTCTGCTGGAAGGTGCTTTGCAACCCTCCAGTGAAGAGAGCTGGGATTTCCACCTGTAAAACATGGATCTGAATCTAAACCCACCCCACTTTCTTTACTCAAAAAAAACCATAAAAGTTACTGGAAAAGGAGCTCACCCAGATCGACAGAGCATGCCCATCAGGCAGCTCTATGAACATATTTACAGTAGCTAAAATAACAGATAATCATAAAGATATAAACAGCTTTTCTGGCAAAATTAAAGCACGATTAAAAAGGAAAGAGACACACGAAGAATTACCTCTGCTCTTGCTGACAGACACGTAGTCAGAACAAGACAGGCTGCACGCTTCGAGCCATTAATAAAAAGAGGAGCAAGCGAATGAACAGCTTTCGGATGAATCCAAATAGTTTTTGTTTCTCTGCTGCAGTTTCACCACTCCCACAGGGTCTCTACATTCGCCTTACAACGAAAGCAAAGTACAGGTCAGAATAAGAATGGGAGGAGACCAAAAAAAGTCCGCTTTATTAGTCAAAGTTTGTCATTCTTGCTGTCTTCATTTTCAAATGAGGGGAAAACAGGGCTGGTGTGGCCAAAGGGGATTTAGAGGGGGTGCTCTGCTTATGCCTTATAAACCAGAAGCTGGGCTCATCTGCATTTTACATGATCTGATTGGTAAAAGCAGGAAGTAAGAAAACCTTTCAAGCACACGATTTATGGAAAGATTATCACATGACTAAAAAGCACGGAACAAGAAGGACAAAATTCAGCTTTCAATTGCAGCAATGTGAGTCTGTTCTAACTGTTGCCTTTGGCAGATTTATGATGTTCAAAACAAGATAAAATACTTGGTCTTCGTGAGGACATAAAGGCATTTTAAAATCAGAATTTAGCCTCTGCTTTTCAAACACAATCATTGTTTCAGGTCTGCTCAGGGAAGAATTTCTGTACTGCACAAGAACCACACGAACTATCTGGAGAGTATTTTCAAATATATTTCTGCCATCTCTACCACTCTGCCTCCAAATAATCCAGCTACTCACTGCTGTGCTACACACTTGTACACTTGCACACCCCTATCAGTGTTTCAAAATGTATTTCAAAATATTAAATGACAGCCCACAAGTGCACTAGAAATTCTCTCCTGGATTTCACAAAGAAGTTAAAGCATCCACTCACTTTCTTATTTGGGGAACAAAATATGAGGATGATTTTGTATGTAACATCCAGCAAGGCATGGAAATTTTCGCCCAAAAGACAGTAAGAAACAGTAATGGTCTGTTTTTTTTCTTCTGTTGCCAGCAATTAAGTCTACATTTTGATGAAAAGCTGGTAAATTATATGAGCTACAAACCCTTTTTTTCCCTCTATCTCACACATGGATTTCTGTACTAGAAGGGGAAAGTGTTAGAGGTGAAAGAATAAGAGGAATGTTTACCAGGATGCCACTTGAGTGCTGAGGAAAAATAGAGAGTAACAAAGGGCTAAGAACTGAAAGCAAACATTGTGAGACAGTGAAACAGAGCTCTCCCAGCAGAGGCATTTTTTTTCAGTGATGGCCTCACAGCTCTGCTGTCCCCTGAGCAGCTCACTCAGATGGCAAAAGGTTAAAAGCACCGAGGAAAACCTGAATCATCTGACCCAAAAATGGAAAAGAGGAGAGAAGAAAAAGACACTGTGGTATGAGCTCAGTTTTAATGTGATGCCCTCTTTTAAATACTGAAGGACTCTGCTCCCGTTTGACAAACACTTGGTGAAACACCGACTTTACATGTGCAGACAACAAAATCACAACAAAATTAATTTTCCTAGGGGTCAGAAACCTCAATTCTATTTCACACACTTTAGCCAACAAAATATCAATCACCTGGGTGAATTTTATACATGGGGTTTGTGATACTTTCCAGTGTTTCAGATCAACGTGATTTTATTCCTGCGTTTAAAAATGACACACAGATTCAATGGCGACAGATTTCTCTGTACTGTCTGAGGAGACATGGCACATGCCTCATGTGAAGAGCTGAGCAATAATATGATGTGGTTGAAAATACAACTTGTACTCCCTAAAGTGGTTTTTCATAGTCTTTAAACACAGATCCTCAAGCATTTTCCTGTACATCAAAACAGTCAGATCTGTCTTTAGCATGTGGGGCAGCAACCCCAAGAAAGATTCCAAACAAGATAAAAAGATTTCTTTCTTTTCAAGTAACTGTTTATCATACTGTCCAGGAAGTGGTGCAAAATCCTGAATAAAAGTGAATGCTGAATATAAACCTGTCTTCTCTGGAATCACTCCAGCACCCCTAGCCATCTGCAGGGAATAGGGATACAGCACACAAAACACCTTCTGGGAGACTCTGCACCCATACAACAGTGACTGGATTATTGGTATGGATCAGGACTGGGTTTATCTTACTCAGCTACAGGTGCCAAAAAATTACAGGCTTACTTTAAATTATATCCTTGAGCAGCTGTCAGAGAGAGGCAACTGACAATGGTGAATCTTGTTAAATTCCTTAGAAATAAAAATTTACATGAACATCAGAGAGAGAAACAGCTTTGCAGGTCAGCATGACAGGGAAGCAGACTTCTGAATTCCCTCAGGCAAAAGATACTTTCTCCAGTTGGAACACAGAGTTTCCCGAAACGAAATCTCAGCACGAAAAAATCTCAAACCTGTTGCTGTCAGCTTCTTGCTAATTAACTCAGAAATTACTGGCAGATTGGAGATGAAGGAAGGTAGGGGAGTCACAAACTCACATAGATGGAACAAGTCAGGAAAGAGACAGAAAAGGAGTAAAGAAAAGTACAGAACACCTTTTAAACACTGCGTTTCACAAAACTTTGCCAGAATTAAACTAGAGGGGGAAAAAAAAAGTGACAGGATTGCTGCTGGAATCCTGAATTCCACTCTTCTACAATCATCATCTTATAAATCAAAACCTTTTAGAAAAGATAATGAAGATCTGAATGATCTAAACCAAATAAATTTCAAAAACATGACCTTCATCGAGAGTGAAGACAACCCAGTGCTGGTTTGAGTTATAGAAGAATTAAAACCATCCAGGGACCTACAAGGGATTGTGCACATCAAGTATCTGATGCTGCCAACCCATCTTCATACCACAAGTAAGTAATGGCAGAGATCTTTCAACTGCTACATTTGAATTCCATCACTCACTTCCCCTGGGTCCCCACCAAAAAAACTGTGGAAAAAAAGCAAATTTCAAAAATGCCTTCTAGGCTGATTACACACAGGAATAGGGAAAATAAATGCATGCCTGTCTACCAGTTCATTCAACACAGGAGGGATTAGTCACTTTTCTGAGCACAATATTAGGATGTTTGTTGACTGTGGCCCGTCAAAGAGCCACACTTGAGAATGGAGCCATCAAACTCACTTCCCAGTCAAAAAGTCACAATCCAGAGAGAGATTTCTCAGAGGACGGGTTAAACATGGGAACAGAGGAGAAGCAACAGACTTGGAGGGTGCCTGTGGCTCGAGGTTTAATGGCCATGTAGTTCCTTCCGAGGAAAGGGAGTGTTCCTGCATGACACAGCCAGCAAACCATGCGGGAGTCACATCCTGGTGAAGGGTGGCAGCTCCAGACACTTGACCTGGGAGGACAGCTTTATGCACAGGAATGTTGGCATAAGGAACGGAAAGCATGGGGAAAGGCATTTATTTCCAGGAAGGCATTAGGAGAATACTGCTCTGGTTGTGAGAGTGGTGTCTGGAAGCCCAACACGCCTCCCAAGGGATGAGCCGAGTAGGGTTTTGCCAGTTCTTCTCAATCCCAGGGACAATGTCTGTCCTGGCGTTTGTGGAGCTGTCAGGAGGAAGGCACAGCTGAGCACCATCCCCCAGGATGAGCACACTCACATAAACCACCTCTCAGGCCCTGGGTGAATCCCACAGGAGCAATGAGCTACAGGGAACCTGTGTCCACCCTCCCTGCTGCAGGAGGATTCCCGGCCCTTCCTGGGCTCCCAGGCAAAGCTGAATTGCTGCACTTCTTCATCACCTCTGTCCACCCGGTCCCCCTGGCATTCACAGGGACACTGCAAACTAAATCAGCTTCAGAAGCCATTTCTGTGCACAGTAATAATATTGGTCCTAATTTATACATCCATCAGAGTGTCTTAAACGAATCCAAGGACAGGTTTGACTCATTTAGCAAAATCTGACTCATGCCTCTTTAAGTATGGAAAAAACCATTTTGCAGACTTGACTCCTGCAGGCTCTGAATGCCTGAATCTCAGTGCAGTTTTATTTAACAACAGCCACATTATGAGACCGCAGTTTCCCTGTGCACCTTGAGCACTGGAGCAGAGTACAGGGAGAAAACAGAAACCACAAAGGGAGTTGAAAGAGTCACCTTTTGCTAAGGCTCATGGCACACACTTTTTGGGGGAAGAAGATAAATACACTTTTTAAAAACCAGGCATGTTTCATTTTGGTAGAGATACTTTTCACACCCAAAGGCAGACTAAGAAATAAAGTCAATATTAGATGTTTGCTCAACCAGCTTAGCCTCTGGATAAAAAGGCCACACTTTCCATCATAAAAGTTTTCGATGATTAAACTTCCTTTGATTTCTGAAGAACTACTTATCTGTTGTGTACCTGGATGAGATCCTGTGAAGTTACACTCCATGTACACAAGAACCACTAAACTTATTCAAACTAATTGCACAATAGGACAATTTTCCTATTTATTTTTTCACTGGTGCTCTTGGTTATCATCCGAGTTCCCTTCCAATAGGATTTACACACTTAGCTTTCACACAGCAACTGTGCAAATATTGGAGCTCCAACAGCCAACAACAGAACCCAAACATATAAAGTCTTCTTGCACTTTCAAATATATCCTTCCCTACTGGATGGCTCTCCATTTAAGTGTGGCTCAGTAAAATTATTCAGATGATTATTTATGTCTGTGTAAACATCACATCCATTCTAAGGAATACTCAAAGGCCACGACAACACGAGCTGCATCTGAGAATCCAGGTCACATTCATGTTTACTCTGGAAGCCGCAACAATTTAAGCACAGACCGATTTTACTTGACATTATTTTTAAGGAACTGCTAATTTGCGATTCATTGTAAACGCAGAGCTTCAAAATGCTTCATAATCTGAAGAACCTTCCAAGGAGGCAGATTCATTTATTGAAGAGAACAAAGAGGGAAAACACACTCAAGATCAGCCCGGTCTGTTCTAAGTGCTGGACGATGGTTCTGCTGTGCCAGTGGATTTGAGGAGTTTTACATCAGATGCTGAAGAAGTCCAGAAAATGCCAACATCATTCAACCTTCAACCTTGGAACCCAAGTTGGCTTCCTCTCAGCAATTCCATGACCCGAAGGCCGGAGTCCCATGACTCCTAATGGAGCACTAGGCACAGCTGTGCAGACGGAGTGCAGCTACACACTGCCCTGCAGACCGAAAGGCCTCTGCTGCTTCTCCAGCTTGTTTTCCCCACTGACTGGTCTTACTCTGCCCAATCAAGATCCAGGGCCAACGTGGTTTGGATTTCCCCCAGGTAAGCTGTTCAACGAAAAAAAACACCATGCAGCAATTTGATCAGAAAGAGTTGTCCTGCAAGAGTTATGGATGGGGTCTTGTGAGGCTGCTGCCAGCCAACTCACTGACCCCAACAGTGTCATACATCAAGCAATCCCTCACACCAGCTGAGGAACAGTATTCCAAGAGGATCTTCTTCCATAGAAACACCTCCTCTCTTTTCTCACAAAATCCTCTCTAGTAATTATTAAAATTATTCAACCATTTCCCAAAGTCACAAGCTGCAGATTAAAACCAAAGCCGCCCAAAAACCTCCCAAACACAACAATTTTGCACTGCGAAGCACCAATTGCGTGGAAATGTGATTTCACCCAGAAGTTCTATAAAAGGCAACAAGATTGGCCGGCAGGCCAGTCTGTCCAGCTTCCTGCCAGGCTGCCTGCCAGCCTCAGGGTGGGTACTCCCAGCTCCCTAATTCAAAAAATAAAAATCAGCTCTGAGTAGACTTCCAAGGGATGGGGATTTTGCTTCCTGGAGCTCTCTGATTAAAATACATGTTGCACAGGTGTGTACATGTGTGCAAGGAAGACAAGGCCACCTCTACTATACACAACAAGAATGGCTTCTCAACAACAGAAAATTTAAGAAAAAACTGTATTTTGAAAGACAGATGCCATTGCTAACAGCACAGGAGGGAGAGGATGAGACATCCTTGCACAAATCTGTGAGTGGGAAGACAATGGCAAAGAAATCCAAACAGCAAGAAGATAAATCAGAGGTGGGGAATCCCTGTCTTATCCCTTCTGCAGCGTGCATGCAGCTATTGTATTTAATTAAAATAAATTACAGCTCGCTTGTGTACAGCCTGCAGGGCTTTTAACACCCCTGAACGGAAGCACAGGGATGAGCAGCCATCCTTCAGGAGCTCACTCTCCGTGTCTCCAGACGCAGAATGCAGATGCTCTGTCACAGCACAGTCGCAGCAAGGCTGACGGATCGAGGCAGAACAAAAAGCCCGAAGAGTTCTGCTTTTACACCATCCACTTCCTCAGCTCCGTCCCTGGGATCCTTGCCAGGATGCTGGTAACGTTTTAAATGGAGAACGCAGAGCTGCCCAGCAGTGTGGCAGCTGCTTCTGAGCACGGATGTTTCACTGGAGAGGGGTTTCTTCTAACGGCGCTGATTTAACACTCTATGAACTAAAATTCTGGAATACTTGGCTGGGCAGGATCGATGCACTTTGCTGGTTAACCACTGCAACCACACCCTTTAATTCCTGCTTGAATTCACTTCATCTATTTGCAATGGCACCTGAGGACAAGAATGTCTCCCTGCACTGAGGTTCACACTCGCTGTGCCCCAGTTTGACATAGGAACACCAGTCCTGCACTTCTGAGGACCAGGTGAGGAGGTGCACAGGTGCTGAAGCGCTGTGCCACACTCCTGAGGATGCTGCAGAGAACACTGGCAGTGTTTCTGGGGCATGCAGTTTCCAGCATCACCCAGGTCGAACACCCACACACACTGCTTGAGGCGCCGGCTGATTTCTCTGAAGATCAGCCTGTGAAGTTCTGCTACACCAGGAGGCTGGTAACTCCAGGCTGCTGATTACAGTGAAGAAGGGAACACCACTTGACAGACCACGTCCCTCAAAGAATTAGAGACACAATGTACCCAACAGGACTCTGGACTGGGTGCTCAGCAGATGCTCAGACAGCAGAAAGGGTCAGTTAAAGACTGCCTTGAACAGCTGCAGAGTATCAGTCAATCCACAGCATTTGAGAAAAAAAGAAACTTCTATTTATTTTTGTCCTTAGGAAAGCATAAGTGAGGAGGAAATGGATTTTAAGTAAGCTCAGAGAAGTCCATGGTAATACTAATTCAAGATTTTGAAGTGCTTCACCAACAGCAAGTAAAACACACAGATCTCTGACAGGAGAAATGAAGTAGGAAAATGCAAAGCAGCTTGCCCAAGCTTATGCAACAGATGAGAAGCACAAACAACACAGAGATCTCCAGGCTCCATCTCTGTGTCCTACCATTCTTTCATTTTAAAAACCTAAATCCACTTTGCACTCCAACAAGGTTTTCCACATAGATTTAATTCGCAGCGTTAATTCTGGGTTGCACAGACTTTCTTTTTTCCTGATGTGGTATCTCACCCATTATCTCCTCCTCTGTACACATACAAGATAGAAGGAATTAGTATTTCAAAGCCAAGAAAACAGGAAAAAATAAGAAAGTCCTAAATTTTTATCTAAAGGCAAATTCGTTTTCACATGGGCACACTGAATACAGATTTGAAGCAGCACTCCATCTCATGAAGAGAGAAAACACTGCTTGGAAACTATGAAAATTGAAATTGCTGAGATGCTACTAAATATATATATATTTATGATGCTTCTATTTCCCGCACTAATATCATGTATAATGCATTCTATGTATTATCTGTTCAGATGCAGATACACTTCACTGCAGGCAGAGATGAGGCAATTATCCAAAACACTGACAAACCATCCTTTAGCCCCATGAAGTGCAGTGAGTAACACAAATCACTCCAGCTCACAGCTCATTTGGCACAAGGACCGCTCCTACAAAAGACACATAAAAGGTTCTCAGTGTCCACAGTGGTGCCAGAATTTTCTGTGTGGAGCCACCTCACCACAGAGACAAGGCACAAAAAGGAAATCTAAGAACTCATCTTAGCAAGCTCCTTTTTCTGCAGACCATACATTCAACTTACAGGTACTTTCACATCTGACATAAATTAAAAGCCCTCTTTTACAACCAACTTGTGTTTTTATGTTTCTAAGTCATCTAGAAGACAGCACTGTCAAACGGAGAGTTTCTCTTTGAATACCCACAGCCTGTGTGAATGGATACTCCCCTCACTTCCAACCACACTGACCTCTTCAGGGTTTGTCTCCTTTCATACCATCCAAGCATGTAGACCTTCTCAGAAGAAAAGGGACACCTGAGGAGGAAAAGGGTTTTCTTTACCCTTGCTGTCTGTGATTTTCTTTTCAAACCCTCCTTCTCATTTAGAGTAAAGGGGAATATGCTCCAAGATACTACCTGCTCAGAGATGAGCCACTAGGCGAGCTCCTCCTGAGGTCAGATATTGGGCTTTTACTGATGAAGAGTTAAAGTATTAGTATTTATTGTTGTGCCTGAGATCTGAGGCAGCCCTGGTGCCCTCACTTCACAGCTACCAGTGACAAACATGACTGACAAAGCCACTTTGTGGAAGGTACAGGAGTTAGCAGAATGCTTCCTCAGCCAGTAAAGAGCTTCTGATCATCTGATCCCTTTTAAGACCAGCCTCACACAAACCAACCAACCAACCATTTAAACAAAACTATGACAGAAAATACTTCTACCAACCCTAAATATGTCTGTGTGCATGGTACAACTGGTTCTTCTCTAAGACATGAACTGGAATCACTGCAACGCCATGACACAGCATACTCTTGGCCAAGATCCTACAGGGCGGATGGAATTTTGGAGTCCATCTTTTAAGTGCAGAGGATGTTCTCTATCATGATTGTAACAAAAGTTATTTTGTATTATTTCAAAGGACATCATAGGAAAAATGAAGGTTTATGCCTTGCAGTAAAAGCACCCGATCAAAATGCACAGTTAAAATGGAATTATCTCTGTTTGGCAGGTGAAGCCTGTAGGAATACAAGGCTCCCTTTTCCAAAACAAATGCAAGAGATTTAATCTAATTTTATACATTAATCTGCTCTAAACCTTGGGTAAGCTGCGAAGCTTTATTTCCTGTTCTGAGGCAGGAAAGAGAATCAAGAATCCCAGATCCCAAAGCCTGATTATTTTAAGGAAATGCTTATGTGAGGAACTAATACCAGAACTTACTGCTGTCCTCAGCACGAAACCTAAATGACTCAAGTATCATAAAAAGGCTTGAATTTGAAAGGACATTAAAGCTCATCTTGTTCCAGCCCCTGCCAAGGGACACCTTCCACTATCCCAGCTCCAAGCCCCATCCAGCCTGGCCTTGGACACCTCCAGGGATGGAGCAGACACAGCTTCTCTGGGCGACCATAAGGTTTGCAACCACATCTGATGTTCAACTTGGAAAAGGTCACACCAAGAAGCCAGCAGTAACTCGCAGAGATACACACTTTAGGTGAAGGGATACCAACCCCTCCTTGAATCCTTCCCTAACCTGCTGGTTATTTACCTGGAACTCCAGATGTCCAGAGTTTTGACCAAAACCACATCTTTTTCTTTGCACACGTGATGTTCTAGATGAACTACTTAACACACAGAACTCCTCACAGACTCTTGGCTGAACTCCCTCGTTGCCTGCTCCCAGTAAGCAATGACCAATTCAAACAGCCTTTTCCAGGCGTCAGAAAGCCACAAGGGGTTACATACTGCATGACTTACCCTGCAGAGATTGACAAACCAAAGCCACAAGGGGTTACATACTGTATGACTTACCCTGCAGAGATTGACAAATCAGGTAGCACACCTTCACCACTCTCACATACCTGACAATTTATTAGATCAACCTCTATGCCAAGGACTGCACCACCCCCACCCCCAGGTGCAAATGGAAGAGGAAATTAAGGAAGTCTTGGGTAATTTCATTGGTATTTTTATATGAATTCTGAGACAGACCTCTTTTTAAAATGAAAAGTTCCATTACACCATGACAAATCTTTGATTCTGAATCTGGCTCAGCATTCCTCAAGTGTGATTTAGTACCTCTACCAGCAAATTCACTGTAAATTAGCAAGAAATGAACAGGGAACACTGGAGAACTGCAACTCACCAGAACAAATATTGGCAACTTCATTATCACTTCCAGCACTGATCACACGTATTGCGGGGAAAAAGCTGACCTGGTTAAGGACTCTTCCATATCTATGATCTCTCAGGGAATGTGCTAAGGAAACGACTGTCCTACTGAATCATTTCAAGAATTTTACAGCCAAGATGATTTATTACCATAAAATAGGTCTTGGAAACAAAGATATTTGAGGAGACTCAATAGCTATTAAATCATTGTGGAAAACATGATGCTGAAGGAATTGCAGATGCCTGACATATGTTCTACCACTTTTTTTTTTTTTTTTAAATATTGAGTGCAACTCTGCAGAATTACTTAAAAACTTTTCCGACAGAAAAAATTTGAAAAGAGAGATAAATTAAAATGGCATCCATAAAAGTAAAAAACAATTGTAACTAAAACACCCCACAAAGGCTGTTGGAAAAACTGGAGTCACCAATAATTTCAAAACCTATGCATTAAAAATACACTTCTCGCTTGAGACGCATTTTTCAGAGTTATAGATATTTTAGAGTTGAGTCAACAATACATTGAAAACCTCACATCATCTTATAATGAGTCCACTTATTAGCTGGTGTGAAACCAGATTCAGAATCACCTTGGGTTTTGTTATTACAATTGCAATGTAGATGTTGTTATCACATAGAACATGCTCTGTTCAAGGCAGTTGGAAGCATCTCTCTTTAAAATGTGCCATTGAATACTACAAGCGAATCAGAAAAATGGCTTGTAAGGCTTGCTATGCAAAATACCACTGAAGAACACCCTGCTCTCTTGACCAAAATGGAAAAACTCTTGGGCTAAACCTTCCATTAGACCAGCCTGCTCCAAGCCCCATCGAACCATGAAAACTTACAGTACCCCCAAGGAAATGTTTCAAATGTATTCCAAAATACTCAGCCAAAATACAGCTGCCTCAAAGTAAGGTGCAAGCTTTTTTTTACACCAGTTGATGTTACAGACAACACTAACAGCCAACTAACTAAACTGACTTTTAGAGGTCAAAATCCCTTTCCAGCCCTTCTTGCCTTCAAACCTCTCATCTTCACATCTCTTAATTAGTACAACAGCAGTAATTAAGACACAACCCACCACTGAACTCCTTTGTGCCTTGACACAGTGATGACAAAGGGAGAGAAAGATCCACTTTGTGCCACTCACATTGGCTCAAGAACATGGAACCCAGACAGTTCCACAAACTGCACCCACAAACCCGGAAATGAGGGAAACTAATGGCCTTTATAATTAAGTGGATGTCTTATAGAAAAGCTGACCAACAGTCTTATAAAATAGGAAAGTGAGCATTTCTCTTCGGCTTACATTTTGCGCCGTCCTGGTTCACTGGCGAAACTCAGCCACCGTTTCTTTTTCTGCAACACAACAAAGAAAACAAATTCTGTTAAAAAAAAAGTATTTGCTTGAACTGACGTTTCTCATTACATTGTTAAGGAATGCTTCAAGCCTACTGCTTGCTTTCAGTCAACACTGGAAAATATTTCCATCCTTCTTGTCTGTTTCTCCGATTTTGATTGCCAGAGTATTCCTGTTAAATGAAACTGCTCTATCAAGATGAACCGTGGAGACTGCTTGGTGATTTGAGCATAACACAGACAAACCAGAAATAAATTCCAAAACCTACTGCTGAGCTGACCAAAGAAATTCCTTGTAGCCACAAAGAAAGTGAATAAACATTTTATTTAAAAGGATCTAATCGCTCAAAGATACCTTTGTGGTGTCTTATTTGATCTGTGAGTGTTCCTTGTTGGCCTCCAGCACCGAATTCAAAGAGGTAATGACTTGCTCTTGGTTTGGGGTCATACCCGGTAGCCCTGTGTTCCCGGCACCCTAAGACACCTCAGTGGGAACAGAATATTGAAAGGGTTGTTCCTTACATCCTGCTCTGTGCTTTGGATTCAAATCTATAGAAATAGAGAAATTATCCATACCTTACTGGGAATTGAAACAAAAGAAGAGCAAGCAACCAGAGAAACAAACAGAAAAATCTACTAGGCTAGAGTTATGAGAGTATTGTCCTGAAAAAGAATGCTCTGATGCTACATTCTCTATTTAACCACATAATTAGTAAACTTCCAGCAGAAGTAGCGAAAAAAAATTCCTCATTCCCTTACTAGGCTAAGTAGAGACCTGGAAGAACTCACAAACATCCATGAAGAAGAACTGGATTGTTCCAGATAATGGAATAAGTAAATAACTGGGGACAGAGTGGAAAAATAAGCACAGAACATCTTGTCGCTCAAGGTCAGTGCAGTTCTTGTTCTGCTGAAAATGGTAATTTGCAAGGGAAAAAAAGGAAAAAAAAAAAAAAAAACCAAACAAGAAAGAGATGGAAAGAAGAGGACACAAGTCAGAAAGAATCCTGACTCTGGCTACAGTTTGCTGCCAGGAAGGGATAACAAAGCAACAAGTAAATGCCAGTGTGGATTTGTCAAACTGCTTCCCTTCCCTTTCCAACAAGTCAGAAACCCACAGGACACAGAAATAATCCAGTGATCACCAGGGTCACCTGAGCATGGCCGCTTTCATGCCATGTCTTTCTCTCAAAACAATAAAGGATCATGCATTTGGACAAAAACACACATCCAAAGAATAAAACTTAATTGTTCTCAAGTGATCACCCAGGTCTTAGCACGTGGCATCCAACCTTCAGCACCAGCAGAACCCCAACACATTCAGAAAGAAGCTGAGTTATCTCATTAATTCATCAGACAACTATGCACACGAAGTGTTTTCCTAATCCAAAATTCTAAAATCTCAATATGAAATAAATACATGTGTCATCAGGGGGTATGAAATCATCAACTCTTTTATAAGAGGCACTGTTAAACTTCAAGCTAGTTAATTTATCAGAACAATAGAGCTTCACAAAGTGTGTTTTTCACTAATGACCTGGACACTATTTTTCTTATTTCTGCCTCTAAAATGCACAGCCAATATTTGTGGTTAAAAAAAACAAAAAACAAACGTTTCTTTCTCAAAGCGTTGTGCGGGAAAAAAAACAATCAAGAAGAAAACTCAGAGTACAATCAAATATACAAAGGAAAACCACACAAGTACAGATTTCATCATACTCCTCCAGATTTTAAATAGATCAACATATTTTGGAGATGGGTGTGATTTTGTGCGAGCTGTGCCCCTTTAAAATTGGCAACTACATTTAATTCAGTGCCGCCTCATTCCAAGTTCCAAACTCCAGTTGAAAATAGATCTCACAATGGAATCCTACAGCTGAATATACTCTGGGAGAAAATTAATACTTTAATTTATTCCAAATTCATTTGCATGACAGTATATCATTAGTATATACAAAAAAAAAAATGTATTATACCAACAGAGGAAAAATTCTGTGCAAACAGTGAAAGAAACTCACATCCCGCCAGTGATATGAGCTTGAAACTTGAAGCAACAAAGCTGTTTTATTTCTCTGAGAAACAAACACATTAAAAAAATACCAAGAAGAGCTGTTAATACTCTAGATTGTCACTCTAAAAAACACCATGTGACCTTAAAAACCCACAAAGCAAATATGATTTCTTGTATGCCAGGTATCTCCTAAATAGCTAAAAAGAGCCACATGGACAATCAAGTGCAGACTAAAAATAACTGATGTAACACAGCTCACGTACAAAGCAAAGTTTTCCTACCTCACTGATTAACCAGCTGAAGAGGAAAGAAAACACACACTCACTTTGTAACTCCATCAACCTTGTTGTCCTGGAAACAATTCTTCTACAGGAGAAGTACTTAACTGCCAAAACATCTTCTGCTACTAGTTTTCCGGGTTTTTTTCTTCCCCCACTTCCCTCTCTGCAGTGCACTCAATGCTTGATAAGCAGCCAGTACCAAACCTAACCCATCAAATGGCACAGAAATTGGATCTCCTGCTCTTAAGAGGAAATATGTAATTCCATTTGAGTATGCAGCACTTAGGGAACGCCAGGTTTGCACAAAGGCTATGGAACGGACTCTGTAATTTTGTTGTTGCTGTTGTTGTTAAAATGCCCTCAATTAACTGAACCTTTCATTTTGGGAAACGGCCTCAAGTTGCGCTAGGGGAGGTTTACATTAGGTGTTAGAAAGAATTTGTTCACGGGAAGAGTGGTCAAGCACTGGAACAGGCAGCCCAAGGCAATGGTGGAGGCACTATCCCTGAGAAGTGTTAAAAAAAAAAGGATATAAAAATTGAGGACATAGTTTGGTGGTGAACATGATGGGGCTGGTAAGCTGAAGGTTGGATTTAAGTGACCTTAAAGGTCTTTTCCAACCCAAAAAACTCGGTAATTCCATATAAACCAGCAAACCTACAGGGTGAACTCAGCCCTCCTCCTTCATGCACCCAAGTACCTGGGGTGAGAGTCCTTTCTCACCACTCAACAGCTCTCTGGGAGTGCAACAAGGTCATACGCCACAGAAAAACATTATCTTTTTTAGGTTTTATGGTTACTTTATGTGTTTAGAAGGGAACAGAACTGTCAAACCCAGGTCTTGGCAATTTGTGCCACATTGCTGGCTGCAAATTTAAAAAACGCTTCCATGTCCCAGTACTGGAAACATTTGTGCCCTTCCTTTCTTGGCTTAGAATTCTTTTTTTTTTTTTTTTTTTTTTTATTTTAACCTTTATATGAAACAAAAACTGGGTTTAGAAACCAGGTTTATCTAGGAAAAAGTACATTTGTTTCAGACCTCAACTTAACTCTCCACATCTCTCCATACATTGCTCTTTTTGCTATGCAGCCCGTATGGGTCAGACACAGCAATTTGGCCTTACCTAAATTGTCCAATCCACCGCAGCAAATGAACTTATTTTAAAAACTTGTAAATTCCTAATTTCTAAACTACCAGTGTTTCAAAAAAATTTGGCATCCGAGCCTCTCAGTCAGCCTGCCCACACACACTGCCCAGACCTGTTTTCCAGTAAAATGCCAAAGTATGCACCGGTCTCAGATGGGAAAAATCACAATTCACTGTTTTCAAATGAGACCTGTTAATTACCAAACTTATTCCCACAGCAAGTCCAAAGGGATTTTGGTTCCTTCAGAAGATCCATGATTAAACATAGTTACACTCAGCAGTTTTATTCAGTGTGGAATCTCTGATTCATTATCTTCACTCTGCTAAGGAGATCTGTATTTTCCCTCGACTTCCTCCAATTTCCAATGTATTCACAAGGGTTTTTTTCATGTTACTTAGCAATGCTGGTTATCCATCTTTCTGTACCTTAGATTTTCATATAAACCTTTATCTAATTGTTGTCCAGAGAAGCTGTGGCTGCGCCAGCTCTGGAAGTGTTCACAGCCAGGCTGGACAGGGCTTGGAGCAACCTGGGACAGTGGAAGGTGTCCCTGCCCATGGGAAGGGGGATGGATCAGGATGGTCTTTAAGGTCTTTTCCAACTCAAACAACTCTGTGTTTCTAACACGCTTTTACAGTGATTTAAAACTGTATCCTTGTATCTATTTTTCAAATTACTTATCTTTGATGTATCAACATGACACATGGCTTTGTTTTCCCTTTTCTCTTGTGATTTCATTCTAGACATTGTAGATGTTCAAGTCTCTGTGTGTCCTCTGTATTTCTTTTAAGCATCTTCTGGAGAGATCACAGAATCATAAATGGTTTGGGATGGAAGGGACCTTCAAGATCCTCTAGTCCTTATCCCTGCCATGAGCAGGGACACTTTCCACTAGAGCAAGACCTTCCCCTAGACCAGCTCGTACGTTTAGCTGGCAAAATTAACTGATATCCCAATTAATCAGGATCTGAAGTCACTACCACTAAACAACCTACCACTAAGAGATCCAAAAACTCAACCTCACAGTCTCGAGCTGCCTCTGCAAAATGCCAGTTAGGGATTAAAATTTCTCATCTCCTCCACTACAGATCCAGTTGCCTCGGCAGCGTTTTTACTGCACAGGCTCAACAAACATTCCGTGTGTCATCAAGCAGGCAGTGAACATCCACAGGAGTCTGTCTTAACACGTCAAAGATCCAGGGATTTTCAGCATCCCATCCCTCATAGCACGCATGAGAAAATTCAACGGCAGAGACAGAGAGGAGGAAGGTATTTGGAAACTTGGTACATACGAGCAAATTTAAGATTATGAAAATTGTGGTGCCTTACAGTAGCAGTGCTGTTACACGCGTTACAAACACTGAATTCTGTCAAACTATTTCCAGTAAATGCATTTTTCCCCCCACCTCAGCACTAGAAATTCCCAATGCATAGTATAAATCGTTATATTCTGCGCTTTCTAGCTCAAACGAGGACCAAGTTTTACGAGCCAGCTTTTAGAAGAGTTTAGACCCTCCCTCTCTGGTACAGAAGCACACTAATCTCAGGCTGGAAAAACATTGCTTATACTGATTTTTTCCTTCTTATTTCAGGCAAAAATTCCAAGCCATAGCAAAGCTTTTGCCTTCTGCTGCCACTGAATACCAGTTGCTGCACAAGTAAAACAGAAAAAGGCTGTAGTTATTTTAAAACAGCTACTTTTCTCTACTTAAGTGTTTAGCTTTCTGTAGTTGACTATGTTATGGGTGGGAAATGATTGCCCTAAGTGATGCAACCATCAATACCCCTGAGTAGGGCAGTGGCAACAAGCAAAGGAAAAAAACTTGTAGGGTAATGTAAAAACGTAACATGGAGAGATAGAACAGCATTATTAACTGAGGAGAAAAACCCATAAAACAAACACAACAAAACAACACCCTCTGATGATTCTTTTTTGTCTCGGGCAGTATTGCTACAAAATACCTAATAAAGGTGACACAAAGAACTTCTAAACCATTCGTTAATTACTTGAGGCCAGTTTTCATTTTACTGCTTCACTGCAATTTCCATTAGCATGGGAAATTGTACCATTTTTTTCCAAAGAGATATTTCCAGCTAAGTCAGTGTGGATTCAACAAGACCAGGACCATCATATAAATAGAAATCAGAAAATAGTATTTCCATAAGAAACCTCTCCGATTTATTGGATTAACAGGCACTTACTAGTGACTCACGCTGACACAGCCTATAGTAATCCAATCTATCTGAGATAAGAATAAATTCAAAGGAAACCTTAAATTTAGAAAATCACCTCTGTGGCTGCACACACAGTTGGCTTTATTACATGAAATCACATTAAGTGTTCTCTCCAAATGGGAGGACAAATAAATTAAAAGCTAAATTCTAGCAATTTTTTTTTTCTGTTGAGTGCCGCATGTCCTTAACAGCAGCAGCTGCCACACTGAGCATAATTAGAGAGGGATAAGAGAGCCCTGTGTGGAAGTGCCTTGTGGAACACAGCACTTTTCCTGTCCTACAATCCCACAGGAATATGCTGTGCTAAAAGTAGTAGGAAGAAGAAAAGCCACCAAGCCACCTCACCTTGCCTCAAGAGAATTAAGTTAGATTATTAAATCTACAGTGGCAACCACCATTTCTCCTGCATGTACACTGGTTTTCGCTTCCATCCAGGATTCCTTGGGAAACTCTGACTTATCTTTAGGGGATGCTACTAAATCCTAAGAAACGCTGAGGTGTTCTGGCCCAGCACACTGAAACATCAATGCTTTCCTGAAACCCTAAAGGATGCATTCACAGCTCTCACACTTCCTTTAAAACATGGCAGCAAGCAGGGAGTTGGGATGGAGCTTATTTCTATAAATACTCCTCCGCAGCAATAAAAGGATTTTTACCTCCTGATACTGCCATGAATAGCAACAGTCTGGGAAAAAAATGTATTATTAAATATTACAGTCATAGAATGGCTTGGGTTGGAAAGGACTTCCAACAATATCGAGTTCAGATTCCCTGCCATGGACAAGGACACCTACCACTAGCCCAGGCTGCTCCAAGCCCCATCCAACCCGGCCTTGCGTTCTTCTAGGGATGGGGAAGTCACAGCTTCTCTGGGCAACCTGTGCCAAGGCCTCCCCACCCTCAGAGGGAGAAATTTCTTCCCAACATCCCATCTAAACCTGACTTCTTTTCATATGAAAAGAGCCAATACAAGGAAAGATGCCACTGACCAGAGCAAGGGGTCATGCACTGAGGACTGGACGTATACCTTTATCTAATAGCAATATAATATTTATTATATTAGTATAATATATATGAGGATGTATATATAATAATACCTAAAATAATAATTTGTATTATATTGCATATATTATAATGTGTAATGATGTATAATATCATATATTATACTATATATTATTATATAACATATATCATTATACATTATATATATCTATTATTGTATTATAATATTATTATACATTATTATATTTTATATATATATATTATAATATTATTATATTACAAGATTTAATTAAATACCACCAGTGTGTAAGGATATTTGAAAGCCACGTATCTTCTGCCATCCATAAAACAAAGACACTTCTCTGTGCTCAGGGATGTAAATCACTGAGTACACAGATGAAAACTCATTTGTAAGAACCAGCTGCACACTACTGAGGCCAACAAAATCTTATCAAATGCAGACTTCAAGGCTGAAATGACTTATTTAGAGAACTGCTGTGCTGCTCTCACCTGTAGTACCCAGTTAAGTTAGATCAAGGACAACAGCACATACCAACTACATTATAAGCAAGGAGGTTTTAATTTTTTATGCAGACTTTCCTTCAGGCATACACACCCACTCTCAGCAAATTCCCATTAATGGCCATTCTACAATCCTGAAAAGCAGTATGTTATAGCCTTGGGCTAACTAAATTAGAGTGAGCTGTGCTGAAGCTGCAATCACAGTGAAAACCTGCTGTATGACTTTTACCACAATAAAGATACTCCCTCAGAGAGCCTCTTCACAGTACAGTATTTTCAAAAAAAACCTCACCACAGCTTGCAACTCCTGTGAATTTGGTCATGACAGCCTGGGGCCTTGCCCAAGGACACTTAGAATACAGATAAAAAAATTACTCAGTAGTCAAAAAAATGTTGATTATACCCAAGATTTTTAATGTACTTCAAGTGGGGATGCGGCTCTTGGCTTGAAGGGAGCGCAGAACAGATGAGAACTCAAATGTCAAAGTGGAAGGGGACAAGACACAATTTGTTCTGATTGAAAGACAAGGTTAAAAATCTCATTTTCTGTCACAATGAATTGGGTTTTCAAAGTGAGACCTCCCTGCCCTTGTGCTTTTTTCAGATTTGATTTTTGGAATAATTCTAGCCTTTACATTACAGTAAAACGCTGTAAAATTTTCAAATAGCTAGATTTTGTGCTAACCCTAATTCATAATCATTCTGGCCTTGCAACCGTGGTGTGAAATTCACTGAGCTAGACAGCTGGGAAGGGGGGGGTGTGAAGAGTGGGGGTGGTGTTGTGTTTTTTTATTATTATTGCACTTCTGGTGTTCAGCCCTTCTACTCTATACGAAATCCATATTCAGAAGTCTGTAAGCATGAAGATGCTTTTACGTACAAGGATTTGGTCAGACTCTAAAAGCATCTGCACCTTCGTTTGCAATGAATGAATCTCTCTTCAAATTTACTTTGGTGACCAAAATATGTGTTTCTAGCCCGTAGTCCTGACTTACGTAAAAAGTGGCGCTGCTCAGAAAATTGTTTTGTCCATGTAATGCTCCCCGAAATAATTTTTGATCCCTTCAAAACCCTCTAAAGGACACCTACTGAAAAATGCTTTCCAATCAAACCTAAAGAAAACAGCCTGAGCTCACGGCGCTGGTACAAAACTGAACCCTAAATGAAGTTCTAGGAAAGAACCACCAGCTTTTCACGTAAACTTGTGGTGAGTTTTCACTGAAGCCCTCAACCCTGCCAACCCATGGCTAAATGTCATACCTCATTTCCTATCCTAAATCAGCCAGAGCAGCAAGACGGTTTTGCTCTGTCATTTTTAGACCTCATTAAAACCCAATGCTAAGCATAATTCCGGATAGTGGAACTTGGCTGAGGACTGAAAAAAAAGTCCCCAACATTTAGACAATCTAGGAAATTCAGCCTTTTTTTTTTTTTTTTTTTTCTACAGAAGTGGGCCCTGGGCACAGCTCCTCACCAAAGACAGGATTTTACTTTTTCACATGCTCTTGATACGTGCTGGATCAACACCATGAGGTGTGCAAATTTAAACAGAATTACTCAGGCTGGAAAACCCCTCTAAGATCACAGAGTCCAACCATCAACCCAGCATTGTCAAGGCCACTATTAATTCATGTCCTCAAGTGCTGCATCTTTTAAACCCCTGCAGGGATGGTGACTCCACCACTGCCATGGGCAGCCTGTGACAGGGCCTGACAACCCTTTTGGTGAAGAAATTTTTACTAAAATCCAAACTGAACCTCAGCTGGTGCAACTTGAGGCCATTTCCTCCTATCACTGGGAAAAGACAAGCACAACCTACCTACAACTGCTTTGTAACACAAGCACATCAGAAAATCAAACTCTGACTCAATTTCTTACACAAGTATCAGTCAACTTTTAATTATTTCCCCCAGCCAAAAATCTTCTATTCCTAACAACTCTTTAAAGGCCACTTAAGGCACACCAAGAACTATGAAAAGCAACACTGGGCTGTTTCATGGATCACCTCCCAGGGTATCATGCTCCAAAGCACACAACGTCACTGTATTTCTACCTCTGCAATAATGTCTTTAGGCAGCTACAAGTTGTCTCAGCCAGAAAATATTATCTTGTGCATGTCCTATTAAAAAAGATTAATCTGTTGAACACCTGATGATTCACTCACCCACATGTTAGAAGTCCACACAAAAATGACTCATTCTGACCGTAGAGAATATTCACCTGGGATACCCAAGCCCTCTCATCTTTTCCAGAGATGGTAACTGCTTTTTCTTGCAAAGGTGGTGGATGGCGGTTTCCCTATGAGAGCAATAGGTGACATGAAGGAGAAACAGACATGGGATTAAGCCCTGGAAGTTTTTTAAACAGTCTACGTAAAAATAATAAGAATACTCTAAGAGTTAAGTTTGTGGATAACTGAAGCACTGGCAGAGGAGAAAACAGTAACACCCCACAGTGAGACAGTGGTTGATGGCAACAATTGATTTTAATCCTAACAAATTAACGTCACCCAGATTTGAAGGAGTCCTCCATGGTTTGGGCACTTTCTCCCAGAAAAAGGGCTCGAGAGCAGCTGTACTGAATCACCCTGGCAGGGACAGCCAGTGCAGGGCAAAGCCATATTAAGGGCTTGGCTGATGACATCAGATTTGTTGTGTTCGTGCAACAAATCAGGCTGAGTTCTAGGCTAGAACTTCATGTCCAGTTCTGATACCCACGCTGCGGAGACGCCAAAGGACTGGCAAGGGTTCAGGGAAGAGCTCAGAAAATAGTGGGTCTGGCTGGGATACAGACTGCGCGACGCCAGGCCAAACATCTCCTTCATTAGGGAGGCGAGTCCCTGACCTTGTTTTCATAGGTACTCTGTGGATATGACAAATAACAAACAGCTCTTCCATCCTTGGAGCGAAAGGCGCAGCAAGATATTACAGCTGGAAGGGAAACAAGCCTGAATTTGAAGCAACTTCTCCCTTTTTAGCAACAGCATTGCTAAATATTTACCATTGCTTGGTGGTTTAGGACGGCAGAGCTCCTAACAGCACTCCAAGACGCACTTCTGAGGAGAAATTCTTATCTTCCTTCACAGAGAACCACACACAGGCTTGATACAGAGATATGAATCTAAAAATTCCATGGAATCACAGAATAATTTGGGATGTAAGGGACCCTGAATACCATCCAGTTCCAACCCCCTGCTATGGGAAGGGACACCTTCCACTATCCCAGGTTGCTCCAAGCCCCATTCAAAGTGGTCTTGAAAAACTCCAGGGCTGAGGCAGCCACAGCTTCTCTGGGCAACCTGTACCAGGGCCTCGCTACCCTCACAGCCAAGAATTTCTGCCTAATATCCAATCCAAATCTGCTCCCTTTCAGCTTTAATCCATTCCCTTGTCCTAACACTGCTTGCCTTTTCTTGAAAGTAAAAATCCTAAAGTTAGTATTGAAGTTAATTTTCATGCTTCATTATATTGTTACTGCTATGTAATGCCTACTGCTTTATGCTGTCTCATGATCAACCTCCTTTGCCTTGAAAGAAGCATTTTATAGATGGTTTTTCTCCTTGGTAAACTTATCTACAAAAATACAGGCATGGAAAATACCTGATTTGCTATTTTTCTTGCACCTCATTACCTCAAGAAGTAACATGGAAAATAAAGAGGAGAAAATAAAAAGAGAACACGAGACCTTAATTTAGGGGAAAGCAAATGCTAACTCTGATTGTGTATTATTAGAATATGATGAGAATTTACGCAGGAGGACATTAGTTTAGCCAGAAAAGCACTTAACAGAAGTGACTAAAGACATGCTTGCTGCTTGCATGACACAGCTCTCTCCTTCCAGCCCTTCTATCATCCAAACACTTTTTACTGCCACCCCTTCTGCAACTCCTGATCCTGAATTTCTGACTGAAGTTTAGACAGTACTTGGAGGCACCAAAGTGCACAGCACACCCAGTTCAGCAATCCAGGGAAAGATAAGACTTTGAGATGTACTTGCTCTACCAACACCTTGCACTCCGTGAGGAAAGGGAGCGAAGAGAACAAACTGGCCAACACCCCAAAGAGCTCTGGGAAACACAAAAAGAAATAATATAATGAAGGAAGTTTGTTTCCTGACACACAAGAAGAAGTATACGTATTCTGAACTCCTGCTGATTTCTAATTCTGTATGTAACAAAACAATAAAATTAAACCGCGTAAGGAATAACTGACTCATTTTTAATTCTGAGTCATCCCAAATCAGTAGATTCCTGTGTCAGACTATCTGTGCCCTCAAGAAAGTAATGGAATATGGCAATTTACAATCCACTTAAGAATCAGGAAATTCACACAGCAGGTGAGAACACTAACAAGCCACCATTTTCACTTTATATTGAAAAAAAAATTTCAATCAAGTCCTCTCTATGGAATATAATAAGAGTTCTGAACAGAGTGGACAAGATAAGCCACACTGTTTTACATGAAAAAAAGCAGGGCAAGTCCTTGCCTGGCTTGTCCCCCTAGAATTATAGATCTTGAACTTGAAGAAAATAAATTTAAAAAAAACCTCTTGACAGCAGTAAGAGATCCGGGTAACCTCCTTCACACGGCCCTGTGCTGGGGGCTGCACACAAAAGCCACATCCTGAACAGCACCAGCTCTGCTCCTGATGCCACGAGGCAGCAACTCCTCACCTTCCCCTCACACGTTTATTGTATCCCAATTTAATATTCTGCCAAAGCAAACACACTGGGTTTATGTAATAACTGCCAGTGTGTCATTCACTGCATGGGATCCGGAGTTTTAACTCCTTAGGGACGCAATCCTAAAAAAATTAATGTATTCCAGGAGCTTGGAATGCTCGTACTTCTGGGGAATTTATCACAGAAGTATTTAGCACAGTGGGTTTAAATCTTCTAATTTTACGAGGAGATTCGAACTGCTCAGCATTTTTCTGAAAATTCTTGTTCCCAGAATTACCAGGTTACATAAGAATCTCATATGCCAATAATGAAACATTTTCTAGTCTCCAAGGTAGCGCAGAAACGCCAGAAATTTGTCTGACATTCCTCCCCCTTCCAAAAAAAACCCAGCAGACACATAAAAAGAATTTAAAGTGTTATTTATAAAGTCTCATTAATTATCAATTACTGAAATACTAGTAGCCCAATTGTTCCTGAATACTTGGTGAGGAATGCTGTTGATAATTTCCATGCTTTCCTGTCAGGTCTTCTTTATCCAGGGAAAGAAAGAGAAGGGGGAAAAAAAGGAAAAAAAAAAAAAGAAAAAAAAAGAAAAAAAAAAGGAGAAAAGAGAAAAAGAAGAGAATGGAAAAGGAAGAAGAGAATGGAAAAGGAAGAAGAGAAAAAGAAGAGGAGAAAAGAGAAAAAGAAGAGGAGAAAAAAGAAAAAGAAGAGGAGAAAAGAGAAGGAGAAAAGAGAAAAAGAAGAGAAAAAGGAGAAAAGAGAAAAAGAAGGAGAAGAGAGAGAAAAAGAAGGAGAAAAAGAGAAAGAACTGCTTTGAATCACAGTTTTCCAGCCTTTTTAAGATTACAAGTACCTGAAGTCTTTATTAAAATAAGTATCTATGGCTTTAATAAAACACATGAATTAAACTAAGATGTTTCCTCCCAATATCACAGCATCAACCACTATGGGATCAGCATTCGGAATAAAATCAGCAGGAGCACTTCCCCATCAATGACAGCAATATACAGCTCTGTTAACTTATTGCTCATTATTATTCATCATTACTCTGGCTCAAAACAACTTTCAGGAGAAGAGTAACTGGGAAACTTTGGTTTTTTTCCTTAGCAAGTGTCTACGTAAAACATAAAAATGAGGCATCTAAACTATCTGCTCCCAATTACAAAGGCTGTTTATATGGTCCACAAATTCTCCTAAAATACAAAAGTAGATTTTAAAAGATTAACACACACATTAAAAAGTCCAAATCCCAGCTAGGACTTAAATATTGGTGTCTTAAAGCTATTTTAAGTAAAGAGCAGCAGTAGAGATGAGTGTGAAACTATGGCTACAGATCCGGAAGCTACCAAATATCTGGATTAGTCCCATGGAAAAGGATAGCTGGATGTCCAACAAAGTATCCAATCTTCTTGAGCTGCTTACAAAACTTCCCTTACCTCTTTATTTGCCATAGGTGGAACACTGGCACAAAGTCACCTCGATTAGGACAAGAAAATTGGAAAAATACCTTTTTCTCTCCCTCTCAACCACTTTATCATCGTTTCAGACCCAAAGCCTACAAAATGTTTTCCACGGGCATGTTGTAAAACTAACTTTAGGTGTTTAGTAGAGTGAAAAAGGGAACCATTTTGGATCCCTCTGCAGAACTAAAGCCTCAATTGCAGTTCTGTTCATTTATATTTTAATCCAGTTCGTGCACTGGTATTCCAGCAGCATATGGCAGTGTGTATTTCAGTTGGAAGAGCTTCAAGGAGGAGCAGCAGCATCATTCTAAAAAATTGCTTATATACCAAATCAAGTCGGTTTTTTTTCAACTGAGTTTCACTTAAGTCTCTAGGATACTCATCCTCTTCTACCAATACAAAAATCCCTCCACATCCAGAACAAAGTTTCCTCTGCCCAATTATCTTTAGACTGTTCTCTGCTTTTTATGGCAGAACACCAAGAAATAACTATGAAGGAAGCTTAAGTTCCTTCTTTAGAACCATGACGATAAAAAGATAAGATCTTAGTACTTGCTGTTTGGAATTATATTAGGAGACTCTGGATAAATCTCATCTCACTTTAAAAATCAGATACCTAGGTGAGATTAATCTTAATCCAGTGGGACTACATGAATACCACCTTTCACCATGCTAGTTAGGTGAAACCCCCAGTTGCAGGGGAACCAGAGCTCTGAAAACCTGCAGAAGAGAAGGTATTTGCACTTCAAATCTGAGCAGGAGTTACCCTAAACCAATCACATGTTGTACCACTGCCAACACATCAGCAGAGTCTGAAATCCCACGTCAAGTGTCTAAAATAGACAACAAAAGAAAGATCATTCCTGAAATAACCTTAGGACCTTACAGAAGGTGAAAATAGACAACTTGAAGGAAACAAACTCTCTGACTAAACACCAAGCTGATTATTCACAGATTGCCGAGGAGTCCTGTCTCACACTTAAGGCATTGCAGAGGCTTTTTCAGGCCTTGATACCAACAAAATCTTAACAGTGATTTCTGCCTGAGCAAGGACTGTGAGGTCTTTCCCTTGAGAAGTGTTTAACAACTAACTACAAATTACTGTATCTAAAGAAGGTGAAATATCCCCCTGCAAATTGTACACGAACCCTTGCTTCAAACCAGTTATCCCAAGTACTCTGTACAGCCCCCATGTGTGGAGCAGACAACTCCTCCAATGAGTATGCTCCCAAACCACAAGAATTTTGTGTTAATTTTCCTTAATTCTTGGCAGACATTAACTGAAAACACCCCTCATCCTTCTCTGTCCTGACACCATCCCTGAATATTCCCATTCAATCCACGTTCATTTGATGGGAACAAATAAACACCGAGCTCTCAGCATCCTTCAGACCTCCAGAAAACATTGTCTTTCCCCAAATTAACATAACAACGAGATCAGCAAATGCCACTGCTGAAGCAAACACCTGTTCTAAGGTTTGGTGGGCAGAAGAGCTTTTCAAACCTGCTAGAAACCGAGATCAGCTACCACCCGGCTGGAAGAAACCCCAGCCCTACATTATGTAATAATCTACATAGTTTTTAGACCAGTCTGCATTCTTACTGAGGAAGCTACAGACAGAACAAAAGAGAACAGGAAAAGTTCATTAATCTCAGCCCAGAGGAGTCTGTATTTGCACACTGAGGCAGGACTGCCCACTCACCCACACAACCTGAGCACTGCAATCTCACAATATTGAGGGTAAAGCACCACAAAATTTCCAGCGAGTCAGATCAGTCCTTTATTTGGATGAACAACCACTAACAACCTGTAAATTAAAAGACCCACTTCAGGGTTGGGTTTGGGTTTTCCTTTTCTTGGTAGTGTGTGAATAAGTCCAGACACAAACTCATCTGAAAAACTCAGAAACAGCTCAACCAAAGCTGCCACTGACCATACGGAACGAACAGAAAGTAGTAACACCCAAATTTAATCTGACCTTTAAAGACAGATTCATCTCACCCAGTTTCTCCTGTTGAGTATGCTGGGGTTTTTCCTCATTTCACAGAATCACAGAATGGTTTCAGTAAGAAGAGACTTTAAAGCCCATCCAGTCCCACCCCCTGTCCTGGGCAGGGACACCTTCCATGATCCCATGATGGACACTTCCAGAGATGAGGTAGCCACAGCTTCTCTGCTAACCTGTGCCAGGGCCTCCTCATCCTCACAGTAAAGAATTTATTCCAAATACATCATCTAAAACTGCTCTCTTTCAGCTTGAATCCATTCCCCCCGTCCTGTGACCAAATGCTTTTGTGGTCTCTGAAATGGAATATATACTACTAGAAATGGAGTCTCTGAGTACATCAAGTTGCAGACTTTTCACTTACATGTATAACAATGAAGAAAAACAGGTGAAACCACCCAAGTCAAACCAAGTTGTTCCTTGCAATCAACATTATTTTATAACATCTTCATGCGTGATTTAAAATTCCACTCTCATTTTATCCTTTTAGGTGACAGAACTATGACTTCACCCAAAGAGACTTTGCAACCCTTCTCCTTGCTTTTAATCAAGCACCAAATTGCTCTTTCTTAACCATCATGACTGAGAAAACTCTCTAAAACTGAAAATATTCACCAGTTCAAAACACTGAAATACCAGGGTGGGATTAAATTCACTCCATTTCCAACACCTGCACTGGGTCTATGAGGATTTTGAATGTCTAAATCCCTCCCTACAGCCCAGGGAATGCAGACAGCAGCTCATCTGACCACACAGAGCTGATGACAGAAGGATGAACCAAACTGCTCATTCCACTTCACTGGCTAGGGCAGCATCCTCCAATTATTCCAGCAGGATGAGAGCCACAAGGAGGAGAAATTTTCTGGTAAAAACTTTGTCATGTCATTTTGTCTGGACAAGAGTATCTCAAAGTCCACAGAAGCCCACGAAGCTCAAAACTTCTTCCTTCCAACAAAAGCACATTAAGAAAGAGAAGACACAGAATCAAGTTCAGCAGCACAGAGAGACAGCGTTCCAAGCCTGGAAATATCCAAAATCAGGTTTAACAGGGATTAGAGCAACCTGGTCTAGTGGAAACTGTCCCTGCCTATGTCAGGGGATAGAACTGGATGGTCTTTAATGTCTCTTCCAACTCAAACCATTTTGTGGCTCTGAAATTTTCCCAGTCCCATGAAGGTACCTGACAGTTATCAGCATCAAACATCACCTCCTGAAATTGAAGTGGCCAAACTGCAGGATTTTGGAGACGGATAAATTCTCACTGTAGTCACTGTAATGTAAACACTGCATTTTTAAGACACCGTTAATTAGCACTGCTTCAAACAACTCCGAAAACCTGCAACAGAGGCAGAACTTGACCCAGTCCTGACCTATGTACAGGATCTTCACTGCTGAAGAGTGGCTGCATTACTGATTACAAAGCACTCAAGTTCAGTACTCGAAGCAGTAGTTTTCTCTATTTTTAGCTGTGCAACTAAAAAAAAAAAAAAAATACCCGCTTCAGCATGAGGGTTGGATAAGATGACCTTAGTCGGGTCCTCAATAAGCTCAAGCATTCTGCAATGAAAAAACATGGAAACTCCTTTTAAAAAAACTAAAATGAACAGGCAAAAAAAGGAGAAGGTATTAAGGGGGTGACAGCTTACTAAAGACCCCATACTGCATACGGAAGAACAGAATAAGTGCAACTTAAAACAAAATAAAGATCAATATTAAGAAAGCCTTCAAAAGCATGTCCTTCAAAAAGGGAAGTCATATCGTGATTCCAGGAAAAAAATAAAGACTTTAACAAACTAAATGAAAAATGTTAAGCTGAAAAAAAAAAAAAAATACTGAGAACTGATGTGTTAAGAGGAAATTTTTTCAAATAAACCAGAAGGGTGAAGCTTATGAAAAAACCCTCTGGGCCAATAGGTGACAAAAGATAAAAGGCTTGACGGGACAAAGCTGTGGGGAGGGGAAAAAGCCTCAGAAATGCTTCTTTGCCACATGAAAACCCAGATGAACTCACAGTTCAGGACGTAACAGTTTAGGGAACTTCCAGCTCTGGCGCCTGCCTGTAGAGAGGACCAGGAAAGAGGATCCTCTCTGGGAAGTTGAGCACTGCTCACTGCCAAAGCCTACCAGGAATTACACAGCCAGGAGCACGTGGGCGCAGCCAGATTTCTAAGGAAACCAAATTATTAAAAATACCAACTGATGGACTGCAATCTGCAGGTCACACACAGGAGGGCTCTGAAAGGGCTCCGAGGATATTTAGGGAGTCCCTAAAAATTACCAACTTCTCCACAAGATCTTGAAGAAAACTCAGTTGTAGAGCAGAAAGGAGGAAGGTCTTATTAACCAACAGTTAATTTACATGCAGAGAACATAAACCCTTATACACACACATCAAATCAGATTCCTGTAAAGGTCCAGAGTTAGACCTTTCTCATTTAACTAAACAATAAATTATGCTGAAAAGGACACACTGTGAGGTCACAGGTATATTAAAGATAAACCAGTAAATGCATCAAAGCAGTTATCCTCAGTCTTTTTTTCCAGCTAGTTATTATACAGCATGACTGGGAGAGAAAACAGAATATGAAATTCAAGTAGATTAATTCCAAGGCCCTGTATATAGAAAAAAAGCAGCCAGCTACACACTGAAAATGAGGGGCTCTAAATTAGTTTTTTTCCTGATTAGGAGAGACCTTGAAGTCACTGCTGATAGCTTTGTTAAAATACAGTTTTCACAGCAGTTGATAACAGGAGCAGTGAAAAAGCAAACAATTTCAGGAGTAATTAGGAAGGAACTGAGGTGGTAAGAGAAAGCAGCAGTGGACATTGGGACACTGCACTCACGTGCAGCACATTCATGTCCTCAACTCACCACTTCCCTAAGCTGCAGCTGCAGGACACATACGACTGGAAAAATTATTTTATGCTACAGGTCCTCTAGATCTGGCCCAGTTTTACGTAAGATGTTTGCTACATTAATGTTGGAAAACAAGAGCAAGTAACGTTTCTACTGCTCAAGCAATTTCCTACACTTATTCATCTAAAGCAAGTGTCTATTTATGATTGTGAAGATTGATTCTGTTGCCTAATTTCCCCTATTCAATATAATTTTGAGTTTACTGACAATGCAGAGAGGGACAGACCAGGAGGTTCCGATCAAGTTGGTTTTGAGACTAAAAACTCAGATGAAAAATGCTGTGAACAAAGCAGGTGTGGACATTTAAACATTAAACATCATCCTCAGTCATCCAAAAAGGTGAATCCCTTGCCCATCCAATCTTTCTAAAGTGAAATTACAAATAGGCAGCACTGGAACACTCTGTCCAGGGAAGTGGTGCAGTCAAAAAATGGCACTTGAGGATATGGTTTAGTGGTGAATATGGTGATGACTGAGGGTAGAACTTGGTGATCTTAGAGGTCTTTTCCAACTTTAACAATTCTGTGATGAAGAATGATGTTGTATCTTGCAGATTATTAGCCATTCCTACAAAGTATTTTGCAATGACTCCACATATACAAGTGTACCAAAACAGCACAGTTGATTTTACCACAAATTCAGCTGTGCCATGTGCAGAAGTGGGCAAACCCACTCTGCTTCTGGCAGGACTTGGTGCCATTTCAGCTCGTCTTTCCAAAGGGATCTGTTCCCAGCACTGTTCAATGAATTCATAAATGACATGAAAAGGGCTCAACAGTGAGACGACAACATCTGCTGATGATAGTAAAGTTATTCACAGTAGCAAAGGCAGTAAATAAGTAGGAAAAATCCAAAAAGAAATGCGTGCAGATTACTCACTGGACATGAAAATACACAAACGATATTCAGGAGTGCAATTAATGAGGAATCTCAATGAAACTGAGTGTGAAGTAAGATGAATGGAGGTGGGGCAAGTGGCTTTATTTCATGTATGGAGGTCAGCAGGCTTTGAACTGACTCAACACCTGCACCAGGCTGAGCTCTAGAAAATTATGGTTGTAATGGAAAATGTTATGCATGAATTACTTAAGTCTTTTCCAGTGCAAAAAGTGGATTTTAAATGGAGTTCATGCTCTGAAGTTAACAAAAGAATATGGCTCCTCAGTGAACAGGCTCATGCGTTAGTTAAGCTGGGGAACCACAGAGCTTTAGATTTCCCAGTTCTACTCACTAAGAATTCCAAAAGACATGTCCAGTAAACACTGCCAAAAACCCAAAAAACAAACAAACAAACAAAAGAAAAACAAAACGAAAACAAACCTCAGCAAAACAAAACACAAAAAGAAACACACACACAAAAAACCAAACAAACAAAAAACAACAACAAAAAAAACAACCATCCAGCTCAGTCAATCCATGTACTACAGACGTCTGGGCAATGAAGGGTGTGCAGAAGGAGGATCCTAATCCCATTCTGTTTCTGTGCTCCTCAATAACCCCCCTGTGGCCACTGCTGGACACGTATCACTGCTCTAGGTCAGTGAATGACAAGAGATGCTTTTCTCCTCTTACCTTCACTACCTCTCTGCAGGTTGTCAGACCTTTTTACTCTATTTTGGATTTTCTGTGTTGTCTATCATGGAAAATCATCTGAACTGTGCTGGAAAAGCACATCCAAAATGCCCAGCAGGACCTGCTGGAGGGGTGAGAGGGATCTAAGCATAAGGTGCTTAAGCATAAAGTCTGTCACCTTGTAGAGAATTCTGTTTGCACTGAAGTCCCAATGTAGCTTTGCTCCCCATAAAAGATCCATCCACCAAAGTGCAGCAGAACAGTTCCCTCCTCAAAGGAAAATCAAGTCTAAGCAAAAGGGTCCATTCATTATTCGAGTTCCTTCTTCCACAAAGGTGACTTGAGCTTATTGCTCTTTCCCTGAATTTCCCCCACATTTCCACTCTTGCTAGAAGGGAAAACTCCCTTTGAAAAACCCCAACCTGAAAAATTACCTGGATTTCCAAGCAACAAGATGAAAGTCCTACCTATTCCAGGAAACAGCCCTAATTCATTTAACAAAATTAATGGGTATTTTAATGACACTTTTAGACTACTACACTGTAACTCTGTAATTGACTCTTGATACAGCTGATCTGATGGTATAAAAATAGGGAAATACTAACCACTGTATCAAAACAATCTTTGAAAGAATTATCCTATCACTATTTCCCTTTTTTTTTTTTTCCTTTCAAGAAGACACCGAGTTACTCCAACATGGAGTGAAACAAATCTTCTGCCACAGAAAGAGAATCAGAAAGAAAATTTTACTTTTTTGGGTGCACATGGAACTAATTCTTAACAGCCAAGGCTACAGAAACAACTTCTGTGTCAACAAGTACTGAAACACTTGAAGAGATTAAAATTATTGAACAAATCACTACCTCTAACCATCCACTCCCTTCAGTCCTGTAAAACTTCCCAGGGATAAAGATTATTAAAACACAACCTGTATAAAAACCATCAGAAATCAATCTTGCCTGGTCACTGTATTTTCTTTCACACAGCACAGCTGCCTAAATTTAGCATGGATGTTTTTATTTCTCTTACAAACTATGTTAACAAACTCCATGGGGCTCTTCACTACCCTTAATACTGAACCACAGGCTTGCAGATGAAGGCTGGGAAAACTTCCCTTAGCTCTGGAAATTCTGGAATAGGAATGGAATATGGAGAAACAAAAATAGATGGATTCATTTTATATACAAAGAGATCTAATTGCACACTTGAAAGTTCCTGGAAGTTTTGTCACCAGGACTGAATCAGCTGTCCAGGCTGAACTATCCATGGAAAAAATGGATTCCTTTCTAGAGGCAACTTTTTAGAGACAAGTCATCCCTCCCCTTCAAGGGGGTCTGGAATAGGAAATGTCAGGAAGCTGTTCATCCCACCTGCTGTTCACCACTGGCTACAGCAGCACCTGGACATTTGAGCTTCATGAGAAAAACCTTACCCACAGCATTTGAGGTAAAACAGGAAAATGGAGGCATTTGTATGTGTTTGCGATGTTTTGCAGGAAGCATCCAAGCTGAAACTCCTGCATGTACACTCCTGGGAATCCTGCACTACTGCACCTGATTGCTACTACATTAGGCTTCCACAGATGCGCTCTTTCACAATTCCATCTTGGAGAACTATTTATGCTGCTTGGAAAGATCAAGGATGTGGATCCACACACACCAACTACCTTCACTCTACTTTGCAGAGTGTCTCAGTTCTGGATCCTCCTCACTGGGCTTGGTGCAGACACGTTGCCAGAACGCTCCTTCCACATGTGAAAACAGCATTTGCCTGAAAAACCCACTTTCCTCAGCTCCATACTGAAAGGAATTAACAGGCTGAAGGGTTACTTCATAAAGAAAACCATTTGGGCACTTAAGATGTGGTGACAACCAACCAATGAACAGGAAATCAAGTATTAGGGTAGAAAACTGCAGCTGTACTCAGTTGGTAGCTGCAAATATTTGCTGTTGAAATTAGGTAACATCTGTACAAGGTGAGAGCTGTTACTGGATTGATTCTATTCGTATTTCCTCAGATCACAGAGCTGCCACCACACAATTCTTATTTCTTCTTGGACCCACCATATCTAAGAAACAATGATCTTCTTGTGCTGTGGAAGGGATGGAATGTGAAATCCCATCCACATCCCAACAGAATCCCACAAACATTTTGGCAGGAAAAATTTATTATGTAAAGCCCAGATGGCATCCCAAATATTTCTGCTTCAAAATTTAGGACTTTTTTTTTTTTCCTTAAAATAAATTACACAAAAGCATCAGGCCTAAAATTAACTGTAGAAGAGCATCAGGCAAGGTAACCAGACTTAACTGAGCAGTTATTTGGACTATGGGAACAATGGGAATGTGGTTTTTCTCCATTTAACTCCATTGTCAGAAATGAATAACATTTTTCTATTCAACTATAGTTGAATGACTGGCAGAGAAGGAAGATATAATGAGCAAATACATCCAGTAACATATAATACTTGGAGAAGAACTTTACCAGTCATCTGAAGTCTAACACCTTCGCCACCAACTTCTGATGCAACATTTCAGACTTTCAGAATCAAATCTGCCAGTTTTTGTTATTCTAACAGGCTTCTTTTGCTTAATATTTGCTTTTTCCCACCATGCAATTTCAGCTCTGAATCTGGGAATATGTGACTTCAATATGGTTTTGGCTGCTGCTTCACCGAAGCAGCTAAACCTGATTATCAGTTTGGCTCAGTATGGACTTAAGTCACTGCCCACCCTTTAAGCTCTGGGATAAAGATCAACCCTGGATTCCGACTGTCATTTTGCAGTGAGCCCACTCCTAGATTCCTTTTATATCTATCACTTCACTGAATGCCAAAGAAATCTCAGCGTGCTTGGCATGAAGGCTGCACTTCCTATATTTATGCTCCAAATTAATTTATGCTCCATTTTAGTCCTTCCCAGCTTAAAACCATCCGAGGGAAGACTGAATAAAGTGCAAAACAGTCCATGCAACTGTTTTACTAATACAAAATACTGATCACCCACACTGCTTTTCCATCACCACCTTTCTTGTGCATTTTCTGTTTAAAACTACCCAAAATATTAACCCAGAAGGAACCGTGGTCATCTCTGTATAGCATACAGCCATTCCAGCCTTGTTGCTCCACCTCAAACTTCCAGAAAATAAACCATTGCTTTTTAATTGTACTACCTTAACTTTGCTGGCAGAAGCACGTTTGATTCTTCAAGACGGAAGAAAGTGAAACGCTCTCTCCAGGCAAGAATTCCTTATATCTGGCACGCTAACACTTCATCCTTTTTAATTATTCCACAGGTGGTTGCCTTGGAAACTGCCAAGTAGCTCTTGGATTTGAGGGACCCAGCATGAGACAGTAACAAGCCTTTGTAGCCACGGCACTCGGATCCACGTTGGCTGCAGCAGCAGCAGGAGGACATGGAACGGTCACAGAAAACCTGGAAGAGACGATAAAAATTACCAGGCATTAATTACATTGCTCAGCTCTTCAAATACAAAACACAAGAAACGCCGACAGCCTCTCAACAGTGGATAAAAACCACATTTCAGAGGCATCTGCTCCTGCAGCTCCCCAGCACAGCCCCGGGTTTCACCTTCGGAGGACGGCACTGAAATGGAGATGCTGGCGGAGGCTCACGAGCTCAGCCCTCAAGATCCAGCAAGATGATTTTTTTTTTTTCCCCCCCTTCAGCTTCCAGAGAGACCTTCCTGAGTGTCTGGTCCAACTGCCTGAAATTCAGTGCTATTGTTTTCCTTTGAATAAAAATAGAGTAACTATAAATAGCTGCCATCGCGAATGCTGATTCACTGTATTCCGTATCATACGGCAAATTGCTCCCAACTTCACTCAGCCTGAAAAACTATGGAAATTCTCTTTACTTAAAACATAGCTACAAGCCCAGCAAAGCATCCAATTCTGCATTTGTGTCGCTGGTCTAAAAGCACAAAAGATTTTCCTTTTCCCGTACTGATTTCTCATCATTTTAAAAGCTGATAATTTATATCATAGATAGTAATAATATAAATAAAACCACCAAAAACCAAACCAAAGCAAAACCTTATTATGCTTCCTATTACTGGTCAAAACTATAAATTTCCATTTTTCAAAAATCTTTTCTGCTTCTCCATTTTAACTTTTTAATACAAAAAATAGGTTAACATAAGCCTTAAGAAAACCATTTTCATTAAAACTATCCAAGTGATTTCCTGAGACCTCACTGACATGTAAGTGCTTGAATTTGTGGTATCACAAATTGTCTGGCATCAGCTCAAGAGTAAGAGGTGGATTTGCTTCCACCCTTCCATAATGAGACACCCAAAAGACACAAGAGCATGTTTGCTAATTCCAGAGCTGAGTTTGACTAGAACCAACCAGATTAAATACACATTAAATGCACAGAAAAAAAATGACAGTGAAGTAAGACAAATGAAACTGTTTCTGGACAATCTCCTCAGTGCTCACTTCGTCCTTCCAGGGCAGGTCCTTCTCCCTTTCTTGCCTCCTTTAATCACTTGCGTGATTGAAAAATAGAATTTGAAACCATTTTCTTTCTCTCTGTCACTGAATCCCACCAAGGACAAAGCAAATCCTGGTGAGTTCCATAGTTTTTCCTTTCTTGCTTCCCTCTCCACATCCCTTTCAGTCACCTTATTTTCCCATTTACGAACAACATTTCTGCAAAATGACATGACAAAAACAGGCTTTTTATCCTCAGCAGTTCCAGAAGTGAGACCTGTTTAACCCTCTCTGGATTCAATTTAGAACAAACAAGAGTTTCACCAGTTCCCTCATCCCACCATCCATGGGCACATTTGCCATCCAGCCACCCACCTCCATACTCCAGGATGGGAAATATGCCTCCTTTTCAGTCCATCAGGTTTGGTTTGTTAAACATCTTTTGGGGATTTTTCCCTGCAGAAGTGGCATTCTAAAACACTGTGGAAAATCCAGAGCATTTTCTCTGTTCTCCTCTTCCTAATTACAGCTGTAACCTCCTGCATGTCCTGCTAATGCAGGAGAAAACCTCTCCTCTGCCCCAGTTCCCTCAAGTGTCTCTGACAAACCAAGTCTCCAAAGCCTCAAAATGACCCTTTGATCACAGAGGGTTCTCTCCTCTGAGGAAAGGTGGATTTTCCATCTCTGCCTCGGGCATCTTACACTACTCTCAAGCACATCCTCACTCTGCACTCATGATCCCATTTTGTTTTTTCTCACAGGGCAGACAGGTGAACTTTATCTACAGTGTTCACTCAGACCAAATCTGGTGCTTGACCGATTTCCCAGTGTTAGTCCTTGCAATGCACTGAGATGTTTTGAAACCCAGGGCATCCAGCTCTCAACAGGCTCCAGTGCCTGGCATTTGCATTTGCCTTATTCTCAGAGCAGCGTCACCCTGAGATTAAGTCAAAAGTTGTGTTGCAAGTCTTCTTCTAACTTGATTTAAATCCTACAGCTTTCTAAAGGAATGCCTCAATAAGCTGATTTCTGAAACCCTCACCTATAGGAGGTGACAAAACCACTGCAACTCTTCCCTATCCTCATCATCTAGGACTAGTAAATAATTTTAAAGATTTTAAGAGAGTTCTTGCTAGCTTTTATTCCTTTTTTTAATACGTATTTTGGAAACATCTATATGATGTATTTATGTTAAATATGTTCATTTTAACACATACTCTACAGACGTTCTGTTTCTGTGAGTGGCCCCACCTGTGCACTGGCTTATCTCTGCCATGTTCCTCCTGCTCAAGCTTCTTAATCCCAGTTTAATTTCTGCCTGTCTGGTAATCTGACTGGATTCTTGGGCTCTTAGACTTCCTCTCTTCTCCACATAAAGGTTACACACGAGAGACATGGGATGAGCTCAATGCAAGACTCAAATTTCTTCTGTTTTCTGTAACATTCATCCACGTCAGGTGCTACAAACACACCTGGATCAACAAGGAGCTCCACCAGCTGAGTTTCTGACCAACCCTTTGAAGAAAGGGATGCCACACTCTGCAATTCTTCTCGAGACTTGTGTGGAGGAGTGCTACTGACTCTTAAAAATACAAATAAGACCTTCTGTCTCAGCCTTCAGAGGACACAGGTTTCTGTTCATTTCCAGCCTCCTGGCCTAGGGCCGCCTCAAGGTTCACATTTTGCCTCACCACCCCTGCTCTGGGACCCCGAGTCACTGTGTGATGGAGGAGCTCTGCTTCCTCCTTCAGAACAAGCACTGTTAAACACTAAAAGCACTGTAAACTCCAGAGCTTCGTGTTATTAGTAAAATACATAAAACATGGGACTCATGAACAGTGAAACTAAAAGCAAGATGAATAAAAGACTTTTAAGTAACTCCCCTGGTCCACTGTGGTTTCCCATTTTTTCTTTTTCAAACTTGTTCTCAATCCATTAACAACCTAATTTCACAAATCCCTATGCATCCCTGAAATAAGTCTTTCTTTCCCTGCTTGAACATTTCCAGAGACTGCTGGTTTTCCCCTGCTCAGTCTTCCATTCCTGTCAAAGGCTCCTTTCTGACCGGTCTCCATCCCATGCTCCAAAAAGCTGCTTCCCAAAAATACCCTCAGATTGTCTCAGGGAATGCTCCATCTCCCTCCTGCCAGAGACTTGCACCTGATGGGCAAACACAGCACAATAAAGAACTTTTCCCCCCACTGTGATGAGAAGAGACACGAGAAATTCAAACACCAGCTGTGACGCATCCCACACTGGAGTTTTCAAGAAGGCCCAAAAGGTCAGCTTGCCACAACTTTAATTAACAAGATCCAAGTTCTTATTTCCCCTTTTTCTCTGCAGAATTTCCTGTCTGGTTCATCAGGTACATTTTAGCCACAACTTCTTAGTGCAAAGTTTTTTGCCCTGTTCTTGGTTTCAACCACAGCCCAATGAACAGATGACCATTACTTTAAGTCTTTGGTTTCCCTAGTAAATTTTCTGTCATTTTTTTTTTAATTCTTCAGAATTTGCTATGCACAGAAGTGATGCACAACCACAACCACCTTTTTCAGTCAATTAGAAAATGGATGTTTCCTTGATAACTGTACTTCTGTATCTGTAGAAGGCACCCAGACAGCTTGAACCAAGTACAAAACTTTATTTTTATTCAATGCTTCAAGTACTGTGTACATACATATACAGATATATGTATTATAAATATATGTATACAGGTAGTAAGTCATAGATACAATAGCAGATTGGAACTACATTGAGAGTGAGTCCCACTGCCCTCTTTGGAAAACTCCAAAGTCACAGCATTAAGTTACCAGAAGCAATTAATAATTTAAAATTCATTCTTAAAAAACCCCCCGAACTTCTGTTTCAGCATTGTTTACTGATATCCTCTTATAATAGCCATTATTTTCCACCTGAAAAGAAGTTAAATGATATTTTAGCAAAAGGTGTCAATCCTGGGTATCTTTTTAAAAAAAAAACTTGTCAACAATTTTTAATGTTTTAGTATTTGACACATAATAACGAGAAAATAGGAGCAATCTTCTGAAAACTTTGATGCCTGGCAAGAAGCCCATCTCTTCACAAAAAAAGAGAAAAGGCTCTGTGTTGTAAAGAAAATTATTTATTATTTGCTTTGATGGGTTTTTAAAGTTTACTTGCAAATGCCTGGTAAATAAAAAGGCACCTCTCTCTTGAATTATTTTTAAGTATAAACAATGAAAGCAAACCACAAAGCCTTTTTTGAACTATTCCACCTCCAGTGAAGATCAGCACAGCTTGGCTATTTTACAGCTTTACCAGGGTAATACACATCTGCACAACTGACTACTGGAACAAATATTTAAAAAAAAAAAAAAAAAAAAAAAGACAACAAGAAAAGGCACCCTTTGCTGCCTTCAATAAAAACCTAAAGTAAGAATTTTAAATTAGAAATATGGGAATTTCCCCTATAAAAACCACAGGTTGCCAGAAAAATGTCAACCAAGCAAGCTCTTCCACAGATTCAACTATAGGATTTTACAAAATAGAAGTAAAAAGAATAATCAGGACACAAGGCACTGCCAGGAACAGGACTACTCAGGATGAGATGCCAACCAGAAATGAAGTACAGGGGGAAGGAAAACAGGTAGGAAAGGTATCAAAGTTTGGAGGCTCAGTCACTAGCAACAAAGACACCTGAAGAAGGGAATCACAGAATTATTTAGGTTGGAAAAAGACCTCCAGTTCCAACCATGAACCCAACACTGCCAAGGTACAGCAGTAGAACATCCTTGGGACAAGTGTGGCCAGGCAACTTTGAGAAGCTTCAATTAAGGCAGCCTAAAATCAGATGGTCACTTTACCAGATGTTTTTGAGTTGAATGTATACTTGGTCAGATCTCAAGAGAAATGGTTTCCACCCAAAGTGGTAGCAACAGCTCTGACAACCTGGGCTGTCAGGAGCTCCTAAACAAAAACTGAAGGGGAAACAAGATTCCTCTGCAGAACAAGCCTGCACAGCTGAGTTCATCGGTTCCCGTGGTTAAAATGAGATCTGTACCAGCTAAAACTTGTGAAGGTGAACTCTTGCTGAAATAATTCACAAACAGATTATCCAAAACCAAATCCACCTCAAAAGAAAATGGAAGAATTTTCAATCTTAAATACAAGGAGGTTTTGATCTGTGCTACCAGAAGAGACACAGAATCCGGGTGCTGAATAGAGACTTTGTGCTTCAACCATTCAGCACCGCTGCTTAAACAATACTGGAGTCTTTTGGCAAGAAAATACAGGCCAATTTTATGTAACAACTTTCACTACAGTAGGAGTTACTGGTAAACTGAAATGAAAACAACAAAAATTATTTTGACAGTACTACAAAAACGATCAGTCAACACTTTCAGCAGTATCCGGAAAAAAAAAATTCATTTTCCATCTACGGAGAACAACATCAGTATGTGATGCTCCAGGAGACGGGTATATTCTGAATTTCTAGTTCCCAACTCCACAACGTTTTGTGGTGATAGAGACATTCCCTTGCCCAGACTGCACAATCCTCTGCTGCTGTGGTTGACGCGTCCTCGGATCTTGCTCTTTACAGCTTCAGCTCTTTCTTCCTCTATCTCAGAAAACCTCACCTTTCCTCAGACTACAGAGGAAGCACAATAAACTAATACAATGTTAGCATGATGCAGATCTCAGACTTTTACAGGCTAGAGATGGTCTCTTATTACGAAGCACGATAAAGTATTAACAGCATGAGAGCTGGCAGAGATTTCTTACCAAGTGCTCTCCTAAGAGAAATAATCATTTAGTTGAGAGAACAAAATAATTTAGTGCGAAGGTCACCTGGTTTAGCACTACTGTTCAACATCTGGTCTTAAGATAAATATCAATTTGTGTCTCTAAAGTAGAGTTTATTTTTTGAAAAAATCTTTACCAAGAACAGTCATAACACACTGAGAATTTCCACATTCAACCTGCTAACACTCAGACTAATTTGTCTCATATAAGCCCTCCAGTAAATCCAAAGCTCTTTTCCCTTGTGTATTAGCTACCAATTACTACAACACAGACACTAAAAACTCAACAACAAAGTAAACGTTAATACTTAGATAACACTTGAACCACTTTTGTTACATCAAATAACTGTATTTTTTTTCATTCCAGCATTCTGACACACACCTGTTTGTGAAGTTTTGGTGTTTAACACCAGGAGGATGAACCCACGGACACTGCTGGCTGCAGAGCAACACGAACCACCACTACTTCCATCAGAAAAGGGCCAAGAACTAACATCATTCCCACCAGGAAGAGGCCAAGAACCAACAGCTGAAAGCAACTATGTGGCTTCACCATCTGCTGCTGGAGCCACCTTTACCCATTTTTCATCCCAGTCAGATGATTCCCCTTCATGCAGCTGTGCCATGGATTAGATCTTGGTACTGACCCTGGAGAAATCTGATTTTGCAGCTTCTGTGGCTGGTTCTGCAGTGGGTTCACCCACGGCTGTAGGACCAGGGACCAGCTGGCTTCCAGGCAGGAACTGGGGGATGCTGACTGCTTCTTTCAGCAGTTCTGCCAGTTTATGCCAGCTTAAAATTCCCAGGAAACCATGCAGAATTAGGCATGTCCAAGTTAGAAATGTGAAAAAAAAAAAAAAAAGGAAAAAAAAGAAGAAAAAAAGAAGCAAGCACAGACTGTTTACCCCATAGAACAAATTACTAAGGAGAGATGTTGAAATCCTCATTTCTAAGTAACTCCCAAATAAGCTAGCCTGCCCTTCTGAAAAGCATTTTCAGCAGATGCCTGTTAATTTTTCAATTTTTCAGTCAAACATAAGCTACTGAGCTCAAAACAGGGAGTAACAGTTACACATAATGACCTGCAACACCCTAAATGTCAGACTAAATTACCCCACAGTTCCTTCTGCCTCCCATCTTCGAAACACAGATATATTTTAGTTCCATCCCGAGCCGTGTCAGATCAGCAGGCTTTAACAGTTTGAAACACAAGAGTCAAATGTAATGATATCCCTGCTTGGAACAAATCCAGGGGTTGAATCTGATTTCTTCACGTAGAAACAAGCAGCTCTTAGCATTTGATCTGGAATTCGTACCTCGTTAGGAGGGAAGCAGCAGAAGTCTCACCCCTTCCTGGGTCCCAGCTGGCGATGACAGAGAAGGAGAAGAAGGAAAAAGAGAAGGAAAAGGAGAAGGAGCTGCGCTGTGCTAGAGCTGGTCACCAACCCCGTCAAAACCCTCAGCTGTGAGTGCAGGGAATGATAATTTTTGCCTGCCACGAGCAGACAGCTTCTGTGAGTCGGGAATCTTCACGTTCAGACGCTCTGAGGAGGAGGGTCAAATCAGAAACCTTGGCTTTCAGCATCGTTCTTCGTGCCTCAGTATGTTACGGGTGAAGGAAGATGCCTTCTCTCTGCCTCAGTAACTGTGTAGTATTTCATCCTTTGCAAATTAAAGGGGAAAAAAAAAAAACCCTCTAAATTTACAAGACGTGTAGCACTTGGCAGGATTTCATAACTGCTGAGTGACTGAGATGAGCTCATTTAACACAATTTTGAAATAAATGTATTATTTTATACAGCTGAGCCTATACATTCTGCAAGGCAATGGGAGAAGGGAGGGATGATACAGAGCATGGCCTGAAGAGTGTGGCCTGTTGCCAGTGCCCACACACATTTACCCCTCTCTTTTCCAGCCTCTGTCACATACACACACCCTCCGGAAAGAAACAATCCGCTCAGGGCAAGTAGGAGCATTTTTCCAGTGCTGCCAACTTCTTCCAACATCCTATTTTCACTTTAAAATAAAGACTCTGCTCATTTAATTACAAGATCCTTGACTTACATAGCAACACCTGTCAGAGAAGTAGAAATAAAACAAGCAGAGGGGAAAATCAGGATTTTTTTTCCAATTCTCTGCTGCTTTCAGTGTGACCAGCAAAGTGGAATTTGTCATCACCATGGGAAAACTGCACTTTGAAATCCACCGTGTAGAGACAGACTGCAGATTAAGAGTGGTCAGGAACAGTCACATATACACAGCATGGGAATCAAGTGTAGAAAGCCAAGGCCGTCACTTCTTACACCCGACTGCTTCTGGCTTTAAACACCTTCAAAATCAACTGTAAAGGGAGACACTGCACAGAAATATCTTCAGCAACACGAGGCTTGGAAGTCCTTTCACACTTTCTGCAAATTCACAGCCTCTGTTTAGATCTGCTCCTTTAAGTAGCTCAGGTGTGGGATTTAAGACAAGCTCCTCAGCTGAATGAGCTGCATGTCACAGTCAGCATAAAAATCCATTGCTAGAGACTCCTCACCCTATAATTTATATTAGTCAATAGCATTAACTAGGTTTCACCAAAAAAAAAAAAAAATCAGTGTTGTTTCTAATTACCCAAAGCAAAAAAAAAGCATTTCAGTCTTTCAGAAAATTAATACCTGAAATTATCGTATCAGCCTCCAGTACATGTATAAAAAACCACCCAGCTAAGAGATACCAGCAACCTAGGGATGACTGAGAAATTAATTTTTTCTGCAGTTTAATTCCAACACTGACTGCCAGACTGTCTGAAAACGAGACTGAGCAAGCCAGGGGGACAAGTGGCAGCCTACTCATGTACCAGGCAATTCAGCAAGGGCTGAGAAACAGGACAAATTAACCCATTTTCAGCTTGGACTGATCTGGTTATATCACCACCCGAGCTAAAACCAGCTTGGGAATCAGAGCAGACTGAGACAGTGCTGTGGCTGAGTAAGCACATAAAGGAGGCCAGAGACATCCATCAAGTTCAGGAGGGAACTGTGTAGGTAATAATCACAAGAATATGTACATTTAGGGATAAACTAAGCAAGGTTTGGTTTTTTGGGATCTCTTTTTTGTTTGTTTGCTTAGGGTTTTTGGGGGTTTTGTTTGTTTGTTTTGTTTTGCGGGGGGTTTTTTTGTAAATGGGCATGTTTTTAAAATGCAAGAAAATTATTTCTTTTTAAATGCCAGCTCTGAGCTGTTCACTGTGGAAGGATCCCTGCTTGATCAATGCTGACAACACAGGGACAGCACTGGAATTCCGTCCCTGCACTACCGTGTTCATGGTCCAAGTAATGCAAAGGTCAAGAATGAACACACCCAGAACACAAAAGACACCCACCCTTGTGCATTAGAGAAATATTCACTTAATTAGTCATGAATAAGTTAATTTACCCTTGAATGACTGAAAAAACCTTAAAGTTGCATCAGTTTTCCCTTTGCTATAGAATAATTAAAGGCCTACATCAGTTCCACAAGAGAAACTCATTCCTAACCACAACTAAGGCATGAGCACTGCAAGACTTCCTCATGGAAAAATAATTATATTGATTTAAATAAAACAATGAAATTATTGTTAGTAATAGTAGCTGCAAGCTTGCAGGAATTTACTAGCTCAAGCAAAAATTACCAGCATTTAAAAAAATTTCTAGAAAAATTCTATATAAACCCACTTGATTTGAAACAAATCATACCCTTTTGTGAGCACCACAGTAAGTTACACTCAACTATTACATGACTATTAAACTAACCCAGTTTTCTTTTATGTAAGTTGCCAAGAGAATGCTCTTTCTCTTTAACCTTTTCTGATTTCAAGAAAAAATGTCTTGAAAAACTGCTTCTGCTAGAATTACTGGAGTCTTAAGTATGACCAGTAATTAACAATCAGCAAAGGACATTACTTATCCCTAAAAATTTAGAGATAAAAATATTTTTAAAACGAAGTACAAAAATTTTTTAAAAAATCACAGTAGTCATGACAACCCCATTCCCCTTCCTTCTGCTCACCCATGTCATCAATATGATACCTAAAATAATCCACAGTAATTAAACTAACTGCAAGAGACATCAACTTGTGCAGAAAATAATTCTAGAAGAACTTACACCAACCAAGAAGTGTTGTTGTTTAATGCCAGCCAGGAATTAAATTCCACACAGCCCCTCGCTCCCAGCACAGGGGGATGGGGAGAACTGGGAAAAGTTAAAACCCGTGGGTTGAGATAACAGCAGTTTTATAATTTAAATTAAGTCAAATATCATTATAGTAACAATATGTAATATAATCAGAAGGGAGAAAATAAAAAGAGAGAAAACAGGTGATGCTCAAGTCACCAGTCATTGACTTGATGCCCAGCACATCCCAAAATACCACTGACTCCTCCTGGATAACATCCCCCAGTTTATTTACTGGGCATGATGTCCCATGGTATGGAATATCCCTCTGGCCAGTCCAGGGCCATTGTCCCAGTCACATCTTCATCACCAGAGCCTGGGAAACTGAAGTCCTTGACTTGGAATAACCACTCCTCAGCAGCAACCAAAAACATCAGTGTGTTATCAGTGCTATTCTCACACTGAATCCAAAACACAGCACTCACTGCACCAGCTACTAGGGAAAATTAACTCTATCCCAGTCAAAATCAGGACAGACTCGTTAGTCTGATCTCAGTTCCTGGCAAAAACATGGAGAGGATTATGCTGGGTGCTGCTGAGAGTCTTTTGAAGAATACATCTGCCAGGCACCGTCAAGATAAGGTTAATTCATTTGATATCCATTCATGATAAGGTCAACTGCCCAGGGAATGAAGGGGATTTAGTTTTTCTGGATTTTAGTAAAGCTTTTGACACTCCCAGCATCCTTCTGGGGAAGTTGTCCCACTGTGGGATGACAAAGTTCATGGTGCTCTGGGTGACAAACTGGCTGAAGGGCAGAGCTCAAAGAGGTTCCAGCTGCCTGGGGACTGTCACCAGCAGTGTTCCTCAGGGATGAGCCCTAGGGCCAGTCCTGTTCAATGTCTTTATCAGTAACCTGGATGCTTCAACCCTTTAGCAAGCCCTGAACTGCACAGGCAATTGGACTAGATGATCACCGTAGATCCCTTCCAACTAAAATATCCTATTCCATGCTAACATTTACACCTGGGTGTAAACAAGCACCAAGTGGGAAATAACCCTTGGTTATTGGAAATAACCTAATCCTTTCAGCAGGGCACTTAGTGCCCTAAAACTTCCAATAAAATCCCTAATTTCACCAATACGACTCAACTGTTACTTTTCCACCCACCATCTGAACAGCAGGTGACATGTCCAGAGATGGTGAAATCATTTGGGAACATCTCAGAGCACAGCCCTGTAATTCTGCACCTCTTTAATCAATCCATACAAGTATTTTAAGACTAGTCAAGTGCACAGCAGAGTCTAATTACAAGAACAGAATAAAACTCATCAGGACTATTTCTGAGATTTTAATGACTGAGTGGCCAAGGTAGCACGATGGTGTCTATTATGTATCTACACTTGACAGACTAATTTTATTCTAACCCAGTACATTCCCCTCCAACTGCTTGACTTAATTCTTACAACTCAAGAAAGATTCTACATCAACACATATGTTAGCAAAAAGGAGAAGTGCAATGTTAATAATATTCAACTGCGCCTTCAAAAGCACATTTTGACATATATTGTCATCATTTTGGAAGACAAAGGACCTGGATTCTACAGACTTTCACAGAAAAACAGCACACCTACAATAAACCTGTGTTTCTTACAAAGCACAGCAATCAAATCACAGAATACTGGGATTTATCTCAATTGTCCACACCAAGTACCAGCTGTCCAGGTACCCCTGGAGGTAAAAAAGGTCCACTTAAACTAGGAGAGCTTTTAGTATGGTTTACTTCACTAAATCCAATCTCTCCATGAGAAAATGAGGAATCACATCCTAAACTTCTTAAGGCAGCCCTCCGCAGAGTGTAAAGTCCAGAGCGACCTGCTCAAATCAGGCGTTCCCTAACACTGCTGTTCCTGGAGTCTGGAGGGATTAATCTTGTTGGCAACTTAAGGTTTCTCCTAGGTGGTTTCAAGGCAATGCTCCTCTCCAAAAAATTAAACACTTGGCAAAAGGAAGATCTGTACTCCTGGTATCAAAAATTATATACGTAAGCCCAGAATATTAATTAAAGACACAGTGACCCCATGGTCACCAGCCAAGGAAGTGAGACGCTGAGGACAAAGACATTCTGCCCTCTTGGTCCGACCACAACATCCCTCTGTTGACAAGATGATACTTCATCCTTCTAGGAGAGAAATGAATCATCACATCTGATTTTATTTCCTGAAACTGCCAAGTCTTTTATACACAGAGAGGATACAACAGATAGACAAGAACCTTAGACTGAAGGAAACAGAAATTAAATGGAGGCAGTAACGCACAATTTCTCTCCTTCACAATACAGAGCAGGTCCCCTCACCTGATCTTTACATGAGTCAGTTACCTATGTCTTATAATTAGACAATATTGTTACCCACACAACACAATGTCCAAGACTGAAACACCTAATACTACTTTACTCTTCATTTGCTTAGAAAACCAAACCAGAAAACAAAAAAAACCACAAAAAACCCAGCTAACTCAATGCTTTCTCTGGGGGGGGGGAAACACCAACCCAAAAAAACACACACAAAAAAACCCCCCAACAACAAAAAAACCTCGACTCCTAAGTTTTCTAACCAAAAAAGAAAATTAGCCACACTGAGATCCCGAAAAGCTCCTGGGCTGTTTTAACATGCACTTCACTGACAGAGACCTAGTGTCAGCAAGGGGTTTGATTCCTTAAAGCAAGCACTAGCAGGTCTGATCACTGCACTCCCTTCCAAGCTTCCTAATTTGTCATTCCTGTTACTGATTCAACTGTATTCCACAGAAGAGAAAAACACCCCGAACAATACCAAGAATAACATCCTTCCTTTCCTGTTCAGATACAGTTATGTCAGTCATCTTCCTCTCCCAAGGAATTTCAAATCTTCTGAAACACGGAGCCATAATTCCATTGGAACTTATCAGTCCTGTGGTTAAAGCAAGCTGAGCAAGCTTCACCCTTAGTGGCCAGCAGCTCTGAGATAACTGAGAATAAATGGAGTTGGGAAACTCTCTCTGGATATCAATTTGCACTGTTTCTGTCGGAAAAAAAACCACTTGACCAGCCCTCACACACTGAGCAGATTTCAGCCCCCGCTTCTACACAAGAATTTCTTTACTTCTATTGTATTCACATTATATAGGGTGAATATTCTGGGTCTTTCCTTCATTCTTCTCTGTTCTGCCACTCTCTGTTTTGATTCCAACTTGAGGAGTATGTTATCAAATAACATCAAATAACGTTATCAAATTCAACAAACTGACTAAAGCAAATTAAGGGAACAACCGAAGGCCCTGGAAATTGTGTCTGGAGAAACTGCCTGCCAAATGGCCACGGACTCACTCTGTACTTTTCCACTGTTTGGTTAAAAGCTGTTAAGACAGGTCACATGGAGAGATGGAAAAGCCTTATTTAATCCCATGTTGGTTCAATTACCTTTCATCTTCAATAAGCCAACTCCACTGGGCCGCAGCATCTATTTCCCGTAAGACAGTTAAAAAAAACAAGTGTAAAAACACTTCTCCGCCACCCAAGGCACTCTGTGTGACTGCTGCACCCTGGATCTCCCCTCCTGCACCCTGCATCTCCATCCAAACTGCACAGCAGATGGACTTGGGTAAAGCCCCTGAACATGAACTTCTCTGCTCCAGCTCCCAGGACTATTTACATGATAATACATTCACAAAAGACACAGAAAATTGCTTGCCTGTTAAACCAAATCCTTTAGGTCAAAACAAAAGATTATATTCTAACACTGACAACTACACAATGTACAGTTCTTTCTCATTCCCAAACTCACCCAGTATGCCAATACTGCTGCCACCTGTGGCACTTAAAATCAGAAAATCCACTCAGCAACTAAAACCACTTTCAGTTAAAAAAAAAAAAAAAAAGGTCTAAAGAGTGGAAAGAAAAAAGGACAAAGATTTTAATGTAAAGCAGAAGGGAAAAAATTATCAAATACTGAGTACAGCAAAATGAAGACATTTACTACTGGAAAATAGTTGATATAATGCTTAGACTGTTTGTTATGATGGCAAAATCAATTCTAGAATTTCTGCTTTACCCTTAGAATTTTCAAAAAACCAAATGCAGATGACTCCTTGAAAATTCTGTTAGTTATGCAAAACTGGTTTCTTACTTTTAGGCTTACACTAGAAGAAATTGGAAATACTTAGAGAGAAACTACAACAAATCATGCCACAATAACAGGATCTGATTCTGTCCACCTTCACCATGTAAAAGATGCCAGTCTTGACAATACAGTGTTTCAACCACAGAGTTTTTCACCAGCACTAATGCACTTCCACACCAAGGCAAACAAGTACCAAATCTGATTATTCACTGAAACAACAGCATAAAAATCCTGAGGAGTTGTGGAGACAAGGAAAGCCTTCCCCTTCAGCTGAGGGATTTTTTTAGGTCTTCTGATTAGAGCCAAACAGATGCTTCATGCTTGGTATATTCTGGAAATAAACCTACGACGACTTGAGAGAAGCACTGCAGTTCTGGCAACCAGCTGAGAAAAGCTGATCAATAGCAACCCTCTATTTCAGCATGTCTGAACTTCCTCAGCCCCTGCCTCTGGTCAGCAATTCCTCTCCCATTATCCACCTGGGAAGCTGAAGGCAGAAAGCTGCTTCATCCCTGATCTGCTCCTTGCAGCACCTCACAGGGCTGCAAAAACACAAGTCTGGTAAATCTGTCATAGCAGAGCCTAAAGGCTGCAGAAATTAGGGTTTCACGTGTGAGTACACTCCCAGTGGTAAATGCACACAGGGTCCTCATGTGCCACACTACAAATACCAATGCTCACTGCAGTGGTGCCATCTGCACTGCTCCTTTTGAAGTGTCTGCCCCTCAGATGGTCACCTGCTGTAACCTCCTGCCTCCCTCCATCCCACCCCTGCTTCCAAGTGTGCCCCAGCTGTCCATTCCTCACCCACACAGCTGAGTTTATGAGGATTTAATTTGATATTACTCACAGAACAAGAACTCAGTATTGATCTGTTTTCTTTGCTCTCAAAATCTGAATGATTATCTTAATGCGCCACCTTGAATGACTTCCACAGGACTCGCTTTTAGTCAAGGGTTAGAAATCTCTGTTGTAAAACAAAAACCTGATCAAACTGATTTGTGTAATTGAATACAACTTACAAAGCAATTTTTAATTTCAAGGGTCTGAATAATCAAAAATCTGCTTCACTACAACACTGCAAATATTACATGGTACTATAATTACTCTGTGTTAACACCCTGGCAGTACCATCAACTATTCCCTAGCATGAACAAGAAATGTACTTTAATATTTATTCATCCTGAGATCAGCTTATCTTATTCCAGTAATCTAATGTAACTCCTCAGAACACAGCATTTCACCCAGCTTTGGGGGAAAAATTCCCAAAACAATCCAGGAACACCCCCCCCCCCCCAAAACCCAACCAATATTTTTAACATTCTACAATTCAGTGTTGCAACCTCATTCTCATTCTCCTCCTTAAATTAAAAAGGATCCTCATCTTTCCTCTTCGCCTTCCATGCTCAGAATTCTCCAAAATTCAAATTAGATCATTCACAAAACCAGTGCAGACCTCTAATGGCATTATACAGTGTTTCTGCTCATACATCAATCACTGTTTAGAGCAGTCAGGCTATTTTTAGGATGAGTGATTAAAAGATCTTTTTAAAAATCATAAAGACAGACTGAGAAGCCTCAGTCATTAAAACTTCTGTAGTAAATAAAAAGAACTTGAACTACTTTGCTGAATCAGGTCCTACTCCAGACTTCCAGAAATTTCTGCAAAATACAGAAAAATCTCTGCAGGGTCAGAAAATAAAACAGTGCCTAGACAAACCTTGACACTTTAGCCCAAATGATGAAGAATTAATTGACCCAAGAGACTGAAGCTCAAGATCTGCAGAGTGCTCAGTCCTTTCCACAGAGCCTGAACAGATACTCGACTCAAGAGTTTGGAACCAAGCTGGATCCTTGTTTTCCAACAACTGAGGGCCTCCTACAGAACACCAAGTTTTTGTTCAAAGGCAGAGACTGATTCCACCAAAAAAAATGATAAAGTCAATGGAATCGATGGGAATACAAACAGATGGACAGGAACTGTAGACTGCAGGAAAAGTAAAATGCAGAATTTGCTGCAAAGATGAAAGAAAACTGTGAAAAATTAAACTGAGGGGAAGGTGAACCAGTGTGTTCCCACACAGGAATTCTGACAAAGCAAACTATGCAACAGTTCCAGACCGCGTCTTTTATCAAAGTGATTTGCTTCTTAGTCTGACAAAATGGAACTACAGAAACAAGTCTCAATATTGAGGAAAATGTCTCCCAGTGATAGTTTATGAAACTAGAGATATAAAATCACATTAATGCCACAAATGCTATTTTTCAGGAAGATACAGTTCAATCTTGACCATCTACCACAGCAAAACAATTAGTACATTTTCAAAAGTGACTCAGAACTGGCTTGTGCTAGTTTTTGTAGCCTCAGGGACTATTACTTTGGAGGAGTGAAATGATGCATTTTCACTTTTACACATCACAGAGACTATAACCAAACTAACAACAAGACTTATACGCTGAAAGCCTGCAGGATTCTGTTCTATACAACAGCAACGCACCACACTTATTAATAATCTCTTAGTTTCTCTTTCTCTCCATCTGGTGTTATTTCAGTGCATCCTTCAGTAACTTCAGATTTGAAACCATTTTTCATTTTCTTGTGTCATTTTATTTGAAGCATATGCTTCAGTTATCATCTTTGTCTGCATGTGTGATATCAATAATGATTCTATACAGAAAGAGTCAGATTCCAAAGTCTTTATTAGGTAACAGCTTGCCTCAGCAACACGGGCAGTCTACAAACTATTTAAATCAATTAAGACTAATTTCCATATTACTCAACCTGACACAGACACTGTACATCAGAATCTAAGTAAACACATATAGACAAGTAGAAGAAAAGCTATTTGCAAACACTGTGAAAGACCACAAACAGATTAAATGAAGATTACAGCCAACGCCGTATCAAATCCCAGCCACTGATCCACCTCACAGAGTGTCCTGACCAGCAGGAAGCACCACAAACGCTTCACAGAAAGGTGTAAGGTACTCCGGCAACACAAAGCTGTAAAGTAAATGGTAAAAAAAGGGATCACTTCTACCTAAATGTCACCTATTTCTGGTGGACGAACGCCCTCGAGAATCCGTGTTCTGCTTCACTGACAAATAATCCTCGGGAGATCTCCTCACGTCATTGCACCCCGGTTTTGTCCATTATACAACCCTCTCTTTTAATTTCTAGTAAAATAAAGTCTCTTAATTAACACATTACTATATGGCACCCACTCAAGATAAAATATTCCAGCACCAAACCTGTGAATAGGAAGAGGTAAACAATTAGCTCCTTAATACCACGGTCTGTGTGTCCTCCTAGTGATAACTATCTGAAACTGCACTGATCTGCTGCTGCTGCGAGCTCCTGTCCTTGCTTTAACTCTTCATTTCCTTCATTTCACCTTGATTTTGGGAAATTCCAGCTGTCAAGCCACGTACTGCTCACTGTTACTCACCCAAATAAAGCCCCCACAAGCTCAGCACTAGGTATTCACTGGGGATAGAATCAAGATGCAAAGATAACTAGTAAGTACTGCACAGCCAAGTAGAACCAATAAAACAATTTAATGTTTCAGAAGAATGCACAAAGTGCAAAGTACTTCAAGGTTTAGGTTTTTAAGCAACAGAGAAAACTAAGTGACCCCAACACAATTTTTAGCTAAGTCTATGTGCCAGTTTCACCCAAAGACAAAACTTCTAAAATGTGAATAAACACAAACACAAAGTAATGGGATCGTTACTGAAGATTCACAAACGTCAACTGCCTTTCTACAGCGCAGCTGGACTGCAGCTCTGCAGGCCAAAGCTCACTTTATCTGAACCCTTTTCTATCACAGGTTATTGCATTTCATCCAAAACAGAACAAAGAAGAACTTTATCTGAGGGGGTTTTTTTTCCACCTGTCAGGTGACCATGCACTTACCCAAGAAGTGACACAAAACAATTGAAGAGATATTCCCAGATTATTTCAGATGAATGACAACACCAACCTACAGGGAAATGTAAAAATCATCAAGGGCTCTACCAGACTGAATTGAAAAGTTCAACTGGACCTCAAGCCTGTAGAACTTTCTGGGATAACCTGCAATTCTTATGACCACACTGCATCCTCCCCAAGACCCAGCATAAAAGAAAACACACACCAGAAGATGAGGATGTTGGTGTCACAGCCACAAGTTTAAAACCCACACAATGAGAGGAAAAAAATCAAAAGTAGTATCAACAGAACAGTGAACACGGGCACACTGAAGGAGTTCAAACCTCTGGTTCTTCCTACAGGGGTGACAAAAACCACAAAGTTGAATTTTAGGAATCTCACTGCCATACACGCAGAAGAGGTTTGAGACATGTAAGGGTTATGACAGACAAGCTATTGACAAATGCTAATTACCGATAAAATTACCATGGAAATTCACAGGAATGTTGCCAACTTTAGGTTGACAGGCAGCATGTCTTTCTGGAAATAGTGTTTATAGCTGTTATAAAACAGCATGATGACTGCCTAAAACCACAGTATTGTTAAAAGTGCTTGTAAATTTAAGAAGTATTTGTATTTAAGAATTTCCCATTGTTGTGATTCTTTGAAGACTGGCAAGTTTCAGTATATTGTGCATGGTCATCAAACAAAACAACCTGACTTGAAATAAGTGAGTGTATTACTAACCCCAGAAATTCACATTTATCTTCAACCTTCAAAGTGACACGTGATGTTCAAACACTCATTTTCACAGCAGAACGTCTGTATTTTCATATACTGCAACACCTAGATAATTTATAAATCAAAGCACTCCTTTAAAGGTGTTCTAGCTAGTCTTTACTCTGCCAGGTTAGGTATTAGCCTTAAGTAGTATTTTAGCTAATTATTAGGAAGAAAAAAATCCCCACAAAATAGAAAAAAAAAATCAACTCAAATATGTCATCCAGGCATTTTAGGATTATACTGTTATTTTAAAAAAATATATATACACTTTTGAATTATTTCAGTTCATCTAATCTGGTTTAAAAAAAATAAAAAAAACCCCAGACATAACTCAATTAAAACTACTTTAGAATACTCAGTTTTCCATCAGACACGCCTTTCATCTTTCCTGGTTCCCACACATGCTGACCTGCCACAGTTCAGTTAATTTATATTGCTCTATGAGGACCATATTTCACTTCAAAGAATGCATTTTGGTTGGAATCTTCTCTTTTACATTATAAATGTCATACAATCCAAAACTGTGTTCTATGTGATGAGTAATAAAGCTTGGCTGCCTGTTTCCTTTATCTCACACACACACATATATGCTTGGGGTTTTTTTTATTACTGCCAAATCCTTCACGTCTTAGAGAAATTTGATGGCTACTTCCATCTCCTGAGCAACAAGAGACAGGACAAGCAGGAACTGCTGCAAGTTCTACCAGGAGAGGTTTAGGTTGGATACTATGGAAAAATCTATCACCAAAAGGGTTGCTAAGGATTGGGACAGGCTGCCCAGGGTAGTGTCAGAGTGCCCATCCGTGCAGGGATTTAAAGGACATGAAGATGCGTCATTTGGGAACGTGGGGGTTTTTTGCCAGTGCTGAGGGAGTGTTTGAGGCTCCGTGATCTTAGAGGTCTCTTCCAAGCCTAATGATTCCATGATTCTCAAACATCAAAGTTTAGAAGCCACCGACAGCACGAGAACTTTGCATTAAAAAAAAAATAAATTATTTAATTTCAACCGGTTTTGCAAATAACTAATTGCTTTTTACATACTTGAAACTCACCAAGAAAAGAGGAACAGGGAGCAATTTTGTTGATTACCTCATTATTTCAAACCTGACTACATCACTTGTCAATTTATGACTCACAGTTTGTTAAAGCCTGAGACTATCAATACTTTCCACGTGTCAGACGATGTGTTTAAGTTGTTTCCATGCTCCCACTGCCTGCTTTGGGTTTTGTGAACCAAATTTCTCTGTGGTACCTTCTCCAGTACAACCTGTGCCCTCTGCAGCATCACCCTCCATCCCAAGGGATCACTATCCTGTAGAACTATACAAGCTCTGGAGTAAAAACAAGAGTCAGGTGGTCAAGCAGCAGCACAAGGAGGAAAAACAAAAACCAGCTGAGTTTTTCTAAGAAGTACATTTTTAGATGTACCATGCAGAAGAAGGTTTTCAGGAAGCAGCTCACACCGGAAGCCAGTGATCTCACAGCTTCATGTAAACACCACAATTACAACATGAAAAAAGAGCAGTATTTTCTCCCTGCCACTTTCTTTCAGCATGTTCTCCATTCACTCAATCCTTCCCAATTATGAAAACTGCAGATCAAAGGAATCAGGTTTTTACAGGTCTAAAAATACAGATCAATGCAACACTCGGGCCATATCCAGCAGTGAAACACCATTAAACCTGTTTAGTATCACAATTTCTCAACGATTTTCTTATATTTTGAATATTAACTCCATTGTGCCAAGCCCCAACATGCAGATGATGTGACCCCTCACAGCTATGCCAACCATCAAAAATCCATATATTCTCTACCAACCCACCTTTTTCCTTCCCTTCCAAAACTACCTGTCCCTCTCTACCTCCTACCTATCTTCTAAACCCTTATGTCTATTAATTACCCTGCCTTTCCTTAAAAAGGACAAAACCAACTGTTAAATGCCATCACTTGCAATGAGAGCTGTGCTTCCCCACTCTATTTCTGATTTGAATTGACCAAAGACTATTTGATATTTATTTATCATTGTTTGACATGTGGTAGAGTGACTTTCAGGTTCTATTTACCTTCTCATCTTTTAAAGCAGGGTTAATCCTTTCTCCATTCTCTGTGTTGTTTCTCCTTTAATGAACTTAGCCAAGTATTTGGATTTGAAGCCTTCATTATTTCTAGCCAAATAACACAAAAATGTAACCACTCTCTTATAAGCTCTTTTAACACTGATTGGAAGATCACTGCACATTTCTCCATTCTCAAATCTGCAGGATGTGTCTGGTTTACCTCACTGAGCAGAGTATTTCCAAGTGAGCTGCAACACCTCCAAGAAGAACTGGACCTCATCATCCACTTTTTAAAACGTATCTTGGGACATACTTTGAATCTTGCTAAAAGAGAACACACAAAAATGCAATTTTTTTCAACACATGGGCTGCACTAAGTTCTTCACAAGTAACTCAGTCATGATCTTGGTTGGTATATACATGTAGATGCTCAGATTTATAAATTTGTTAGGCTGGGGTAAGTTTTGGGGTTTTTTCCCCACAGCTAGTAATCTTAGCTTTTCTTTATGACTTTTGATAAAACTAAGTTAGGAAAGAAGAACCAGGAGACCCTACAAAAGAACTTAAAATATAGACTTAAATAACAGAAGTGAGATGAATTTCAACAGCAGATGTGCAGTCATATACCAGGGTAAAATACATATTCCCACCAGGTGAACAGCTCCTTAATTTGGAAACTATGAAAAAGGAAAAATCCTAGCCCATTACCACATGGCCGTGGGTCATCAGAGTGACACACCTGCTAAATAAAGCAACCCTGACCCCAATTTATGGCTGCCTGGAAAATTCACCTAATTATTGTGCATGCCCTGCTTAAGGGAACTGGATTCACACTGGGGCATGGAAAGAAAGGTGGTTTTAGGTAGCAGGAATGGCAGCAGATGGTTAAGCTTTGCCTTGCAACTGCGAGTTCTGCGCTTGGCAGACTGACCTGGCCCATTTCACTGCAAGTTTAAGAGGACAAAAAAAAAAAAAAAAAAAAAAAAAAAAAGGACATTGCCTGACCACTCGCCATAGCCTTAGACCTGGAACTCTCATTTCTCAGCCAAGATCAGTGTCAGCAGCCACAGGACAGTGGGTGCTGGTTCTTGCTGCCTCCCACAACCGATGAATCCCTGGGTGGACAAGCTCCTGCTCTGCCTTCCTCTGCTCCATCCGTGGTTTATGTTCTAGCATTCAATTCAGGAATCAGCTGAGAGCAGAGAGGAGAAGCAGTACCTGCAGCCTCCACACTGGGAAACAACACAGGAGCCCCAGCTCCAAAATGAAAGGCAGGACCATGAGGTCTGAGAGACAGGAAATGGAGGGCGAGCCGAGCACTCATTTCGTGCAGCCTCAGCTGCAGCAAACAACAGCAACACGATTAAGAATAGTTCCTTAAATCATGTTTGTGCTTTGATGAACGATTCCAACTGCACGGCAGAGCCCAGCACAGCAGGCTGAACTCACCACAGAGGTTCTGGAGGAATATAGAGATCCTCAGGGACACTGTGTCCCATGCTGGTTTAACTGTGCTGGCTGCAGGCAAACCAAGGTGCAACGCCAGCCAGCTCCGAGCTGAGCCAAGAATGCAGAGCAGGCAGAGTTTGGGGCAGTCAGGAGAATGGAAAATTCAATACTGAACATAGACTAGAGGCTTTGTTTGCTTACCTGACTGAAAAGGTAGTAACTGATGTAATTCCTGGTCATAAAAGCATTAGAGCAATAAGTACTAGCAAAGAGGCATAAGGCAAACTCTGCAATTATCATTAAAAAGTGAGCATGAAACAGCTCTTCAAAATGTTAGGCTGGCAATTAGAAGACTTTCAAGATCCTGGATGCTCTGAAAACTGGAATCTTTCTTTTAATTCCAATAATGGAAGTAAAAAAACCTGTCCTTAAGATGGAGTTTGATTATTTTAAAGTACAAATTATATAGCAATTATGCAACATCAGGCTTCCTATATCAAGTGACAAGACTCAGAATCCTAGGAAACCATTTCCAGTTCAATGTTCTTACTAGCAGTTAGCATTAATTCTGCAGGAATATCACAAACACCATCAGCAATAAGTATTTTAGACAGTAAACCAAGGTAAGGATAATTATCCAACACTGAAGAAATGATGAGCAAAACTGACCCAATCAGAAGTTCTGCTATCTAAAATAACCTCTTCAGCAATAAAAAAATTAACAGGAACTGCAAGATCATCCTTCAGAAAGCAAACAAAACCAGATATTCTAATTCTCTGACTGTAAAAAAAAATTTAAATTAAAAAAAAAAAGTCTTAGAGAAACCAGAAGAAGAAACGTAATAATGCAAGGAAAAAGGGAAATGGTCACTAGCTATTAATGGAATACCTTAGCGAGAACAGGAATACATGGACAATGTTTCTTCATGCTTTTTTCAAGTCCAAATGATCAGTAATAACATCTGCCACTACAGTTCACTTGCTATTTCATCAGTACAAACACACACCACTGCTACTGAGCAAGTGAAGAGACCTCCAGCAGCTGAACTCCCCCAAACACATCAAAAGCAACACTTTTTACACCTTAAGTAAGTTGTAAGGTTCACACATGCACTAGGGCAACATAACCTCACTGGAGCTCTAATTTAGACTAACGGAGAAGTAGTAAGAGGACTAATTTTACGGGCAAGCAGCCTAAAACATTTCTTTGGAAGCTAGCTGTCCCTGGAGGAATTTCCACGTTGGTAATAAGTCAAACCTGAATGCCCCAAAACATGATAATTAAAGGGCAGAACAAATCCTTTAAGAGAAAATAACCATAGTTACAAATGCATGGTAATGAGTCATGTTAAAAGAAAAACAAAATATTTCCAGTATGTGAGCCAGATGACTGCTGGACCACATCAGTTTATGGTAAAACACAAGAACAGATTTTTAAACATCTGAAGATAAGCTCTTCAAAAGCCAGCATTATCCTGGGCCAACACATTAATCTACTGTAACACAAAGACGTATCTTTCCATGAAATCTAAATTTAAGATCCATGCAATATTCCTGAACTAACTTCTGTGCCACAGCTCCAGGCACTTGACATCCCTGAAGTTAATTCCTCCATCAACTCCAAGTTTCTTTCAATAAAAGGCACCAAACCCTTCTGTGTTTATACAACCACTAGCACTCATTACGAAGAGCAATAAGCAAATCAACAGGAAGCACAGACAGCTGGATGGATTATGGAAGATCCCAGCAGAAATCCAACATGTAGGAAGATGAGACAGCAAAGGTGGGAGCCTCAGAACTGCTGCCTTGTCTAGGAGCTCAGCATGGGATGACATCTTCCCAGATGGATACACAGCTATCTTCCCCACCAAGAGGTAAGTAATATAATACTACAATTACATAATAACGTAACACAGAGTTTATAAAAGCCAATTGACAGGCCCCTCAAGTTAGCAAAAATGACTAATAATATGTATTAGGAACATGAATTAGTAATAAGCAGATGTAATATAGAGAAGTTCAATGAACTCTTCAGATTTGATTTTTGTGTACAGAGGAAACAGTTTTGTTTGACTTTTCATATTAAGCTGTGGACTTGGCAGGGCTGGGTTAATGGCTGGACTCAATCTTAAAGGTCTTTTCCAGTCTGAATGATTTTATGATTCTACTCTGGTCTCCCTATATTAGCCACTTGTCTCTTCTTCACAGTCTCTGATTTTTAAGTCTTACCCAGTTGGGTAAGTTGGGGTCTCTGTGCTTCTACCCTTTTAGAACTGATGCTCACAGACATCACAGATTCTCAGAGAATCCTCTCCCTACCTCCTCTGCCGTGCCCTCAGTGCTGGTTACACTGACCTACACACACCAAATTCCTCAGGAGCAAAGGTGGCTGTGGATGCATCTCTGGACATCCCCTTTCCCTGCAGGGCTGGGGAATCCCAGCCCTTGCTGCCCAGGCCTCCTTCTCTACAGGTCTAAATCCTATTTACAACACTCACAGGAGATGAGAGACTTAGCAGCAGAACTGCAAATACAAACAGCTTGAATTCCGAGCTACCAGTGAAGCTGGTTAACATAATGTAATACTTAAATATGCTCTTATAAACCACAGGAGGAATTCAGCAGTAGATGGTACTATTAATATAAATACTATTTAACAGAACCCTTGAGAGACACAGAATGTAGAAGAAGAGGGGTCAGCTGAGTAAGATTAGCTGAAAAAACATGTATTTATAATCTTCATCCATTTTAAACTAAATGCTAGCAGGGAAATTCATTCTGAAGTCAGTTCTGCAAGAAATGCTGCTACAAAATCATTCTTAAAATCATGTATCCTGAAAACCTTCATCCATCTAGCACACACAGCGAAAATGCCAGGAAAACATACCTTACAACCACAGGATGGGAATTCACTTACTTATAGGCCCTGGTCTAGGTAAAAAACTGGAATGATTATCTTACAGGAAGAAAATCTTCCCTGTGAGGGTGGTGAGGCCCCTGGCACAGGTTGCCCAGAGAAGCTGTGGTTGCCTCTGGAAGTGTCCAAGGCCAGGTTGGGTGGGCTTTGGAACAACCTGGGAGAGTGGGAGGTGTCCCTCTGCCCATGGCAGGGGTGGCACTAGATGATCTTTAAGGTCCCTTCCAACCAAAACAATTCTATGACTCCCCAAATCCAGTCCTCACTCCAGAAACCTCTAAGTTATGAGCCACACTGCTGCAATCCACAGGGACATTGCCTTAAACACTGCTCAGAGCCCAGGATGGATTTTGCCCATCCCTATGCTTTGGATATCTGGTGGCAGTGATGGGCAGAAGGTAACAAAACACAAGCCAGGATGGAAAGCTGATCTTAGGAATCTGACTGCAACTGGATGAAGAGAGAACCTCCCTACTGCTGTCCTTCCCTGCTGGAATTTCTGCTCTTGCAGATTCTTTCTCTGCATATCCAGAATCAACAAACCACAAAGATAACCCGGCACTCAGGAATGAGGCAAAGTCTCCTCTTGCTGCAGGAAAAGCAGAAAAACAACTGAAGAAAACAGACAAATCATGAATGCCACTCACAGGGAAAGGACAGACTTAGTCACCTCATTTTTTGCTTCCTGCAAGGCAGCAGCAGCCTGAAAACAAGACCTAGGATGGACACTGACTGCAGGCACAACCATGAAGGAGTATTTCAAGGGAAAAATCCTTAACTGGGAAACAATCACTGCAACATCTTTGAAAAACATGATGCATATCTGTTCACGTTACCAGAAAGAACAACGAACAGCTGAACAATGTTGTTTAAGATCTATGCAAAGATTTATGTATCAAATAGGAAAACTAAATAGTTTAGTTTTCCTAGCATAGTTTGCCCAGGAGAAACGTTGCAGGCCAGAAGAGGTGTCACTTTATACGTACCATTAGAGTGATATAATAATTAATATTGACACAGCTACCAAAGCGTCTGCATCTGAAAGTCTCAGAGCTGACTTACAGTTTTTATCTATTCAGGGAGATTTTTCTGAAGTAGCAGAAGTAGAAAAAATAAACTACAATCCTTGTCTACCAGGAACTGTACGCACATCACAAACCTGTGCTCCAAAGCAGACTTGACTTGGGGTAAGTACAATTTTTTTTCATGGAAACTGATCTCACAAGAAACTGCCAGAAGACGCATTAGCACTTTATCAGCCCACAGCATCTGGAACAGAATTAAACCTGTTCATGATATAGTAGTACTTTGTAATTGCAAAAGAGAACATCAACAAAAGGGATAAATACAACCAGATATATCCTACGGAGAACTTGACCAGGAGAACATTAGACATGACAAATTATGTTCATAGTATTTACCTGATCCAGGCAACCAGGAGAATCATCTTCCGTAAACCTTCTTAGAGTAACTTGACCCACAGGAACACAAAATTTACTTCACAGGAAGAGGCTATAAGGATTTGTTTTTGAAACCGCTGGTCTTTAAATGACCAGGGATTGCAATATATCCTGGAAAGGGGGAAGGGCACAAAAAAGCTGAAAAATGGAGCAATGACAGTTCAATTCGGGAGTCTGAAATCTGATGCAAGAATCATCCTGCACATCTGCTTGCAGTAGTGAAGGGCTGGATCCTGCCATCCAGGCTGCACCATGAGGATCTATTTTCATGCTTCTATAATTGAAAGAGTGCTCTGACAGATGCTCTCTCCCATCACAATGCTGGAGGCCTGGGTTAACCTATCAAACGTCCCTACCAGCATTTTTCCCCCACTGTATTACACAATTTTGGTCTCCAGTACAAATTATTGCTGCTTATAGACGTGACTCATTCACTGCTGAAGTAATACCGCTTTTGAGGAATTCAGTTTTATTCAATAAATAGCATTTCAGCTCACAATTCCCAGTTACTTCTCCACAGTCACCATCTCTGCCTTTTTTCCTCTCCAATACTCAACAAGGACTTCCCCGTGAATGTCAGCACTTCCATTAACAAGGACTGGGACAACAGAGGTCCCCACTCAACTCCCACTGAAAGAGTATGGCTGAGCTCTGCCCTGCTTAGCTCCTTTTAACATCAGTACCAGCAATACATGAAACCTGCAGTTTCTTGGAAACCAAGAAGAAGGCCTTTTCCTAAATCACAAAAACACAGAGGAAAATAAAATTTCTTTGCCCCCCACCAAAGACCCAATAATAATAATTATTATTAATAAAATAATAATCCAAATAACACAGAACACAAAAACAGCCCCTAAAAAAAAAAAAAAAACAAAAAACAACAACAACAAAAAAACCGGACAAATAACAAAAACTAAACCAAGAAAAAAACCACCCCAAAACAAATAAAACCCACAACATAAAGCTGTGCTATAGTACAGGTTGATCAGAACAGCAGATACAGTCAGCATTAGTGAAATTTTGTACATTTAACTGCTCCAACCTTATTATTGCCTCATACTGTGTCAACACCAAACAAATTTAAACCAAATTTAACTGTCTTTACATTCAAAATTACTGATTTTTACATCAATATTGTTTTAAAAGTGTCTGGATTACCAAAGCCAGACAGGGCTAACGATCCAAAGACTCAAACTGTTTTATGGGAAAGGTGCACAACCCCCTGCCAGAATTACTCGTGGTTCCAGGACAAGAACCTCTGGAGAAGCGGCTGATCCCACAATGCTGGACCCACCGTTTGGCTTTCAGTTTATCCAAACAACCACCCGCTTCCCTAAACAGATGCCCACGGACAGGGATGAGGAGAGAAGAGCAGGAATCAGAAGCTCTGGCTTCAACAGGGGCCCCTGCCGCAGCTCCAGGAGGAAGGTGGGCTCTTGGAACCGGAGTTGCTTAGCAAGTGCCAAGTGCCAGGGACTCCATCCAGGGAGCACACACAGCAATCCCTGGCGCTGCGGGTCTCCTCCGGCAGAGGGCAACGCTGGAAAAACCGCCTGGGAAGGAGCAGAGTATTCCATGGAGCCGAGGCACCGCCGACATCTGCCTCGGAGCACACGCAGCACCGCACGCTGCGGGCTCTGAACGCCGCCGCTCCGCCGAGGCTTCTCCTCCAGGCGTATTTCCTGTCCTCGCGTTTTTACGGAGTGAAAAATAAACCTGCTGCTTTCCAGATCTGGGATCCTGTTCTCTATCAACGGGATAAACGTAATCCCGACTGCTCCAGGGTCCTGGAGCACTGCCGCGAAGCCAGAGAAATTAGGATGTTAAGGATCTCTCAAGAGCCACAGATGATCCATCAATACCCATCATATGTGGAAAGACGAACACTGAAGTTATGCTACAATTTAAAAAAAAAAAGGGGGGGTGGAGAACGACACTGCAGAATGATACAGCAACTACACCCTGCTCGGGAGCATTAACAGCGCTTTCAGTTTACAAAACACGGGCAGATAATAGCCAGAAACGTCCTTTTCCTCCTCCTGGTGGAAGTAAACACGGTGGCTGGAGGCTTCGTGTCCCTCCCAGGAGACCTGACAGCTGCTCACATGAGCTGCTGCGTAGCAAGAAATCTCCCAAGTTCCAATAATCCAAACACAAGGATCCCTCCTGCTTCTGACACGTCTCACCAGCACCTGATCACGGGTAGACACCTTCCTGTGCTGATGTAAATAATCATCGGCATAAAACCCAGGCATATGCTTGTTTTCTTTCTGAACCTCAGTTTGATTCTCCCTTGTTTCCTCAGCACACTGGAATTTATTCAAGGCCAGTACCTGACTTCATTTTACAACTCAATTTTTTTGCACAAACTCCTGGAGAAGCTACTACAGATGTGTTAAAATTCAGCAACCTGAGCATAATGCAGATATTACTCAAAACAGCACATTTTAGGGTATTCCATACACAATGCTATTAAATAAACACAAAAATCATCTTGCTTTTCTAAAAATCTGAAAACTACCAAAAATATAACCAATGACAACACAGATGAAAAAGACTTAGCCTGGATTCAAGAGATATTTTCCAGAGGGATCCAAACTTGCTCCACCTGTACCAGGAGAAGTTCTGTGGATGATATTCAGCCCAAGCTAATAATCATTACAAAAAAACCAAGGATTGCTTCAGGATCTGCACTAAAATTGGTACATCTTGGTGTAGCTCACAGGTAAATTGGGGCAGAAATAGCTAAATTTTGTAACAGCAGAAAATTATGTTTACCAGGTTTCCCTCTCCCTCATCCTGCCCCACCTCACGTTCCCCCCCGGCCCCTGACGACTAATTGCTGCTTCTGATAATTGGCAAGATGACACAAATGAAAAATAAAACAAATGAAAATAAATTATAATGTCACGTCACTATTACTGGCAGGCTGACTTCACAAGTTTTTTGTTTAGATGAGACTACTGTTCAGCACTCTGCACATGTAAGCATACCACGGGCTTGGCTGAGAGAGAGCAAGGATTTGAAATATAGGACAGAAAAAACAGGATGATGGCTTCAGAATTTACCAACTCTGCTGATTTTCTGCGCAATTGCACAATTTACGTTCCTTAATAGGACCTGCTCCTTACACAAGACACATTCAGAGGAGTGTTTGTAAAATCAAGGCTTACAAGTGGTGTTATAAATGCCCACTAAACCATTTGTTTCTCAATTTCCTTTGCTTATATTTTAGTAAGAGATTCCTGTCATAGTAAGAATTGGGAAAAAAAACAATCCCAAAACATTTACCATGGGCTCACTAATATGTCATAATTATTAAAAACTAATTCTGAGGTAATAGCACACTGAAATTCAGCCCACTATGAGACAGAGTAGGACCATCTCTCCTCATCCAAATTACTTCCCACGAGTCATAAACCACTGTCAAAATAGAATTTCAATGCCCATACTGGCCAGAATTATTTGAAACAGGAATATTATTACAATCATGACCTTCTTTTTGTCCTGCCCATTAAATCAGATTCATGAAACAAATTTGAATTTTCAGCTTGACTGCTTTACTACCATCACGAATATTTCTGCCCCACAGACGTCACTATTTCAGGCATTTCCAAACTTACGTTTGGGAAGAAGCACAACACGGGGACGTTTAAATTCCTTCCAGGGCTCAAAGAAGTTCACGAAAATTCCAAAACCAGGGCTCACTGCAAGCGTTAAATTCCCAGATCAGGAATCTACGGAAGGATGAAATCTCTGACCTTGGTAAGGGTAAAACTCAGCACAAACAACTCCCATTTCCAGCCTCGCTGTTAGACAACAACACTACGTCTGCTGGCTGAGGTGCAGCATCCTGAGGGACTGGAAAAGGATGGGGGATTTTTCACTGTATTTGCATGAAATCCAAAGCAGAAAGAAAAATATTGTTTATGCTGAAATTCATGACAAAGACTTGCAGCCCCATTAATTCCATCTCCAGCCATTTAGAAAACCACGAGTCGGGATCCAAAATTATCATCAAACTCACTTGAAAGAACTGCTGGGGAGAGGCTGCTTTTTTTTTTAAGCTTTGAATTTCAGTATTCCTGTTTGCAAGTGCTCTAAGCCTTTATGTGACAGTATTTTCAAGCTCGTATTCTAGTGCTACCAATAATTCCAGGAGCAAGATATTTAGGGAAAAACACCATGCAAATATGGCATGAACTACAGCCAGCCATATTATACACGAGGTCAGAAAACCGTGACTGTGTTTTCATTTATAAGTACAAAAGAAATATAGTAAACACGTGATTAAGCAATTAAAATCTAGCCTGGATTAAAGAAATCCTCTTAATTTTAACAACATAACAGACGAATACAGCATGAACAAATGTATTTTTAAAGTTGACAATTTCCCTTTCTATTAAAACTGAAGAAAGGTTTTACTACTTCCTACTGCAAAACCAATACAAACACTGATTTAAATATTTCTTTTTCAGTTGCATTTTGAATACATATGACAACTAAAACAGCAACCTTTTTGCCACCGAAACTAGCAAGGCATAAGACCCTAATATGACACTTTCTGAGTACTTTAGAGAAAAATGGGGATTGTTTACATAGAAAGTGGAGAGAACTAGCACAACACCTATTTTTCATAGCCCTTTTTTTCATATACGTTGTTTTCGTCACCAAAACAGCTCAGTGGAACACAGTGTGCAGCACACATTGTGCCTTGTCATGAGCTGACAGCAAATGAAGAGAAGGTGAACCAAGTTACAAAACAAAATTGTTTGTTTGTTGGTTTTTTTTTGGTTTTTTCTTTTTTCCCTTCTCGCTGCCTGAGAAGATAAATGATCTCAGTTATATTAAAGAGAAATGGGATACTGGATCCAAAGGGCTTGTTTTACGTTAACTGCATCTCACCAACAAAAATAGAGAAAGCAATTTCCTGGTGCATCAATTCCATGCCAGCACTTCCACGTACACTCCAAATTCCGAGGCACTGGCACGCTGCGCACCTCCGGGTATCCTCACATCTCCAGCACGTCAACTGCTCCCCAGCAATTTCCTCTGTCAAGGCAGGGCTCTTTCCCCACCCTCAAAATACAAAGATAACATGGATATGCCGGCATGAACCACCCCGGCTGAATAAACATCTTTCTGTAGGTAACACCGTGTTGAATTACTGCTGTAACCAACACAAAGCACAGCTCTCTCTCAGGACATGTGTCACCACCCCAGTTCTTTCACCACTACAGTGCACCTCACTCCTTTCTGTAATTTCTTGTTACTTTAAGGTCAGATTTCCTCCCTCACCCACAGCAGTCAATATCTGGAAGTCCTCACCATTTCAGATTGCAAAAAATTGTACTGGAAAAGTCAAGATGGAAGAGAAACTGAAGAACGTGAAGTATCATAAACTATTCCTGATCCATTTACCGGACTAGACCAGCATAAAACTGCAAACCTCATCTTTCCATCCTCCTTCTCACGCTCCGTATTTATAGGGTATTAAAATCCTCCTCCTCCTAAGCAAAGACTTGTTTCTAGTGCAACATTAAAGCAGTTTTAAATATCTGTGTGCAGTCCTCACCATTATAAAAACCTCTCTTTTCTCTTCTCGACCCAGTCTCGTTGATCTGCTGTTATTTAACTCTTGAAGGCTACTTGAGACTCACCACATTACTAAAGGTTATGTAACTCTTAAAAATACACTGAATCTTACATTTTTAAGCTGTACAATAGAAAGATACACAACAGAACACACAGCTGAGGGTTTTTTCCCCCACCCCTCCTCCACTTATTCTAAACCAAAACATCTCGGGGATCTAGAATAGTGGATTTCCATTTTTTTTTTTTTTTCAGCTTGTCGGCCACAAAATCTTCAGCAGTACAGCAAACAGTATAATGAGCATAAGCCTACAGAAAACACGATGTCCTTCCCCCTGTGGCTTCCCACCGACCCTGAGTTGTCCACTGCCTGCAAAGCCGAAAGCTGCTGATCTAGAACCGAGTATCCTCTTACTGTTTGCTCTGCCACCCGAGAAGTTGCCATTAAAATGGCATCACGTTCCTTAACTCCAAACTGACTCGCCTTTCTCCACATAACCTACTAACAACCCAGAGTGCTCCAGAGGGTTTCATAAAACCCCACTCCCAGGAACAACCACCCCAAACGAAACACCGTCATTTAAAGACACCTCGTTTTCCCAAGGATTCGGACGTGGAACAAGTTCTTCACACGGAACACTGCCCAACCCACCTATAAATAGGCTCAAAGCTCCAGGCTCAGGAGACTGAGAGCTCCACATGATCCTTGCAGCGTTCCCCAGCTTCACCTACATAAGAGCCGTGCCGTAACACTGCCGGGCTGGGCAGACACCGAGCTGCTGCTGTGGCTTACGCAGGAGAGCACAGAGGGAGGGGAAAGAAATTAAAAAAAAAAAAAAAAGAAAAAAAAAAAAGAAAAAAAAAGAAAAAATCACTGGGCATAAACAGCTCTTCTCGGGAGAGAAACACCTCCCTCTCTGGAGGCCAGAGCCAGCCACGGACAAGCTGTCACGGCTCGGCCATGACAGGAACAACAGCCAGGGACAGGCCCTTCAGAGAAGGTTTAATGGGGCCAGGGCCAAATGGACGTTCGTGGCGAACAAGGGCCTGGGGACAATGGCAAGAGGGTCCTGGCCACATTCCCTGGATAGGGGGTATTCAGGCTCCCTGGGGGGGGGGGTAGCCAGAGCCAGGCCCAGTCAGACTCCTTTGGGCAAGGGGGCTTCAAGCTCCTCCTAAGCTGCCAGCCACTCCTGCTTCCCATCAAACCCCATAGACAGAGCAGCTACAGACCCTCCTGTTCCCAGTCAGACCCCACAGACAGGGCAGCTCCAGACCCTCCTGTTCCCCGTCAGATTCCCCCCTGGACAGGAGGGCTCCAGACCCCCCAGCGTCACCCTATCAGATCCCAGAGGCAGGACGTCTCCTGGTCCCCATCAGACGCCCCAAGGACAGGAAAGCCCCAGACCCCACGGTCCCCATCAGACCCCCACGGTCCCCGTCAGACCCCCACGGTCCCCGTCAGACCCCCACGGTCCCCGTCAGACCCACCGGCCCCGGGGGCCACGTGACGGGCCCGAGGCGCCGGCACGTGGCCCCGACCGTAACAAACAGGCGGGTGGGCGAAGAGGGGCGATGGAGGGGGGGCCGAGCTGCGCTGCGATTGGTCGGGAGGGCGCAGCGCGCGCCGGGGGGGCGTGTCCCCGCCGCGCCGCCCCCGGCGATTGGCCGGCGGGGGGGCGCGGTGGGCGTGACCGCCACCTCCCCCCCCTGCGCGCCCCCCCCCCCCGCCCCGCCGCCTTGGTGCAGTGCTGAGGAGGCGCCAGGCGGGGGCCGCGCGCGCTTTTCCCGCCCTCGGCGGGGCCGCCGGGACCCCCCTGAGGGCGCCGCTCCCTCACACCCGCCATGGCGGCACCGCCGTCACCCCCGCACCGCTCGCGGCGCCCGGAGCTGCGCCACTCAGCAACCCGCGGCTGCCAGGTCTTGTCCCCGCACCCCACTTCACTCCCAGCCCCGGCAGCGCCTCCCGCCGCGAGTCCGCGGAGTGCGGGACCGCTCGGGCGCTCCCCACACGACCTGCGCTTCGGCCCTTCTCCCTGCACGCACCCACCTGTGGGGCACTCTCGACCGCCTCCATCATCGCCCCGCGGGGAAGCGCTTAAATATCCCCGCGGCGGCACCGCCTGTATCGCGGACCGGGGCTGCGAACGGCAGTGCGGCCCTGCCCGCCTTCCCCCCCCCCCCCCCCGGCCCGCCCCGCTCCGCATCTTGTTTTCTCCATACGCACTTGGAAATGCGTATGGAGAAAAGCGGGATCGAGGGGCGAGGGGGGGGCACCGCTATTAGTCCCACTCTGTTTGGGATACCCACGCAGCACCGAGGAAAACAACGCCGCTCAGCCCCGTCCTTTTTCCCCCCACCACTCCGCGCTGTCACTTGGCTGCTTCCCCCATGTCGCGACGCACACGCACCCCCCCCGCCATGTCGCGACAGCACCCCGCGCACCTGCCGCGCCACGCTCCCCCCCGCCCCCGACCCGCCGTGTCCTACCGGGAGTGCGGGGAAAGGGACGCATGGCTCTTTCTCCCCGGGGGAAGCAGCGCGGTGCCGGCTCTCCCCCAGGTGCGCGGGGGCTCCGCGGGTGCGGAGCGGAGGAAGCGGCGGGGAGGGGGCGGCAGGAGCCGGGATGGAACCGGGATGAAGCCGGGATGGAGCCAGCCTCCCTCCCCCCCAGTTCCCCGTCCGCCCCCCCCCGCCGCTTGTGTTTACCTCAAGTTTGAATTTTATCTGCGCAACATGAGCTGGAATGCGGACATGGAGGGCGGGAGGGCGCGCACACGCCCGGAGCTCCGCGGAGACACCGCAGACACCCCGCGCACACACACCCCGCATCCCCTCCGCGCACACACCGCGCCCGCACCCCGCGCCCCCCGCCCCGGTCCCGCCGTTAACTTACCTCCGCCACCGGCTCTCCTCCTTCTCCTCCTCCTCCTTCTCCTCCTCCCCGGGGGAAGGTGCCGCCCGCAGCCCCATCAGCGGGGCGGACACCGCGCTCCCGGCGCGCCGAGACAGGTGCAGCCGGGGCGGGCGGGTCGGGGGGCACCGCCGCCTCCCCGGGCTCCCCCACTGCTTCCCTCCGTCCCTCCCCACGATGTTGTTTCGTTATATCATGTCCATCATGTGACACCCGGAGGCCTCTCTATGGAAACTTAAAGGGGACTTTCACGTCCGCCGCCGCCGGACCCGCCGGTACCCCTGGGGAGCTGCGAGACCTGCCGGTGCCCGCCTGCCCTCCCTCAGCTACCTCCCTTCCCGGGGGGCTGCGCTCCCTGGTCCTACCGTCCTCTGCTTAAAGCAAGTTGCTGCGCTTGCTTCTTCTATTATTATTTATTAGGGGTTGGTTTGGTGTTTAGGGTTTGGGGTTTTTTTTTTGGGGGGGGGGGTTGGTTTTTGGGGTTTTTTTTGGGTTTGGTTTTTTTTTCCCCCCCCCCTTCTCTTTTCGCAGACAGGAATAACTGGGGAATAACTGGCCGGGCAGGCACCGTGCGGAAGGATGGCCCCCGTTCCTGGAGGCTGCGGGATCCGGTGCTCGTCTGCGGCCGCCGCGGGTCTCGGGTGCTGGAAGCGGCAGGAAAAAAAAAAAAAAAAGTCCTAAACAACCAAAAGAGAAAAAAAAAAAAAAAAGGCAGAAAACCCCCTTGTTTGTGTCGGACTGAGGAGGAGCAGATGTGAGCTGTTCTGCCCGTGCGGGGTCGATGGGGTGGTCGCTACCGCCGCGTTTAACTCCGCCAGTCGGTAGCGAAGCGATTTCACCGTCGCGACCCGTCGCACCGCCGGCTCCCGACAGCCGGCTCTGTGCCGAGCTGCTGGAAGGAGCCGCTCATAGGGATGTGCGCCGGCCACTGCAACACTACCAGCAAGCAGCCAGCCCTCACAGAATGGAAAAGGGAAGATGCCGACAATTCCCCATGGTTCGGGCAGTCTCCGGTTCCCCGCGCATCCCGCTGCCCGGCTGCAGCCGCCGGGGGTGCGGGGCCGGCCGGCGGCAGCGCCGTGCTCCTCCGGCTGCTGTTCCGCCTGCGGTGCTGAAGTGGGTTTTATTCCCTGCTCTCCACCAGCCCCCAGGATTTGGGATCAGGGAGCTGAAGCCCACTCGCTCCACCGTCCCACTGCCAGGCTGACAACGCACGGGGGGCTCTCGGGGTTTTCCCCCTGAAAAGTTCCTGCAGGAGGCCCCCAAAATTCTGCTCCCGAACTGGTGGCATTACATCAGTGTTGGTGATCAAGTGCAAGGCTTTAGGGGCTAGATTGAGAAGGGGGAGATAGATTAGTTGTTAAAACTGAAGGAAGAAAAGCAATCCCGCATTCACTCCTTTACAGATTCCAGCAGCCCCTCAGCAGATTAAAAAACATGACCCACAGATGCAGTAAATTTTAAGTTGGGGATTTAATTTCTTCAGTGTACCACCACATTTTCTTAAAGAGAGTCATATAAACGACTTTTTTCTAACTGCTGGGTTGATGCTGATGGCTGTCAGCCGCGGCAGGGGACGGGAGCTGCCCCGCCACCCAGGACAGGCCCAATCGTACAGTGACAGTGGATCATCTCCCTCAGCTCTGCCATTTCTGCTTTGGATTTGAAGTACCTGTTCTCTGCCTCACTCATTTCCAGGTGCCCATGCAATGAGCTGTATATCCAACAGATCAGTGTTTCAGATAATCTCTACTATTATGTTTTGGGTTTTTTTTTTTTTGAGTTTTCTAAAAATTACTAATTATTTTAGCTGTAAAGATTTAACGGAGTGAGGAGCAGTTCACCCTCCTTTCCTTACTTCTTCTCAGTCTTCCCTCCATCCACCCGACACACTTTATCCACACTTCCCGTCCAATTCTGGGGGAATTTCCTCACTGGGCTCCTTTCTGCCATTTATCCAGGCTGTCCCACTGCGGTGGAGCCTAACTACAATTTGCCTTGCTTCCCATATCTCCAGGCCTCATTTCCCTCCCTCACTAAGCCTCTTTTTATTCCGTATTCCCTTCTTCAGATCATCCTTAAAGGAGGAAGAGGCTGGAGCTGGGATTTAAAGTAGTCTTTTAGGAGTACTGCCAGAACTGATCTGTTTTACTCTGCTGCTGCTGCTGTTGCTGTTCTGCTGTGTCATGGGAAGAGTTTCCTCTCCACACCAACCCTTGGAAGCGGCACCTCGGGCAGAGCTACTCGCTGCAAACCCTGGCCGTGTTTTACAAAGCCCCGGGTAAGTTTGTCTGGTGTAGGATTGAGCCTGGAAGGAGAAGGCACTGCTGCCTTCCCAGGCTCTGACCTGGAGAGCTGTGCATGATTTTGGGAGATTTGCAGGAGGCAGAGTGGCAGCAGCAGCAGTGACAGCGCATCATCGCTCAGCTTTATTTCATTTTCTCGAGCCGAGATGCTTTAGGTTACAGCCCAGCAGAAAAGGAAAATTAGGCATTTCTGTCAAAAGGGAGCTATTTCCCAAATTTGCTTTAAATTATTGTGAGATCTTGCACTAAAAAAAAGCAGAGATTCTGTCTCCTCTTAAAAAACATTGTTAGTTATAAAATCTTTACGATCTTGGCTCTCTCCCCCTCAGCCTTTCTCCTTCAAAAACTTACTTGTAAAAATGTGAAGTTTAAAGATGACTCTTCTCTCTCGCTCTGTCCCCCCTCCCAAATTTATGTTCCTTGGAAAGGCCTGAAGAAGCCTGAGGCTGTGTCTGCCCGTGAATAAACACTGGCATGCACATACACGTGCGTATCCATGTGCACACACAGGATTTAAAGCATCCCATTCAAGTCCACATATAGGAAAATCCTTCATCATGTGATAGGCTTTAATATCTGCCTTAAAATTAATCCCTAACTGATGGTCCCTGTCTTCATGTGGTGGCAGATCACAGGAAGCTCAGTAGTTGGGGCTCCTGTGCAGGTTTTTAAAAACTGCCAGATAAAATCCCCTGTTTGTTGTTGGATTAATTTGTTTTTTTCACAGCAGCTACCTGGGAAATGCTCATCTAATGAAACCAAGTAAGAAAACTTTATAGGGCTTTGATCTTGTTTTTCCACAGTTAAAAGGAAAGACCTTGTCATGAGGTCAGGACAAGATCTGATGTTATTACACAAGGAAATGGCTAAAGGGCCCTGCAGAGCTCTTCAGGTGCTCTGTTGGTGATAACACTCCTAGGTTTTATTGGAGCTTGAGTTTTGGAGATGGTCCTGCTTAATTGTCAAAGTTGTCTTTGCTTGTTTTTTTATCCATTTTTGTTGTTGACGCTGAATTTTCTTGTTTCACTTCTCTTTCGAATTCATTTCAGTCTTTAGTTCCCATATGTTAGAAAGTGCAGTTTCATTTAGACTCCCCAGAGAAGAAAGTCTGATTCCAGAGAGCAATTTGCAGCAATATATTTTCTTTGCCACTCACACAAAAACATCACTACTCCAACAGATCTGGGTATAAACAATGCTGACAGGCCCTCAAAACCAAAATCAAATTGTGAAATTGAGGCAAATAGCCCAGAGAACCCGAAATGTTCTGGTTTCTAAAATGCTGGCTGCTGTCAAAAATAGAGTAAAATAAAGCTTTGTTTACGTATAGAGCAGTGTGTTTGTTGATCGAGTTTCTAAGGTGATGTAGCAGGAAATACTGTTCTTGGGGAAAATGACATGAACAAAGCATGAAACTATAATTCAGCAGCTATTTGTCAACTGATAGCAGAAGAAAAAAAGCATATTTAGAAAGCAGTGAGAGGTTTTCATTGAACTTTTTCTCTCCTTTGCTGGCATATATGAAGGCAGCTTCTCACCTGCTCTGCTCCTGGATTTAACTACTTGCAAGAGCAGAGCTAAATCATTTATCAGAAGGAATGTTTCCATCAAATCCAAATATCTACACTGGCTGCTGTTTCTATATCACGTCACAGATGAGATTGATGTTCAAGCAAGGTTTTAATGTACCTGCATTTTCTCCAGATTGGTGCCAAGCTTGCTGAGTCATTTTCCCTGTTCCCATTCTGCAGCCGGCTGCTTGCTCGCTATTCCCTGTTATTTGTGTGGGTCGTAAGCTCAGCAACAGATGAGAATAAATGCTAATATTTCTTTAGGCTGCCTCCCTAAGGAAACAAAGGTTCTGCTGCGCTGCTTTTCTGTGCAGGTACGTGTCCATCCCTCTCTCCCAAAAGCTTCTGAACCCGTTAATGAATTCCAGATGAATTTGGGAGGAAGCACATACTTCAAGCTCAGTTATATTCCTGCAAGGTGCACACAGGCAGGAGGGAGAGACTTGGATCAGGAATTGAAGCAGAACTCAGCCCTGACCGCTCCAGGTTGGCATCCACCTTCAAGCCACCAACCCACCTGTGGCAGGCAATTAATCTCTGTGTACTGACTCTGAGCCACAGCGCTGCCCTATCCTGCCTAGTACAGTTTTCTCTGGCTGGCAAGGGATATCCTGGAGAAGCAGAGGAACTGGGCTAACTCAGGGAATGAACTGTTTTCAAGGCAAAATAATAGAGGAATTTAAGGAGTATCACTATAAGCAACAGAAAAGTTAATACTTGGAAATTGCTGTACATTGTTTGGGGGAATGTTTTGGCTTTTGTGTGAGTCCCAAAACAAACCATGGCAGAGGAGCAGGTCGGGCTGTTCCTAGAGCCAGCACAGCTGTCAGTCTGCTGCCTTGCTAAAGCTAAAGGCCAAGATCCCCCACCCGCACCTCTTCCAGACGTGGATGTGTTTTCTCTGCAATGCCAACATCAGATGAAGAGCAGCGTCAACCACAGGCTTCAGGCTACTGCATCTGACAGCCCCACTCTCCCATCCTCCTTTCTGGAATAGCCTGGCTGTAGCTGAGGCTCAGAATTGGTTTATGTTTGAGAAGAGCCAAGCCTGGGGTATTTCCTCATGGATGATGTTGGGTCTCTACCTTGGCTGGAGCCCTCCTGGCTCCCTAAAGGAGATGGGAGAGCTCCAGTCCTGCATCTCCACCACAGGGAATGCTGGTCAGGTCAGGACTGCAGACAGGATCAGATCCATTCTTGCCTGAGTGCAAAGGTTTAATTTATGTGTCCTTTCTTCACCAGCTGCACCTCTCTGGGAGCAGCCACCGGAGTGGGGACACCCTGATGCTGCGCGTACCATACACGCACATCTCCATTGCAATTAGTTTGATGCAACAAACAGCTCCAGCGTGACAAACTCCAGGCTAAAAAAAGCCAGGACTTCATCTGCATAAATTGGATGCACAAAGTATGTATTGTGTGTCACCTCCCTTATGTCCCACATTTGTTCCTGCAGCAAATGGCATATGCTCCAGCAGTACCACGTGGTCCGAATGGACTCCTGGAAATACAGCAGGGATCTGATGCTGGTAGTCTTTGAAATTAAGACATTAGTTGTGATCTTGCTTATGGACCTCTTCTGGAAGGAAGGTTTTTGCGTGTAAATTAAGATTCATTATCCTCTGATGAGCAATCTATAAAATTGGTGCCAGCCTCTCCATCGATGAGCAAGTTGTTATTTCTAATTTAGCTGTTAGACACCAACTGAGACCAGGGGCCTCGTTCTTCTGGACACTGTGTAGGAGATAACCTCTGCCTTGAAGAGCTTACAAAGCAGAACAACAAAAGAGTGAGCAATATAACACTCAAGCAGAGCAAACACTGTGACCTTTTGCAAATGTCAAGTTAATACCATGATCTGGAAGTGGAAGGGACTTATCAGAATGTGGGTGGGTCAATGAGGATGGGACACACTTCAGGTGGGGGGATGAGATGAAGGAAAAGCCACAGCAGAAGCTGTGTGGTGTGAGATGCAGAGGAAGCTCATGCAGAGCATTCTGTGGTCAATTGGCACATCCAGGGTAAAAAACGGGGGAAAGAGTCTGATGACCTTGGCCACAGCTCACAGAATAACCAGCTCTCCAGAGTCTCACAGCCTGGAGAGGGGAGGTGGAGAGGGCAGGGGTGGACAGAGCAGTTCCTCCCACGCGCTGGTTCCGCACAGGCGGCTGGAGGTGTGATAACCCTGTTTTGGGGCTGTTTCTCTCCGTGGCTCAGCCTCCTGCAGCTGTGTTTGCTGCAGCTGAGCCTCGGGGCTGGAGCGAGATGTAGTTCAGCCCTAAGCTTCTCTAAGTCCAGGGCAGCACATAATTGAATATTAACAGGAACAGCTCTAGGAGCTGCTGGGACTCAGGAAGTCACAATTCCTTCTCTGCCACTCCTTTGCCTTCGTGGGAGGTGATTGCTGGAGGCCTTAATGGATGTGAGATATAATATGCTTCCCTCACATTAGCCCCAGTTAGCAAACTGAGGCTTTAACCACATCCTACCCTCTCTGATCATTTCCTCATCCACCTCTTCAGCAACATGAGAAGTGCAGTAGCTGCAGTCACCCCAGCGACCAAGCAGAGAGGTGCAGAGACCGTATGAACATTGATTTCACACCTCACCTCCCCAGTGAGCAAAGGGGTCCCACCTTTAAGGAGCATCAAAATTTGCCAAATATATATTATTGAATTCTTGGTCTCTGTATCATCCTCCTGGAAACAGGAATTATTTAGTTGATGGACAGGGATGCCATGAGCATCATACAAGATTCACAAAGTGATATTTAAGTTGAAAACCTTTGGTACCATGCCTTTGTTAAATATTCAAGGTAAAGTACAGCAGCAAATTCATGGGCATTAGGATCTTCCCATGCTGCCTGACCAGCTAAACTGACTAGTTGCCCTCTCTAAAAATATGGGTGGATATCTTTCCCTCCTCAAGTTCATGCTGCACATCTACACTGACAAGTTCAGTCTTCAGTCATGCTACTTTTATGGAGGAAGCAAAGTGCTATATGAGAAAAAAGATGCCCACAGAAACCCATCCCTGCCATCCGATCATTCAGAACTTGGTGTTAGTGTAAGAAGGAAGAATGCAACACGTTCAGAACACCAGAAAATTCCCAAAGACCCTGAGGGCTGTGCTGAACAGCAGTCAAAATCTAAAAGCTCCTCCTCTTGTCTTTTTAGTCTCTTTTCCTTTTTTGTTTCTCTTTTTTTTCCCCTCACTTTAAAATTCACAATATCCTTGACGTATCATTTTCCTTCAGGTCCACCAGCACTTGTTCATTACATAATTGCTTTCTTTTTCAAAAAACATGCTCCTCTATCTCCTTTTTTTCCATTAGTTGAAGTACAATGGGCTCTACCATGAGACTGCTCCTGGTTTTGTTTGATTTCTCTTTTCCTTTATCACTACCCAGAGACATCCAGAAGATTGTTTCATAATCTTCCTAGAGTTCAGAGAAAGTATATTTCTTCCAGATAGGAATATAGCCTGCGAACATCCTCCTCCTTTTTCCTCACCACCTGCTCCTCTTGAACAACACTTCTGGCAAACTTTATCCGTGTATTATTCCTTTATTCACAAATTAGATGTTCCTTTTTAAGGAAAAGTGAGGAACGCACTGTTTCCCCGGCATTCGATGTGTGTTTTTGCACGGCTGCTTTGCCCTCCAGCACGCTCCCGAATTTTTGGAGCCCTCAGGAGTGAGGACATCAGCCCCACATTCAGCCCCAGCAGCCACATGCTGTCTGTGGGAGGTCTGCAGAAAAGGAGGCTCTTCATTCTGCTGGTGGTGCATTAGGGAAGAGAATTGGTGGAGCTCTGCAATGCTCAGGAGGAAGGATTTCTTTTGTTATTGGTCAGGGAAGCTCTATGCTGCATTTGGTATTGCTGGCTTCCTGCTGTTGTTGGATAATTAATTAACACCAACAGAGTGTTTGAAGCTCTGCTAAAGTGCAAACACAGGATTTGCATCGATATTTCACATTCTGGCCAGGCATAGGGAAGATGGAAGCACTGTCACACCTTGAGGAGACAGTCATGGAAGAGGGAAGATGGATAAAGACCACAAATTCTCCTTGGTACCCTGAGCAGGATCCAAACATCCCTGAGAGAAGCTAAACAACTTCCAGAGAGGAATACTTAAAAATTGATTTAGAAATTTTAATTCAAAGAAATTTGCTTTGAATTAGAAAACTTACGGGTTTAATTTGTGGGGTTTTCTTCTCCCCCAGATATCCAGTAACAACAATCTTTGCCAATACATTTCCGTGGGACCCAGAACAATTGTCAATAACCTTTTTATAAGTCTCCTCTATCTTAGAAGGCAGTTTTCATCTTCTCACATGTTTTTTTCCCTTCTGGAAAAAGCAAAGAAAATCCTCCAAATCTTTGAACCACTCATAATTCTCATTGCTTTCCTCCATCCCCTGTACGTTTGTCTACAACATTCTTCTACCTTCTCCTAGCACAGCATCCAAACCCACACTTGGTATTTCCACATTAGAGTGGAATCATTGCTTCTGATGTTTCACTCTTGTTCATACACCCCAGAATAAGATTTGCCTTATTTTGCAACAGCTGTGTCCTCTCCAGTGCCTCTTTCACTGCTCTTTTTCTGTTGAATGCCTTCTTGACCAGCATTTGTCACTTTGCATTGACATATTTTGTTGCTTTTTACCTTACTGAACCTAATCTGGTTGATTTTACTCTGTTACTCTGATTTCCCAGCCACATTCTAGAACACATCCTCTGGAGTATTTATATAGTCTTTATTTCATCATCCAAATAACAAATGAAAATACTAGTATCAGGTCCAGGAGCAAACCCTGAGGGAGCCCTTTTGGAAAACCTCTAAATCCAAAGGAAGGGAATTAGTAATTCTTGTGTGAATACATTTATTTTCTGTCAAGTATGTCTTAAGATGATTTCACAGAGATCATAATTCCCGGTCAGCTTATGGAAATGTCATGTGAAATGGTGTTAAAAACCCTGCTTCTTTCAAAATACATGACATATGCTCCCTCTTCCTTATTCTACAGCACAGTTGTTGGGTTCAAAGATGGAAACTGGATGGTTTTAACATCACTCCTCTATGACAAATCCAGTCTGACTGACTGTATGTTTTTCTATTGTCAGTCAAATGCTCAGCAAAGAGATCATTGCACGGTTTATTGTATACCAGTTTTTGCATTACATGCTGAACTGGCTGCTGTGTAATTCCCCAAGTCCTGCTTCCCCTTCTTTAAAGACAGGCACTGTGTTTGCCCTTCTCTCCTCCTCTGGGATCTCCTCTTTTCTCCATGAGCTCTCCTGGATAATTACTCATGAGTCAGATTGCTCTGGCCAGTGCCTGAAGTGCTCTAGGGGAAACTTCATCCAGTCCTGCTGACTTGAACTTGCCTAACTTCTCTGAGTGATTTTAGTGGTGTTTATTTGCTAGTTTGGTTTGTCTTACCTTCTGCAGTAAAAGCAGTTCTAATAAATACCAGTTCATAATCTTTTTAAAAAATATTTTATTTCCCTCCATAGCTAAAGCACAAAAACTAATGAATGCTCCAGTCTTTTCTCTGTTGTTATTTCTGTTCCCTCATTTTCTATTAATTCAGTTATGTATAATTTCCATTACCTTCCTCCTATTTCAATACCTTTGCAGAGCATCCTTTTATCGCCCTCTATATCCCTTCTAATTGAAACTCATTTTGCCCCTGGTCTTTCTCATTTTAGTCCTCCACAGTCACGCTATACTTTTACAGACATAATTTTCCTAGTCTTGTTTCCCACCTTTGTACAGCTTGATGTTCATCCTCCTTTCTCTGCTTCCCTCACTCCTTCCTTTCCTTGCAGGAAGATGTTCCATCATTTCCTTATCTCTTTCAACTTAATTAACCCCCACCTTCCTGTCCTCAGCAATCTCCTCCCTGTTAGTCAGTCCAATCCCATCGAGCTCCAATGTCCTTCTCCCACGGGAACTTTGCTCCATCATTTGCACTTCTGTTCCCTCCAAACACAGTTTCACACCCTCCTGCTGGGCTTGCAGGGCAGTTTTTGTTACAGTCCCTCTTTGCAGAGCACCCTTGGCTCATTTGCCAGGTAGGAAACCGTTATTCATTTTACTCCATTATTGCAGATCTAATTAATAATGAGTTTGTCTCTTAGACCCATGCTCACCTCTGCAATATGCCAGTCCTTGCTCTCTTTTTTCTCCATCCAGAAGGACTGGAAAAGGACATTTCCCATCCCCTCATCTCTTTCCCTCTTCTTCCCAGGATCTGCACTTAGAGCTAGGAGGCTTCATTAAAACCTTTTTAGGGGTGGTAGATGAGGATGATGTTCCTACAAGCACTACAGAGACCACCTGCCTGCTGAGGGTCCCCTCTCCAGCTGGGTGTGAGACAAAGCAGGCTTTTCTTTTCTAGGAAAGGCAATTAAGGGGTCTGAGTGTACCATGCACTGAAGCATCCCTTTACCTTTTCAGATTTATAGTGTCCAGCATACAAATTTTTCTTTTCCGCACCAAAAATTGTGCTGCTATCTTTTAATAAATCAGACAACAAACCCAGGCCTATATGAGATGTAGTAAATTAAGTCCCCAGCTCTCTGGGTCACTGTTCCTCATAAAACGATCACATCTCTAAACAAGGAAGAGCACAAACCTGCAAGGTCACAGAGACCTACAGTTCCATGTAGATCCACCTGCCTCTTCTTTCTCATTAACTGCACACAGCTGACTCTTGCTCAAGGCTTTCCTTAGGCTCTCCAGGCTCATGGGCACTCTCCACTGAGCAACTCCAAGGATTGAGGTAGCATTTAAGCCAGGTGAATATGTCTACCCATTTCTATTTTGGCAGAGAGCATTAAACAAGCAGCTCTCAGTATCTGAGCAGTCTGTCCCCCATCAGAGGAGCTACTGGTGAAGTTGGACATTTCTCCACACTGGGGGCAGCCCTCGGCCCACAGAGAACACTTGGTGGGACCGAGAAGAGTAGAGGTTATTAAGATAACAAGGCTTATTGCTGTCGTTAACTGCCTATAGGAGATTGTTGCAAAGACAGTGCCAGATTTTTCTTGAAGGTGCATGCTGATGGGGTGAGAGAAAATCAACCCAAGGGGCAGAAAATGATGTTAAAACGAGATATTAGGAGGGGAAAAAAAACCACAACTAAAGTAGTTAACTACTGGAACAGGAGTCCAGAGACCTTTTGGGATCTCTGTCCTTGCAGAACTCCCCTGGGAAAGGCTCTGGGAAATCTGATGGAAAGGTGTGAGAGAGGAGCCTGGAGATCCCTGAAGGTCTTTCCCTCCCCAAATCTCTGCATGGGTGAAATCCTTTATGGGTGGATCTGGGGTAGACCGATTGCTGTCCTGCTCATTCCAGCTGATTGCCAACAAAATTATAGAGCTGCCCGAGCATGTTGGTTCTATTTTGCATAAATTTGTAAGAATACTATATGCAGAATCCAAAGACTGTATAATAGGAAAATCCCAGGTAATTACAAATTCATTGGTTTAAACCTGATCCCAAACAGCATCAAAGAAAATCTGATATAGGCTGTGATTAGTAATGAATTAGAGGATGCTAACCTGATTGATATGCCTGAGCAGTTTTATGGAAAGTCTGTCATGTCAAACAAATGAATGTTTTTTTAATGAGAATGTAAGTTTGGTTAATAAAGATAAGCCTGTTATAAATTACTTAGATTTCTGCAAGTTATTGAACAGTTCCTGAACACAGTCCCAATTAAAGGAAAATGGTACAAAACCTAATCTGGGATACTAAATGGATTAAAAACTATTTCAGCAAGAGATCTTATAATGCAATTTGAAATTCAATTAGACTAGAGATATTGAAGTCTTCCATTTATTTATTTTGGACCCTGGGTTGTTCAGTGTCTTTGGGATTGACCCAAAGGAAATGATAATAATCATCACTGATAAACTTGAAGATGACGTGGAAGTTCCAGACTCATGGCAGGAGAAAACCAAGGAAATAAGGTGAATTTAAATGCAACAAAGTGCAGTGTCACTGTTGTTAAATGTATGGATTGTGTTGGCAAGAAGAAAGACAACAGCCCAGAGTGTGGCAACAATGAAACAGCCCAAATAATCCACTAAAAGGGAACATACTGAGAAAATTTTGCAGTACCCCCACTCAACTAACAGCAACCAAAGTTGTTTTTTTTCTCCCAAGAAAAAGACTTCAAAATGTTCTTGAAGATGAGGAAGAGATTGATTTGCCACCCAGGGTGGCATTCAAAGAGCTGTTGCCAGGAGGTGCATTCACCACCATGCAGGGATTTATAGCAAGACAGGAGGAGGATATTGCTGCTACCCACCTACTCTGCACCTTGCAGGTTCTTGAGACACCACGACCGGGATCCAGGGTGCCAGCCAGCAGCTCCAGAAGGGATCGAACCTCCACAGCATGCACCAGATTTCCCTCCATTCTCCCCCTTCCTCACTCACCAGCACTGGGCACCAACTGGTTTGTTGGTACAAGAGAGGCTGCAGCCTCCTTCAGCTGTCACATCCTGAATCCCTGCCAAGTTTGTGTTGCAAGAACTGATGCCAGTGTTTTTAACCCAGAGTGTATTTGGCCCCCAGTGTTCTCCATGACATAGAATAAACATTAGGGAGGAGATTCAGGCTTCAATAAGAAATGCTTTCCCATGATACGTTTTCATTTTGGCATGCACACTGTTTATGATGAAAGGATCCTAAAATAATTGTATTAGATGAACCGTCTGTTCTTCTTGCTTTGAGGCCAGTACAGCATGACATTTCAGAGATAAAATGTTGTGGAACAGCCTCTGACTTACGGCCCAATGGAACTTTTCCGAAGCCATCCTTCTCTCTCTTTTTATTTGCTTGAGGTTTATAACCTGAAAACGTCAAACTTACATCACACTGTTGCCAAAAGATCGTCCTGTGCATTAGCTAAATCTTAAATTATCACCAAATTAAATTTTTCTTCAGAAGTCTGATTCACAAGCAGTCAGCTCCCCTGTGGAAAAAACTCCACCTTTCCAATTCAAAGGAATTCCAGGATTCACAAGAACTACTAGGTTTCCAAGAGGAGACTATCTGTCCTCAGAAGAACTTATTTCTGCCTGCGAGTTCAAATGAGTCTGCGGGACCTTAAACCTAAGGAGCCCAATGCCAGGTCAGTTGCTGAGTAACTGATCCTGATCGTCACATTTTGACCAGCTGGATGAATGACAGCAACAATTTCTTGGGATTGCATCTGGAGTCTTCTGCATTTTCTTTCCTGCAAGTAACTCATGACTGCAACCTTAACAAGGGGAAATTATTTTGAGTTGCAGGTAGGCGGGTTTGTGCCACGTCCTTTGCACAAAGGTATGTAATGATAAAACCTCTGAATCACTGTGTGCATTGCTGAGATTATTGCAATTACTGGAAAGTGAGGGGAGCCCCTTGCCAAATGCTCTGAGAGCCACAGGTGAAAAGCCCTAGCCAAAAGCCACATTATTCATGCTGGGCCAGATCCTGCCTGGCTCCTTTGGGAAGTGCTCTGTAGCTGGAAACCAAAGGGGGAAAGGTTTATTAGGTCCTTGCTGCTATTTACAGAATAGTTTGGATTTGAAGGAACCATAAAGATCACCCAGTTCCAACCCCCTTCTATGGGCAGAGACAACTCTATCTATCCCAGGTTGCTCCAAGCCCTATACAACCTGACCGTGAACATTTCCAGGGGTGGGGCAGCCCCAAACCTGTTACAAACTCTACTTTGTGGAGAGAGGTGGGATCCCATCACGCTGTTCTTGATGGATGGACTTGGTGCTCCTTGAAGAAATTCAAGGCCACCTCTCTACCCTCAGGCCACTCAACAGCAGCCCTTGGGGACACAAGCTGTCCCCAACACGTGCTGTGGCCTTTGATGCACCTGGGAGAAGTCTCCCGTGCATGTCTGCAGCTCTTTGCTGTATTTAGTGACCACGCGGGGCTCAAGCTGAGCCTTTACCAGCACAACTGTTTCTGTTGCATTCACTTGGGATAGTTGCTTCACAGCTGAGATTTTTGAAAACTACTGGGGAGAGTGATAAATGGAGGATGCTGGAAGTCTCAGCCTAAAGCATGCCAACTCCTGGCTCTAGCAGCTTGGGACTGGCACTCCTGCCTGCACCTTAGCGAGGAAACCGGACAAACCGAGCAAGGCATTTTTGTTGGATCATTTATTTATTGTTCTGTGCAAAGCACAGGGTGTAACTATCACCAGTCATTTTTGGCTATTGAACTAGCACCAGACATCACTATGTTACTATTAGAGCAAAACACATTAGCTCATCATGAATTTACTTTTAGCCACGGTGACTGCACGGCTTTCCTGTTTTTGCGCAATGCTGGAGGACGTGAGACAGATCCCACAGTCACAAATTCCTCCTGGGTGGAGACTTGCTTATTGCAAACAGCCCCAAGGGTGTGGGGGCATCGCAGGAGGTTGTCTGTTGGACTGCTTGGAGCTTGATCTGATCCAACAGTGACATCTACACCAGGATCAGGGCACAGGAACAAGCGTTGCCCACTTTGTTAAATTTTTAGTGTGGTCCCTGGTCTAGTTTTGGCCAAGGCTAATGAACGCTCTCCCAGATCATGTTGGGGCCCAAGACTGAGCTCTTCTGCTGGGTGGTTGGACTATGAGGGCCCTGTTCTGGAGGGTGAAAGAGTTTATCCTGGTAGCCAGGTGCTGCCAGTTGGACTCAGGGCCAGAGAAGAGAGCCAGTATTGCTGATACTCCTCTGCTCTTTCATAGCAGAGTACACCATTACCCAGGTGTACTCCAGGCCTTCGGTTCATTACAGGCTTTTAATCCAATTAATACGTGTATTTCCCAATGGCTTAATACTTCATAGCTGATTTTCCCCAAAATACTGTGGAAGTGTATGAAATAGTCCTAAAAACATCTTGCTCTTCAGTTCATCCTATTTTTCCAGCATCCCTTTTTCTCATGAAAGAAGCCCTCATGTGACTTCTCTGGATAAACACCTCAGAGAGAGGTGCTAGGAAATACTCAGTAGGTGGGGTTGTCCCAAAGCAGAGCACTTGGCAGGACAGCTGGCACATACAAACCATGGCTGGGACACAGCCCTGGGCACTTGCTTACTCTTTCTTGGGGATTGTTGATGTGGTTTGCATGAGAACATCCAAAAATGTCCTCTAAGGATCAGGAAAATGCATTACAGGTGTATGCTCTGAACTGATCCCTGTATCTCTCAATCCACCATATGGGATGAGGCTCAGCCTGGGATGTTCTAAAAGGGACTTTAGCAGTACCCATACTGAGAAAACAGCTCTCTGGTTCCTGGACCTTCTTTGGGTGTCTTTGAGCTGGGAAACAGAACTGGGAAGGGTCTGGAGCCCCAGGAGTGGCTGAGGGAGCTGGGAAAGGGGCTCAGCCTGGAGAAAAGGAGGCTCAGGGGGGACCTTGTGGCTCTGCACAACTTCCTGACAGGAGGGGACAGCCGGGGGGGTCGGGCTCTGCTCCCAGGGAACAGGGACAGGACAAGTGGAAACGGCATCAAGTTGCACCAGGGCAATATTAGGTTGAATTTTAGGAAAAATTTGTTCATGGAAAAGGTGGTCAAGCATTGGAACAACCTGCTCAGTGAAATGGTGAAGTCACCATCCTTGAAGGGATTTAAAAGAGGTGTGGATGTGGCAGCTGGGGACATGGATTAGTGATGGGTTTGGCAGTGTTGGGTTAATGGTTGGACTGGATGACCTAAAAGGTGTTTTCCAACCTTTATGATCCTGTGATTCTACGGCTGTGTCCTAAATCTGTATCCAAGAAAGACCAACGTGCACCAGCCTGTCCTCTGTGCCAAGGACATCCAAGCCCCTGGGAGAGCACCAGGTCCATACCACAGGAAGCCCCATGAGGCAGCACCCATGGGACCCTGCCCATGCTCTCCTGCCTGGCTCTTCCTGTGACTCCCAGGCTGGTTCCTTGCTCTTTAAGCTACCAATCCCAGAATGGTTTGGGTGGGAAGGGATCTTCAAGATCATCCAGTTCCTCTCCCTGCAATGGGCAGGGACACCTTCCACTATCCCAAGGTGCTCCAAGCCCCGTCCAACCTGGCCTTGGACACTTCCATGGGGAAGCAGCTACTCAACCCCACAGGTCTTTCCTTCCATCCTGGAAGCCATGGGGCTGTGAAGCCTCAGTGGGGATGTTACACACACTTATCTTCTGTTGACACTTCAGTTTCTGTTAATTTTGGGTAAACAGGCTCCTTCCAGCAGAATAAGCTGTCTTTTGCATTATGCTGACTTTTTGCTGCTATAATATAAAAAGCACATGGGCTTCTGCTGACGCAGTTATTCCAGCAAAATGTTTAAGTACGGGTTTAGCCTAATTCTTTGACAATATTCTCAGATTTATTACATGCAATGAGCAAGCACAGAACAAGTATTTCACTGACAACCTCTAGATTGGAAACAGACACAAAGAAATCATTTCTCTTCTTTGCAACATTCTAATTGCCCCTTTTACTCTCTGATGGACTAAAAGATTGCCAGTTTCCTTCCAGGTTTCCTTACTGTGTCTCATACATTAAAAAAAATTTGATTTTTTCTAATGCCCTTTCTTGTTTGCAGTTTGATTCTTCCTCAATCTTTTAAATATTCAGATGATACCAGACCTTCCAAAGTTTAAAGTCCACAATTTCAATATATTTTTAATTGATTTTAACATCATTTTTCTTTCCATATGTATCTGTGGATATTTAATGCAATTTTTCTGCTATGCTACCGATTTTTAGTACTATCAAGCTGTACATTTTAATAAATACTAAAATAGCTGAAAGATAGTCCACTTGCAAATGAAAATCAACTGCAATTTTAATGTTACGTAATATAGCTTTATGGGGAAAAAATCTTGTAGAACTGGGTAAGGAAAGAAAGCAGTGGGAGTCAATAGAAGTGTAACTCAGTTTTATGGAAGTTATTTTAAAAATCTGCAGAGTTAAACAGAGAATAATTTAATTTTTACAGAGTTTTTAATAACCTCTAAAATTCTATTGCACTGATTTAATATCAGCTAAGAGCTCCACAGAAAGGTATAATTTCCTGCTAAATTCTATAGGATCGTAACGTAGGTTTGTAACCTAAAAATAATTTTATGCCCAAGAGAGCATCGTCTCTAGCAGGAGACTGCCTCCTCCCAGCTGTATCTCTCTGAAGGATGTTTTAGCTCTAGAACCCTTTGCTTGCATCTTGTTTCTAATATTTCATCTCTACGCTGTTGGGAGGAAAAGAAGAAAGAGGCTGCCTGTTTCTTGTCTGCTTAATAAACTCAACGTCTTCCCCCGTTTGCCCAAATCTCTGTTTTTGGAAGCTCCATATCATGTCAGAAATGCTACTTGTTTGAACAAACAGGGATTTATTTACAGCGCTGAAAGAACTTCTTGTGCTCCCTGCCTCATTTGCAACATTATTCCCGATTGATTTCTGCCATACCTATTATTGACTTGCCAGCAATATTCCAAAGTAAGGTTGGGTCTGTGTCAGAAAAATTTGTTGCCTCACACTGAGCCTTTTTCAGCAGCGTTTACTCAATATTGTTCCTCTACCCAGTACTGTTCCAATAAACCAAAACAGCTCACTGTTGTCTGAAATGAAGAATAATTGGAAACACCATGCCTGCTTCTTTCAGCACAAGTAACAATTCGGCCATTTAGGGCTCCTCTAACACTCCTGAGCTCTGAACAACTCAAACCTTGGCTTCCTGCTAGTCAGGAATATTCAAACTCACAAACTCTTTGACAGCGTTTTGCCTCCACGCTGCACAAGGATGGGGAGGTCGGGATAAAGCCACACAAGGGATCTGAATCACCACATGGAAAAGTTGATGGGCAGAGCTGCAACTTACCTGAGCACTTCCCAGCCCAGGGCATGTGGGAAGTAAGGAAGCCTTGAGAACGTTCTCCACGAAAAAGCTGCATTGGGTCTGCTGGCGAGGTCTCCAGGCTTCCCTTTGGTTCCATGGGTTCATGCAGATTCCTCATGAGTCTCCTGGGCTCGCAGTGTGAGAGTGGAGAAAACCACCCATGTTTCACCTGGGATGTTGAAGCTCAGAGGATTGGATGTGGAAGCCTGGAGGACACACAGGATACCAGAGGTAAGGCTGGGACAGATCCCACCAGGGCTGGATGGCAGCCTCCTGCTCCAGGTACTCGAGTCCATCCCCCAGAGGGAATACTCCAGGACCTCACTGGGTGATTGCACCGAGCTATAAACCTGAGCAAGGTAATCTCTGCCTGAGACAGCAAAGGAGATGTCGACCCAGTACAAAGCACACCAGTGTAGTCTCCTTCCCAGCAGCTGGCTCTGACTCATCTCTTGGTTTCCCATCCTACCCATGACTTGTATCTGCCGGGTGATGCACCTGTGATGTCACCTTCTTCTTGACCCCCCATGACACATCCAGTGGTGAAAGTGTCTCCCCCACTCCTGCCTCTTTGAACTTCAAGCCCTCTCCCGGTGTCTCAGGATCACAGGGATGCTGTGTCAGGAGTTCTCTTTTGCTTAGGTAAAGAAATTTCAGTCTTTAAAGTCAAATATCTCCTGCCTTTCCAGGAAGACATGGGCATGACATGCTGACCAGGAACTATCTCACCCTTGCTCATCCAATGGAGAAGATGTAGGACACCCCACCATCCTTTGATCCTTTCAGTCAAAGGCTGGACTCGAGGTGTTTTCCAAGCTTAATGATTCTGTGATTCAGTGATTTGAAGGGATTTTCAATCTCCACAAGTTTCACTGGGGAGCCAAACCATCTGGGAATGCTTCTTCCCAACAGAGTTCATCTTATCCCATTGGCAATGAAGATCCATGAAGCTTTCCCAGAGAAGCCCCCCCCAGCATAGTCTGAGCTCTGGTTTCGTTGCTTTTTTTGAAGGATATAAACTCAGGGTCCAGGATGAACATAGAAAAATAGGGACTTGCATGATGAAAGTATCTAAAAAAATACATGGAGCTTGTACTTTACTTTTGGATCAGAAAATGTACAGCAGAAGAATCCATTAGGTTTCCAGAGGACAGATGGACAGATGGATCCCTATGTGACAATGGCATAATGTTGGTCCAGCTTCCAGCCCAGGCATCTCACTGGGCTGGATTTCACCTGTGCCCCAGGCAGGAAGGAGGAAACACCAGGAAATCCCACCTCTGATCCCATTATTCATATTAATTTACCTCAGTTTAAAGCCTGTAATGAGAGAGGATGATGAGAGGGATCAGAACTCTGTCACATCTGAAAGCACAGCACAGCCTGGGAGCATGGATCTGCTCCTACCCTTCAGCACAGGCAGAAATTCAGGCATTAGAGAGAATAATGAGGTCATTTTGACCCTTCCAAAAGGTAATTCCCACCCACCATGCAAAAATGGGTGAGTTAAATTTCCCAACACCCCTATGAGTGAAACAGGCTTCTGTGTCCTTTGTATTGGTAATAGCAAAACAAAAACAAAAACAAAAACAAAAACAAACCAACAAAAACCAACAAAAACCCCAACCCCCCCCCAAAAAAAAAAACCAAAAAAAACTGTTGGAGATGGACATGCAGCCCAGCAGAGCCAGCAGGAATTCTCAGGGGGGATGTCCTGGCCCTACTGAAATGGATGGAAATCCTGCCACCAGATTTTCTGGGATTTCAGCCCAGGACTTTTGGATACTTTCTGCACACTTCTCCTACTGTCTCTGCATGATATAGTGAAGCTGCAAGAAGCATCAGATTGCATCATTGCTTGGGCATCTCATGAAAAAAAGGCCTTGGCAGTGCATCTTTTGAGCTACTGGAGTAGTTTTTGCCATCTCATGTGGCACATCCCTGACTCTGTTTTAAAATCATAACTGGCTGGCACAAAGGCATCCTATATTATATCATATTTATTTATTAGTCCCTGGAAGTCCAGAGAGGTATGAAGAGAGCAGTGGGGCCCATCTGGAAAATGTGTTAGAGTCCATAAAACACTGTTCTTTGAGTGTGAAAGGTTAGACTGAATTATTCAGCGGTCTTTTCATTATTTACAGGGGTTAATGATGGGATTAAATTGGTGCATCCTCCACAGTGCTGGGTGGTGTCTCCAATGAGACAACACACAACCTGTCTGAATGGGGCAGGGGGAAAATCCCCTTACCTTTGCTGTGGAGGATGAGGAGAAATTCCACCTGGGTGGCCAAGTACCCAAAGGATCCCTGAAAAAATCTCAGAATGGTTTGGGCTGGGAGGGACCTTGGAGCTCATCCAGCTTCAACCCCCTGCCATGGGCAGGGACACCTTCCACTACCCTGGGTGCTCCAAGCCCTGTCCAGCCTGGCCTTGAACACTTCCAGGAATCCAGGGGCAGCCACAACTTCTCTGGGCATCCTGTGCCAGGGCCTCCCCACCCTCACAGGGAAGAGTTTTTTAAGAAAATGCTTTAAAAGTTCAGCCAAGAAGAAGATTTGGAAGAACAAGACCTTCTGTGATCCACAGCCGGGACATTTCTTTCCCACCTCATATGTAAGATGTAGCCAGGGATCATTGTATTGCTCAGGTTATGGAATTGGGTTTTATAAACAGGGAAACTGAGGCATGTGCAGGGGTATGAGTGCACAGATTTCCTATCACCCAGCAGGTTGGACACAGAATGGAGGGTGTTTCCTCCACGTGGCCAGGGCACCTCACTCCATCTCTATCCTCTGCTCCATGAGATCCCCCCTCACGCAGGCAAGGAGCATCACCTGCTAGTTCACACACAGCATTTCCAGGAGCACATGCCTTTTCCTGGCAAGCCTCCTTCCCAAGCTGTGAGGAGGCCAAACCCCACTTTGCAAGATGCACCTGGTGAAGCCACCATCTTCTAGCTGTCTGGTTCTCCACGTGCTGGGAGACTCCTGGGAGAGAAGGTGTTTTTTTGAGGCAGATCCCTATGCAGAACATCTCCCTCCCCAGCATGTGCTCAGGCCGTGGGTGGCTCGGCTCATCCCTGCTGAGCTGAGCAGTCACGGGGAACTGCCTGGCTGGCAATGAGACCAGTGCCAGCAGCACCACTGGGGTGTCACCACCCTGGCCACAGGGTTTGCACACCCCAAAATTCACTGCTGGTGTAGTCCTTGTCCTCCATCCCATCTGCAGCAGCACAAAAAGCTGCCGAACAGCTGCTGGGTGCTGAAGTGTCTGCGGCAAAAGCAGCCGTCGACATTCGGGGAAATATTGTGGCTGAAGTCATCCGAGCTAGTGCAAGGATAACATCCAGACCCTGAAATCACCCAGCAGTCATTGGGTACACAAGCAGTGGGTCAGGGAGGCAGATGGAGTCACTCACACACACGGCACATCCCGTCGTGAGTCAGGGCCTTGTCACCGCCGTGTGACCGGCGGCAGGGACGTGATAGAAAGCCCAGAGTGCTGGAGCAAATCCCAGCAGTGAGTGGTGCACAGTTGGCTCAGAGGAGGCACTGCTGGCTCTGCATGGTTCCTTCACTTGACTCAGAGTTCCCTTCCAGGGGAGATGGGCTTGTCCAGTGCCCCGGCCCGGGGAGACGTGGGGAGTTCCAATCAGAGTCGTGAGTGGTGTGTGAGATCATCTGGTTGGGCCTTGCTGAGGGGATGAGCTGATGCATTTCCCTGGTTTGCCCAGCATGGGGGTCCCTGCACATGCCCATGTGCTCCAGTCCAGAAAAGCTGAAATCACACAGGGAAGGAGCCACCACTCACTTTCCCAGTCATTCCCGTGGTAGATCAGGTTTCCTGCTGTGGTCTTGAAGCTCTTCTCTTCTTTGAGCTTGTCTGGCTTCCACATGGAGTCATTTGGTCTTGCTGTGACTCTTTCATGTTTAAAGAGCCCCTGAGAGCTCACTCTCTCACATCCTGTGGAAGGGCAAACTTCTGCTCAGCTTATCAGCAGCTAGAAGCCAGAACTTCCTGACCACTCCCTCTAAAACTTTGCCTTCAGCCCCCAAGGCATTGATCACAGAATCATGGAATCATGACAGCTGGAAAAGCCGTTTAAGATCATCAAATGCAACCATTAACCCAGCACTGCCAAATTCCCCACTAAACCATATCCCCAGCTGATATATCCACATGCCTTTTGAGCACTTCCAGGGATGGGGACTCCACCACTTCCCTGGGAAGCCTGTGACAGTGCTTGACAATACTCTCAGTGAAAAAAAAATTCCCTGATATCCAATCTAAACATCCTCTGGTGCAACTTGAGGTTGTTTCCTCTCATCCTATTGCTGGTCCTTGGAGACCAGAGCCCGACCCACCCCCTGGCTGTCCCCTCCTGTCAGGGAGTTGTGCAGAGCCACAGGGTCCCCCCGATCCCCCTTTTCTCCAGGCTCAGCCCCTTTCCCAGCTCCCCCAGCCACTCCTGGGGCTCCAGACCCTTCCCCAGCTCTGTTCCTTACTCTGGATGTGATATTTCTCTGCTGATCCTTTTGCCCCTTTTCCAACATCCTCTCACGACCATGAGCAGGACAGAGCTCCCCACCACACACAGAAAGGAGAAATTGCTTCTTGCAGAGAGTTTGCATCAACCATTTAAACCAGTCACACACTAGGAGACCATATTGAGTTCTCTCTCTCCTGAATAATCCCGCCTTTCAGAGAGAAATCAACGTAATCCTTCAGCAGACAGGGATGACCAGCCATCCTTCTCCCTTGGTGGAGAATTTGCCATTGGCAAGTATTTAAATGAGCAGAGTCTGCTTGGGGAGCCCAAGGCAGTCTATTCATCCCACCACATGCGATCAGAAAGAGGCACATCAGAAGCAGTAACTCTGTGTTTACCACCAGACCCCTCATCCCTGTGACACCTCACCTTCCAAATTGCATTTGGTGCTAATTCCCAGCCAAAGCTGGAATTCGAGGTCTGCCAGGAAGACACTTTTTAATCCATTTTGCAAATAATAATTTGTGATAATTTTCAGTGCCAATTTTTTAATGGAAGTATATCCCCAATGAGTGAGTATGGATTGTGGGGTGCAAGGACAAAGGTCTGAACATTTTGTACTGTCATCATTGCCTCTATCAAACAAGCCTGTAATTTCACTCAAGAATGCTAAGCCAAACTCAGTTAAAAATGCTGGTTTTCATCAAAACCAACTTGATTGATGCTGATTATATTCTTGTCATTTTATACCATATGGACTGAGCTGTATGTCCTCTGTTTTGCATGGAATTGTTGTCATGCCTATAATTACTTGAGCTGTCCCGTTTGCCTTGTCATCAATCAGCACTGGATGGGGCTTGGAGCAGCCTGGTCCAGTGGGAGGTGTCCCTGCCCATGGAAGAGCGGTTGGAATAGATGATCTTTAAGGTCCCTTCCAACCCAAACCACTCCAGGATTTGATGATTCTATGATTATCCTTCTCCTGGCCTTCAGGAACTCCTCCATATGCCAAGGCCTGCAGAAATATTAAGGTAAGCAATCCAGAGGCCTATGGAGGCATCTCCCGAGGACCACTTGATGCGAATTTCCTCGATGGCTAATCTAAAAATATTTGTCTGTAGTAGATATCCAATATCCTCCTTGGTTCTACCAACAGATGAGACTCGTCTCACCTAATTTTAGCTGCCAAAACGTCAGGTGTTCGGTGTGAGCCAAGTCTGGCCTCCCCCTCTCTAGTCAATGGAGGGAAGCAGTTTTAGAAAGCAACTCATCCCACCCATCTCTGGAGCGACTGAATCACTCTCCAGGAGAGGTGTCTCTCTCCATCAGCTGCTTAGAAAGGCAAAGCAGGCGGCTGCATCAGGCACTGAGGCTTGGTGGCCCTCTTGCCTTTTGGCAGTGATTTAACATCTCATCTTCGAGCACTCCCTTTGCTCCTCATTTGCCTTAAGTACTTCTCTTTATCTTCCTTGTGGCCCTCAGCCCAACCATTCCTGTGTTGCCTCTCCAAGTTACAGTCCACCTAATTAATTGGTGCATGACACTTTCTATCCAGTGTCTATATCTCCTTCTTCCCCTGCTTTTTGCTGATTATATTCTGCTGTTTATTTCTTCTTGCTGCTTTTATCTTGCTATTCATCCCAAGATGAGCACCACGCCGAACATTTGAGTTGTTTGGACATCCTGAAAAATCCTCTTCCTCTCAACCTTGCCTTTTCCACTCAGGGGCCTCTATCTCAATGTTTTATCCCATTTCTCTCCACAGCTTTGGGAAACCTACTGTGCCACCAGCTGCTGTGTCTCTCTTTGGGTCTGTTCTCTCTTAGTTCATACCAAATGCTGTTGCAGGTGATGTTCACGAGGCTGTGAACAGCCACCAGCTTCCAGCCAGTGATAAATATAATTTTATCTGTCATAATGAGGCTTGAACCAGTTGGCTCACATTTGGAGCAAGACCATTTGTGTCAGAAATGATCTCCTTTAATTTTGAGAAGGCTTGGTGATTTTTTTGTTCTGCTGGCTGCAGGAAACTCGTCTTATACCTGACTCATGCTGACGTTCCTCTTAACAACAGTTGCATTTTCTGTAATGTGTTAAGAAGATGAACTCGTAGAAAAGTTCATTTGTCTTTGTTTTTCAACTCTTTCACCCATGTTGATTCTCAGATGATACAAATACCAGCTCTTGAGCTTGACTACAATCAGCCTGACTTGGTGGAGAAGGTATATAAGGCAACACGACCAAACTTCTAATCATGTTTTACCAATAAATCAGAAAGAAACATTGAAACAAGCCCCTTTTTCTCTCCATTTCTCTTTCACTGTAAAGGAAACAACATCAACGCTGCTTTATTAAGGGTCCTGAATTTCTTGGATGTGAGAGGCTGCAGAAGTGCAGGCAGTTACTACTGCAGACTCATGCTCGTAAAAGGTGTTCTGGGTTTGGAGAACACTCAGATCTAGCTTCCCTTTTAAATAAACTGGCTCACATGATTACTTCTGTAATGAGCTGGGACCTACAAAAAACACGCTGTAACTACCAGAGTTCAGAAGAAGCATTAGTACAAAAGAGCTCCTTTAAATGCCCCGGAGCCAGATTTACAAAGACAGATAAGACACGGCCTGTGAAAAATCAGACACCGAGTTCAAATCTCAATTCTCCTAGGACTCATATGTATTCATTTCTCCTCCCTCCCTCCCTCCCTTTCCTCCTTCCCCGCCGCTTTTGCCAAAGGAGATGAGCTGGTTACTGTTAACGGCGTCAGCCCGAGCGTTTCTCGTGTTGCAGCACAGCGACTTGTTAAGGAAAATCCCCGTGTAATGGCATTACTTGGCATTTTGTACAGGACCTGCAGCTGGGAGCTCCGACACCATCCACAGGCACAGACTGATTAAACCCCACAGTGCATCACCCCCCTTTGCCAAACGCCATTCTAGGGCTTGGTGGGTTTTGCTGGTCCCATGGTGGAGTGGGAGAAGAAATCAGGGGCTGGTTCTCCTGCCTTTCTGACTCCCTCCTTCCACACCCTGGCTGGTGGTGACCAGTGAAGCTTTTTTTTGCAGTCTGTGCTGGTGGGGCACAGCTGCAACGTGGGGGGTTTGCATGATCCCTTCTTGATTTGGCATATTCCCTCCTCCCCCCTCCTCCCAGTTGAGTGCTCTGAGAGAGAGGAAAAAAAAAAAAAAGAAAAAACAAAAAAAAACCAAAAGTGATGATCCATTGGTAGAGAGAAGTTTTCTGCCTGTGCATCCCAGTGGTGGGAATTCAGCTCTGCAACAGGTTAAGGGCTGGACAGCTCCAGTCGAGGCAAAGGTGACCAGACTCCCCTGGTCCCACCTCTGCACACCAGGTCTGCCAGCATGAGGGAGAAGCATTTCCCAAAATCCTGACCCTGAGGTCCTTCTCAGCTACCGAGATCCTTCCCTTCCACCAAGCAGCAGAGGAAATGCTCGTGCCTCGTGCAGGAAATGGTGCGCCTGAGCAAATCCTCCCTGTCCCTCCCTTAAATTATTTAATGTCCTACAGGAGCAGATGACCCCTGCTAAGCAGACTGTCAGGAGAGCAGCAGCCTTTGATGCAGTAATTGGAAATTTCCATTCTTTGCTTGCAGCCCTGAAAAACAGAAGAGTCTAATATACTGGGAAATCTCCATGCTGAGCTAGGAAATTTCCATGATGGAAATTTTTAATATATTCTCCAGCTTTAAACTACACAGGTTGATGAGGCTTGGGGTGTTTGTTTTGTGTTTTGTGTTGTATTTGCGGGTTGTGGTTTGGTTTGTTTCTCTTTCTTTGTTTGCTTTGCAATTTGCTTGAAAGAATCAATGAGTGGCTGTGGGAAGGCTTGGAAAAATCAGCCTGACCAGAGGAAAGTGATGCATTTGCAGGAGAAACACGTGCAGGACTAGCAAGGCACCTGTAACACTCCTGGCCAAGTCAGAGATAATGGGAACCTGTATTTTAACGAGACAGTCACAGCCAGAGGACAGAGATGACTCCGCAAGAAACTCTGCAGCACAGCTTGGAAAGGTTGGAGCTTTTGATGCTCTTTCCACAAAAAGCCCAGGAGCCCAGAGGGTGAATACGTCTTTGCCCCCTCAAATACTTTGCAGGCTGCACAAGCAAAAAGCAGGTAAATAGTGGAGAAACAGCACTTAAAGGGGAACCTGTGTGAGCCCTTGGTCTAAATACCTGGCAGTTCCTGCCGGTGCTTTGAACAGACAGTTCTCAGGGACAGAAAATATGGGAGGGAATTGTCAGCTATGCTGTAAAAATGATGATGAGGAGCTCGTAGGAGCGAGGGTGGGAGGACAGCAGAGGAAACACATTGGAGGCAGAGCTGCCGCCTTTCCTGACTGTAGCACTGGGACTCTGCACAGGCTCCGTGGTGGCTCCTGCAAATCTCTCCCAGGCTGAGGCTCTGCCAGGGCTGGACCCAGCTCCCTGTTCCCTGTCCTGTCCCATATGGGTGGTGGGGTGGCTCCTGCTGATGTCAAGCAGCGAAATGCAAACTCAAACCACCACACCCTGACATTTCAAGATAACGACATGAAAACAAAATCCTACCAAGCCCCAAGATCCCTTGGCATGCGAAGCCCCCTCCATCCAGTGGGACAAACTAACAGAAGTGGCTGGTTTTATTACCCACTGGACTATTTATTAAGCAGAAATTAGGGATTCACGGAGGTGGAGACGTTGCAGCTTCATTTTGTCAGGGAGGTCCTTGTGAGCAGCAGGGTTGGGGAGGAAGGGAGGGAGCCAGCCCCACACCAGGGGCTCTGGGTTTGGTCCACAGGGTCCTTGTGGGGCCAGTGCAGACACAAAAACCTGCACAAAGCCAGCCTGATCCAAAGACGATGGGAGTTCTTGGCTGGCTTCTTTCTAATGCCCCGAAAGGTGTTTACTGCCTTCAGCCCTGTGCTCCCAACTGCATTCAAGGTGTTCCTGCCAGTTCCCAGTGTGCAGGATCTCAAAGGAAACACTGAACTGGGATGAATGGCTGGGTGAGCAGTCGGTTCTTCATGTCCAAGCACACAAAACCAAAAAGCAAACTTGTGGCACAGCAGGGAACTTCACCTCTCTTCCAGCTGGAACCGATCATTGCACCAAAATATCAAAGGCTTTATTTAACTGTGCTCCTACAGGGCCCTTTCAGTACAGAATCACAGAATCATTGAGGTTGGAAAAGACCTCTAAGACCATCAAGTCCAGCCATTAACCCAGCACTGCCAAGGCCAACACTAAGCCATTTCTCCAAGTGCTATACCTACATGTCATTTAAATTCTTTCAGGGATTATGACTCCACCACTGCCCTGAGCAGCTTTTTCCAGTGCTTGACAGCCCTTTTGGTGAAGAAATTTTTCCTGGTCTGGGAGAAGCTGTGTTCAGAGGTCAGTGGGTGAGAAGAGGTAGGACTGGTCCTTCTGAGCACAAGTGCTGTTGCCATTGGGTCGAGTCATGAGAGTATCCCGAAGTTCCTCTTTGCTTCACCATCACTTAAGCCCTAAATACCAAGACACTAAAACAAGTTATCTCTAATGGGGCAAGAGCTGAACTGTTGAGTGTCTGCCTGGGATGTGTTGATGAGAGATGACAAAACAACAACTAAATCCTGCTCTGAGTTTGCAGTAAATGCAGAGAAATACAAACCCTTAGGGTACAATCCATCTCCCCGTAAAAGAGACACCACACTCCACCATCAGCAGAATGACTGAGCTCAGAGTCTGGCTCCACAACACAAGTGGGTGGATCCAAGCCTCACAGACTACAAAAGTGGGTGACTTTGGCTAGACAGATGGCTTTGTCACTGAGATCTCGTACTCATCTACGTGTCCTTCAATCTGAGTCCATCTGCTGTCTCCTGTGCCAAACACAGGAGGTGGAAGCCATCACTGGGATGAGGTGAGTCCTTTGCTCTGGGTTTGTACTCCTTGCACAGCCCATCCTGGCCCATACGTACAGTCCCAGGTACAGGAACAATCTGAACCATGTGCCGCTTCTCTCTGAGTTTGGTTGTTCACCTGGGGGGAAAAAACCCCACAAAATCTCTGATGGGTTTTCAGTGTCCTTTGCTAATGATGGTTTATTTTTATTTTCAAGGATTTCTTTATTATTTCCTCTTCACCGCTGCTGCCAAAGAGTCACTTGAGTCATTTCCTCCATCCTGGAGCTGAGCCAAGCTCAGGATCAGGTCTCCAAAATCAGGACCATGTCTTTGAGTGGGAGATGAGCCAGCGCCCAGGACCTGGTGTCCTGAGCCTGGCACAGGGCTGGGGCACGGCTCTGGGATTGGGGCACTCGGGGTGTGATTTCAGGCTGTTGCTCGCTGGGTTTTTCCACTTTGCAAACTCAGCTTGACCTTAGAGCTCAATTCATCGCTGGCTGCCTGAACCCAAGCCAGATTTGCCACCAAACAGGGTCACACCTGAACTTTTTGGGCTCAGGGAGTCATTCAACCCAAGCAGGGAACACACCCCCAGGCTGGCTAATTGCTGCTTCTCGCTCCCTGCAGATGGAGAGGGCAGGAGGAGGGCAGATCACTGCTGTCCATGATGGCATAGAAAGCATCTGACTTTTGAACCTCTCCCTCAGGGGCTTTATTCCTGAAAATTATTTATTAGGATGGTCTGTTTAATTTAATACAATACGGACGTGCTTTATGGGTCACAAAACCGAAATCTGATGAAGAAACTTCAGCAAATGCTACCAATAGTATTTTGCCTCTCAGAAACTTCAGGAAATGCTGCCAATAGTGTTTTACCTCTGCTCCTTTCCATATTGCAAGAGATTTGCTAGATTTGTGTTTGAGTGGGCAGAGTCTTTTATCTCGATAACAGTTTTGCCAGTCTAGGTGAAGTTTCACCGGCTTATAGAAACTATACATCAAATTTACAGCCGAATATTCACCGCTGAGAGATTTACATCGAGGCTGAACCTGTTGAAGTGATCAGTCAGTGAGGAGCAGCCATGCTCTCTGGCCAGCCAGGATGCTGCCATCCAAATGGAATCAGCTCCAGAGTGGCGCCTGGTCCGTGCAGAGTCACACGGTTGAACCCAGCGACTGCAGAACACCGTCAGGAATTGTGATTCCTCCATGTATAATTCATGAGCATAATAAGGAGCCACATTTGTTAAAGGAGCTGGTGCTTATGAATGATGCACTTACCGCTCTGCTCTGGTTCTCTTAGCACTTCTCCCAGACGCTGGAACATTATCCACATTATACATTCAACAGGATTTGTTCCAGCCGTTTTCCAAAGAGAATTTTTACTGTTCCCTGTTAGCTTGGGCTCCCGAGGAGGCATGGCTGACGTGTTTGAGCACCATTTATTTGGAGCCACACTTCCATACCTGCCTCTCCAGCACCTCTCAGAGCTGTTGAACCTGGTGGGCATCTTCATCTGGATTCAATAGATGGAGAAATGAAAATTTCCCAGAGAAGCTCTTGGCTGCCCCTGGATCCCTGGAAGTGCCCAAGGCCAGGCTGGATGGAGCTCTGAGCAACCTGATCTAGTGGGAGGTGCCCCTGCCCGTGGTGGGGGGCTGGAACTGGATGATCTTTAAGGGCCCTTCCGACCCAAACCATTCTGTGAGTCTGAGAGTTTTTGAAAGTTTAATGGAAACAAGCAAAGGGAAGCAGCAGGAAGAAGGAAGATTACAGGCTGACTGCAACTCCCCTGGGAATCCAGAGAGAAATGAACACTTGTAAGACCTTTGCCTGCAAGCAAGGTGAGCCTCAACCCCATGAGGCACAAGAGAATTCACAGTCAAAATGCATCCTTATCAGGAACCTTATCTGTTGCTACCACACCTACTTTAGGAAGTTTTAAAATTTATTTAGAAGTTGTTATTTTAAAGGAATAAGTACCTCGTGGTGCAGCACCAGAAGAAAAACACAGTGAGAGGCACCATTAGCAGGTGGAACTGAGCAGAAAGCGCTGCCTCCCGTTGTGATGCTGTGCGGGGCTGAGCAACGGAGAAAGAAAATATTAAACAGGAGCAGGCTGTGATATTGGCTGACAGCCTCAGCACAGGCCCGGGGGTTTGGAAATCCAGGATCAAATCATGTCTGCCGTAACAACTTCTTTTATTGCCCACACGGACTTGGGGGTTTGGCTACCTTAGTTAAAAGGAGTGGGGAGGATCGAAGCTGTCTCACAGGATCGTTCCTGTCCAGCAATATGAAATCACTTGATGTGCTCAGAGGTTGAAAGCACCCTACAGTGAAATAAAAGGCACCAGCCATCACTCCTGTAGGCATTCAACGCTTCTCCCTACCTTTGACAGCTGCCACGCTACGGCAGAGATTGTTCTGCTCAGCCCCAGCTTCAGAATCCAAATTTAGAACGTGTCCTATGACAGGAATAATTTACATGACAAAATCTGCCTTTCTCCAGATTCCTCTAATTAAGTCCTGCCTCCCTCGCAGCTCTCACGCTGGTGGAGCGTTGCAGGGAAGCCACCGTGGGAAAAGCAGCGTGTCTGTCTGCAGGATGCTCTCCTGAGCCCACCAGGGTGTAGCTGGTGCTGCACATCCATCTGTGGGATGCTCTCCCGAGCCCAACAGGATCTAGTTCAGTGCTGAGTATATCTCAGGGTCAGCCCACACAGCCAGAAAAGGAGTGAGGGCTCCTCGTCCTCCTGCACTGGCTGCAATCCCACCACCAAGCTGCAGGTGTGACAGGAGAAGACTTCCCTTGGAACAATTTTTAGGGCAGATTTGGATGTTTTTGTAAAGCCTGCTGTGGGTGCCTGATTAAGGATGGATGTCGGCAAATTTTTGGCGTCACCTGGGTCTCCACTGAGTACTTGTGGCGGAAAGACCCACCGTGGTCATCAGCAGTTTCTGTCCTCCCAAAGGATGTGCTGAGCTGCTAACGGGCCTGGCAGCTTGGAATCAAAGCTACATGGCCACACAAATAGGAGGATTTTAGGAAATCCCACATATCCTTCAACCTATTCTAGAAAAAAAAAAAAGGTCCTTTCTTACTCATCCTGGGGTCACTGAGGATGTCTGAGCTACTTGCAGCAGAGTACAGTTTCAAAGACTTCCTCCTTGAATAACTGCTGTCTTCCCTGCTGGGAAGATCTTACGTGTACCTGGCAGAGGAGCTTCCTCCTCCCACAGGAGGGATGTGCGTGGAGCTTTTGTGGCACTCCCCACTTCTGCAGCCCCCAGGAGGGTCAAACCTCCCTTCAGATCTGCCAAAGCTCCTTCAGCTGAGGCACCCAGTGCTCTCCCGGAGCTGACTGGGCACTGCCCAAGTTCGTGGCACAGATCAGAGGGTTCAAGGTGCCACCCAGGCTCGGGGCACAGGGACAGGGTGGCCACAGTCAGTGAAACACAGAGGAAGGAAGGGCGGCCCTGGCAGCTCCAAGCACTGCAGCTCATCTGGCTCCAAAAAGCCTCCCTGGGATGGGTCAGTGTTTGTTCTCCACTGGTGGCACTCAGCCATCCCTGCGAGGTCTGGGCGGGATTTGGGGTTGCCGATATTTCTCCAGACAAGGGCACATGAAGCAGCTGGAGCAAGAGCAGCAGGAAGCTCCAGGAGCCACAAGACCATTTGCCAGCGATGCCAATGGAGAAGCTCTTCCCATGGAGCAGCTCTTCCTCCTGCCTCCACACGTCAGGATGGATCATTTCAGAGGAGTCGCAGGCTCCTACGCCCTCAAACCCAGCCCCAGCTCCAGGAGTGATTCTCTCATGCTCCTCATGAGGATGGTGTGTTCCTCCTGTCACCCATCCAGGGGTGACCTGAGTCCTTTTCCCATCCCTTCATCCATCCCTCCATCAAATTCCTGCTGACAGCCATGCAGTGTTGCCATGGGAGAGAACACACAGGATGTGCTGGCCCCCAGCAACACCTGAGGCTCAGCCATTATTGGGAAAAGCCCTTGAACCTCCTTTCCATGAACCTGCAAACCCCCAGCAGCACCTTTTGATGCTGCCAGCAGGTCCTGCCTGCTTTTCCTCCACAGCTCAGCACTTGGGGTAGGTGCCCAAGCTTCCATGGACACAAAATTCCTGCCACAGGCAACCTGTTATCCCAAACAGGAGCACACCAATTCCGCACTCTCACCCTCTGTGCAGGAGGAGGGATCATTTCACTCATTTATTCTGGCCAGACTCCACCAAAGCGATCACAATTCAGGGTCTGTTTCTGTGTCCGATGCCAGCCACATAATGCTCTTAATTTTGGTGATTGTAGTTTATTAAGGATCTTGGAAACTGGGAAAATGGCTTTCAGAGGAATAAAAAAAAAAGAAAAAATTCCCAAATTCCAAATCAGGGAGGAAATTCCCTCAGAGGATCATGGCTGAAAACAAACATGTTTTTGTGCTTCCAGAAAATCAGCAAGACTAACAGTGCCATTGTTTGTGTAAGGGGGATTTCCACATTTCAGGGAACAGCTTGGAAGCCAGCACAGCAGCTGCTCTCGGGAGAGCAGGAATTGTGAACCAACACCAGGAAAAAACACAGCAGGTTAAAAATCATGAGATTTTAAAAAAAATGATCCTCCAGATTTAGGCTGTGTTTTGGTTTTCCTTTCATTTCTGTGCCTGCTTTCCAAACCTTTAGGGGGCATATTTTCCTGCTTCCCTCATAGCATGAGGAGCACAAATACGCCGGGCTATTTTTGCCCCTCATAAAAGCTCCTTGTCACAGAACCATGTGACTCCGGCCACCCTTGCACCACCCATGGCATGAAATATCACAAGATTTATATTGAAATTACATGGGACAACAATGCTGAAACCTACCACGAGAAACAAGAATGCCATCCAGAGAGGAAAAAAAGTGGATTTCTAAAATCCACGTTGGGCTGCGCATTAGGACAACCCATGCTTGGTTCCTGGGATTCCTTTCCAGATGAAGAACCCCATGGAGATCCCCTCTGTATCACCTTGGAAGGGCCAGGAGACAGCACCAGGATGATTCCATTTGCAGTGGTGAGACCAAAAAGGGACAGAGCCTGGTGGGAAAGGAGAGAACCATGAGAAGAGCAGGAAGGGGATGACAGGAGGTGAGGGAAAGAGCCTGAGGGAGCCAGAAATCTCCGTCTTGATGGCTCCGATGATGAGAAAGACACTGAGAGGGGTGGAGGGTGTCCAGAGAAGGGAATGGAGCTGGGGAAGGGGCTGGAGCCCCAGGAGCAGCTGAGGGAGCTGGGAAAGGGGCTCAGCCTGGAGAAAAGGGGGATCGGGGGGACCTTGTGGCTCTGCACAAGTCCCTGACAGGAGGGGACAGCCGGAGGTGTCTTCGCTCCCAGGGAACAAAGTGACAGTGAGGAAACAGCCTCAGATTGTACCAGGAGAGGTGTAGGTTGGATATTATGAAAAATTTCTTCACTGAAACAGCTGTTCAGCACTGGAGCAGGGATGTGGCGGAACCACCATTTCTGGAAGTGTTCAAAAGACTGTTGCACGTGAGGACATGGTTTGGTGGTAAACACAGCAGTGCTGGGTTCATGGTTGGGTTCCTTTATCGGAGAGGCCTTTTCCAACCTAGATGATAGCGTGATTCAATGATGTTAAGGACATTTTCCAGCCTTTGATTCCACGTGCATGGATGCTATCACCACAAACACTGCAGGGAGATATCCCAGGCTCAGCTGATCGCCCTGTCCGATAGCGTTTGGAGATTACCATATCCCTTGGCTGGGCTGCCTGCCAGGAAAACATGACTGAGAAGGCGATAAGAAGGGTGCTTTACTGGGAAGACGATGGCGTCGCTGCTGACAGGGCTGTTACCTCATCCTCTCTGAGTAAGCACCGTGTGACCACCCTGAAACTGGAGCAGGGGAGGTGACACTGAGGCCCCGCAAAGCAAGGGCAGGGTCACCTTACTCCTGCAACCACGGATGGATTTGTGACAAATATTTGGTGGGACGGGGCGGGCGCTTGGGATGTGCTTCTGGAACGTTTGTTCTGCCTTGGTGCCCACTGGGAGGGAGGAGAGTGGATGCTCCTGTGGGTAAAGGAGTGTGGCTCTTCTTGGGACTGCCCTACTAGGGGATGCAAGGTCCTTTTGGGGCGTGGGAAAGAAGAAATCACTGCCTAATTTTCGTACTTTTTGTCACAAATCAGATGAAAATCTCAGCAGAAATGACTCCAGGAGTGTTTGCGGTGGGACCCCCTCACCAAGCAAAGATGAAAAAACACAAGCTGGGAAGACCCTGGCTTAAAAATATCCCTGCAGCCTGCAATGATCCCCCTTGTGTGGGTGAGTCCTGATGGCCCTTAATTGAGCTATTTTTTGCACTGAGCTGCTGCTTCATTTAGTGCTCAGGATGTGCTGTGCTCAGTTAATGAGCAGCTAATCAGTGTTGTTCTTTGGCTGCTCGAGGCTGAACCCCGCAGAGCCGATGGACCTGGGAGCCCTGATGGAACAGGGATACTCCTGCTCTTTCTCCAGGTGCAGGGAAGGCACCTGGTGGGCTTTGAGTGCCCTGGGATTTCAGTTGCTGTCTCTGAAGATGTCTCATCTGAACGCTGGCCAGTGGACATTTTTGAAGATGATGGCATTCACAAGAATCCTAAGAACAATCAATTGCACTCCACAGCTGAAATCCACAAACATTTTCTTAAAAGGGAGAAACATCTTACTCTTCCCTACCCCTGTTCTTAGAAATGGCTGCCTGGTTTTTGGCTGAAGGCTGAGCATTAGTACAAAACATTCAGCACAGAAAACTTCTGCCCAAATGTTCCAGGGTTCACAGTGTTAAAAGCAAGGTAATACATCTTCTAGTGGGAAGCTCCGGGTGATTTACTAACCTATCCTGGAGTGCTACCTAGAAGTTAAAAATCATATGTCTCCATCACTCAATGGAATTAACTGCTCCAGAGAGCAGCTTAGCTCAGCTGAGTTCCAGGCAGGAAGGGGAACACTTTGAAAGATCCAATTTTCAGATTAGACTCAGCCATGTTTCGCTTGTTCTTCCCCAAAAAATCTTTTAAACAAACAAGCCATCAAAGATACCAGCAAATCGTGGCATTGAGTTTCCTTAGGGTTTCTGAAGAGTTCAGGAGACCAAAAAAATAATTGTGGAACTAACAATAAATTATAATCTCAGCCTGATGAGATGAAGGACAATGAGGAAATACTGAAATTAGAAATACCCGTGATAAGCACAGAAACAAACACCTTGTGTCTTTCCACACTTCTTGCAATCCCACCAGTGCAGGGTCTCTGTTTGGAGGGAGAAACTTTCATAAGTGTTTTAACTAAGGAAAACAAACCTGTACAAAAAGGGGACCTATGTGTTACAGATTGCCTGAGTAAAGCCATTTTAGAGGCTACCATAGCTCTAAAACTTGATAATAAAAACCATCATCTTTGTGTACTCCCCAGCACATTGGATGTGGCCCCTGAGAGTCCTGAAAGGTCCACAGTCCCCTTCCTCCCCTTGTGATGTGGAAATGCAGGAGCAACATCACAGCGACAGAGAAGACCAAATTGAGAGATGGCAGCAGAATATCTGCCAGCAAAACCATCTTCTTGGTGACTCCCCACTGCCCAGGGTTCCACTGTGCCAGAGGCAAAAAACAAAGCCCTGAAGGATATTCAAGATCTCTGAGAATTATTTGCAGCAAAATACTGAGAACGAGTCTTTGAGATGTGGCTTGCACAGAGCTCTCTGCTGAGCCAGGGCAGGACTGGCTCATGGACTTCCTGATTTTTGCTCCACATCCACAGATTTTGAGCTGACCATTGTCATAATAAATGAGAGAAGGTACTTCCCCTAGGAATGAAAAGCTTTTGTAGGGATTAACTTTGTACTATCCTGTGAACTCAACAGGCATGTGGCACCCCTTAAATTGGTGCCAGGCTTTGACACGTTTATAGTCAAAAGTCCTGGACATGTTTATAGGACAAACAGAACCATTTATGTGAAAGGTCAGGTTTCGTGGGTGGCCTGTGGAGTGTCTCATTGAAGCACCTTTATGATTAACAAGAAACAAGGAACATAACATTACAAATGCCAATTGCAGCAGCAGGGGCTGATTTGCTTCATTTTAAGGTTGGCATCAAAAATGACAGACCAACCTCCAGTTGCAGCTGCGTCTCTCCCTTAGCCGGTGACTGAAGGGAGCAGAGGGTGATGAGAGTAGCAGAAGGCTCCTGTTTACCCTCAAAATCAGGGAAGATGAGTGTTGTCCCTTCCCCTGAAGTCTGGCACAGCCCTGCTGGGACGAGGAAGGACAATCCTTCCTCACTGCGCAAAGGAAAAGGTCCAACCCTTGGACTGCAGCAGATGCTGCCCAACCGTGTCACCGCTGGCTCCCGCGCCAGGCTTGGTCCCCGCTGCCTCTGCCAAAACCCAGCCACTGCTGACTTGCAAAGACTGCCCAGAACGCTCCTGTTTTGTAGCCAATCACTCACATCTAGACACTGAACCTTGTCCTGGACTAGCTGCAAAGACAGGGCAGGAGTAAAGTCCTCCCCTGCTTCGTGTGACTCCATCGCCTTGGGATCTCACCAAGGAATCACCTTCATGTGACCACAAGGGATGAGGCCACAAGGGACAAGGGGCTCCACAGTAGAGCAGGAGCCTGGAAAACTGGGATCCTCCTCTGCTGTGCCACTGGCTGGAGAGCAGCTGATGCATCACTCAGGAGTCACTGCCAGTGATGGAGTCACCTTTGGCCAACCTTGGGTCCCGCCGGTTCTTCAGCTCAACACCTGGAGCCTGCGCCTGGATGCTTTGAGGCAAAAGCTGATGAATTCGGTCTCTGCTTCTCCTGGATGAAGACCAAAGCTCAAAGCCTGGCAGTGGGTCAAGTCACGCAGAACATCCAAGTGAAGAGCTGCTCAGTTGAGAGAAGGAGGAAGGATGTCTTTATCTCTGGCCGGTGTTTTCTGGAGGTGCTGGAGAGCGATGCCCTTGATGGCCTTCCTGAGCAGGGCATGGGCTCACACAAGCTGTAAACTGGCATCAAATCCAGCAGTTGTAGACCTGCTCCACATCACTGAGAGGGAGATGCTTCCCAATTTGTAGCAATGTGGCAGATGTAGCACACCTGGGGTAGCACACTGCTACACCAAGTGACTCACGGGAGCTCCAGGTATTTCATATAAGTTGCCAGCAGTATTTTTCTGCTGTGCTGGAGTGTGGTTGGTTCATTGTGTGGAGATGAGCACATTTCAGGGTTTGGAAGATGGCAGCGTTGTGCAGGTGTTGGAGGGAGGATTCACACTGCAGCCCATGAGGCAACTGTGGGTGAACCCACACTGCAGACAGCACCTCAGAATTCTCCACTGAAATCTGGCCAGGACAGACCCAGTTTAGTCAAGAAATGGTGCTCTAGACAGTGGTCCAGCATCTCTCTCAAACTGGCCACAGTCAGTGCCATTCCCTGCATCCTAAAGGATGTGCCATGCTTTTGGCCATTTCTTGGGAAAGAACACTGTATCCCACCCAATGGTGAAGCCATCCCACCCTGCAAGTTGTGGTTAAGGCTTTTGGTCTCCCTTTGCCTCAGTTCTCCATGTATAAAACAGGTCTCGGTATTCTTCTATCCCTGCAGAGATGCATGAGGATGAGTATATTAAAAACTTGGCTGTTGTTCAGGTTCTGGAGTACTGGGAGTGACTTAGATAGATGGTTTAAAGCCAATTAAAGCAAAATCTTTACTCTGACCATAGAGAGAGGGAAGACATGTCAGGTCACCCAGCCCTCATTCCTGCCAGTGTAGAGTTATTCTATTTATTTTCTGATCTTCAGCCTTGTCCAAGTGTACATGCTGGGGGCAACTCACTGTATTTCCACCAGGAGAAAATTCAGCATTTACCCTAAACACTCCCTCTCTTCATTGCACCCCTGTATTCCCATTTATCCCCTTGGCAATCCATCCTAAAGCTTGTTTCCAAGATAATAACAGGAGTCACAGCAGCAACGAGATAATGTCACGTTAAAGGGATGAGTCTGTTTGGCCTGGGAGCATCATCTGGGTGAATTAAATGCTCCCAGGTGCCTGAGATGATGCAGAATGGATTCCCTGCATCAGGTCCCCTCCTTGTTCACGCCTCTCTGGCACAAATGTAGGGTTTTCATCCATCATCAGAAAGGCCAGTCTCCTCCAGGTTGTGCTTGAAGGTGGAAAAAGTGTGATAAACGCACGCAAAGGGTAAATGTTTGTTGAAACACTCACCGCCCTGAAGCCCGCGGCAAAAGCACGGTGCTGACTTCTCAAAGTCCAGCCCTCACCTCATCCCTTGGGCATGAATCTCTCTCAAACCCGATCTGTTTATTTTCATTTGTCTCCTTGTCTCATTTTTACTCCGGCTGTACAGACACAAACCCATTTGTATTTCACGTCCTGACAAGTGGTGTTTTATTCAAAGCTTTCAGAAGGTGTTTTTTGTTCGTGGTGTCCCCGGGGGGCAGCTGGGATGATGCTGTTCCAGCACCACGAGCTGCTGAGGGCTTGGCTGCATCGTTTTTGTGCAGAAGATCCTTCACTTGCACTTTAATTATGGGCATTTCAGACCAATGGTTGAAAACAAATAGGGTAATATGGTAGGTTTTCACTCTTGTAAAATTAATAAGCTCCTCAGCACCACCCTGGGAAAGGATTAGCTCAAGACACACAAGAAAATATGCACAGGCAAAACTTTCTGTTGCAAGGAAACTTTTCTCCAGGCCCCCTGTGCATGTTCATGGAATCATTGAATCCCAGAATGGTTTGGGTTGGAAGAGACCTTAAACATCCTCTACTTCCAATCTCCTGCCTCAGGCAGGGACCCTTCACTATCCCAGGTTGTTCCAAACCCCATCCAAGGGGCTGGACATTTCCAGGGATGGGGCATCCACAATTTCTCTGGACAATTACACAGTTACTACGTTATTTAAGCCCTGGGTAGGATTGTCACCAAAATAACCAAATCATTGCAGTCTACAGCTGTTGGAGGTCTTTGATCACAGCACAGGGGCACAGGAGCAGAGGTGGGGGCAAGGATTTGAGCCTGTGGGATATGGTTGCTCCATGCTGTAGGCTGGATTCCCCTGTGTGCCACTGGTGATGCTGAGGAGGTGGATGTGCTCTGAGGACTCTTGGTGTGAGGAGCCTTATTCTGTCCACATGGATGCCTTTTAACCACGTTTTTATTTTGTAAACATCAATCAGTTATGGGATTGTTTTATTTTAATCGAAATCTTTTCATGCCCTCTTTGTGCAGCCTTAGGAATGCCAAGGCTCTGATTACCAGAAAGCATTACTTTGAGTCACTCTCCATCAGTTGGGCTTTTGAGAGAAATCCGTGGCAGCCTTCAACCATTAGAGTGGAAATAATTTTTAAAAACAACTTGTCTTGTCACCATTTTCTTTGAACTCCCTGATGACTCCATCCATTTGTCTCCATTCAGCCCACCCAATTCCTCACATCTCGGTGAGGTTCTTCCATCAGCTCTGGTGACAGCAGCAGGTCCAGCTCCTGGCAGTGACAGCAGCTGGGGCTGCAGAAGGCTGTGGACCTCTTTGAGTTGGCTTTTCTAACACTACCAATGCAGGTGATGTATTTGAGGCAGCCCAGCTCAGGCATTCATTCCCAGGTTGCACATTTAGCTCTGAACTCAAAGAAGGTGGTAAAACCCTGGTACAGGCTGCCCAGAGAGGTGACTCCACCGCTGAAAATGCTCAAGCCTGGGCTGGGTGGGGCTCTGAGCTCTGATCTAGTTGAAGATGTTGATGTCTCTGCTCATTCACCCTGACCCTGAATATTTCCAAGGATGGGACATCCATGACCTCTCTGGGCAACTTGTGCCAGTATTTCACCACCCTCACCGTAAAAAAATTCTTCCTTACAGCTTATCTGAATCAACCCTCCTCCAGTTTAAAACCATCAGCCCTCATGCCAGGAATTTTTGTGTGCATCCCACCGTTTCTAGCCTGTCCCACAGGTCTTGATGGGCAGAGGGACAGTGGACTGGCAAAGCAGAGCCAGTGCGGGTGTGCAAAACTAGTGTGTGATTCATTAAGGCTTCCAAAGCATGTTAAGGACCATAAAAATCTCCAAATGCAGTCAATTTAATATTTACATGACATCCTTGCCCATCTCTCTTTTTTTCACTTTCTCAGGAGGAGGGGGATGGTTTTTCAGTGTAGCAGTGCAGGTGTCAACTCAGCTGGCCCAGGCTGAACCCGGTAGTGAAGGAAATCAAAGTCCATCCAAAAATGAAGTCCTGAGATGTCTAGAAAAGCCCGTCAGCACTGCACCTGCCCCATGTCACACGTACCCCTTCTGTGCTGTCTATAAGCTGCAGCTTTTTGGTTTCTGGGCTGTAAAAGACCATGAGGAGAGAAGAACTTTTCCTCTGCTTTGCTCAGCATTGACACTGGAGTGCTCTAACAGGGATTTTGGGTACCCCCAAGCCAGCATCCTCAAGGAGCAGGAAGGTGGTGGTTTTCCAGTCCTCATTTTTGGGATGGTTTGGAGCAGGACCAACATTTACCACAGTATTTCACTTCTTTGGGCACAGTGGTAACAGTGAGAGCATTGGAAGTAGGCTGAAGCTTCCCAGTGATTAATTAGTGTTTTTTGAGGTCTGACCATCTCCTGTCCCTTCTCATCAGCACTGGGTGGTGAAGGAAGAGCTGCTGTGCTTCACTCGCAAACAGCATCTCCTTGGCCCCCCAAACAGCTGTGCTTCACCCCAGAGAGGAGCTGCAGAAGGGCTGCTGACTGCTGGAGGGAGCTTCGATGTGCCTCAATATCCATGGCCACAGTCCCAGCTTCCCTGCGCTCATCCTGGGCCAAATCTGGGGCAAACGCGAGGTCACAACCAAGCCACAGCCACAGCTTGTCCCCTCTGCCCCTGTCAGCACTTACGGCTTTTAGCTACGCCCCATCCTCTGCCTTTTGCATCCCCACCAACCCCGCTCCTTGCAGCGAGGGCTTTTATTTTCCAGCCTAACCTTTGTCTCGTTGAGCCAGTGACTCATCTCACTCATTAGCTGAACTTTGAATATCTCTTTATCCGCTGGATCCCTTTCAAGCTCGTTCCCTGGCAGCGGAAGCGCCTGCTCGCCTTCGCTCTGCTCTGGATTGCAGGGGACCCGCCTGCCTCGGCTCTTGCAGCGGCATCTGCCTTCCCGGCAAGGCAGGAGAATAAACCCAGGGGGGAGCAGGGATGGACTCCAGCCCTTCCCGTGCCCCCAGGGATTAATCGCAAGGACGCAGCCGTCAGCGTTTAGGAAGCCACCCCGGTTTTTGGCTGGCACCCCCCGCATTCCTCCCCCCGCGATGTTGTTGCTGCAGTTGGTGTTTGCAGAGCGCCAGGGATGCTCTGCAGCCGCTCCCGAGGCCAGCTGTGCACAGCGCCGGTGCCAGCAGAGCCGAGCCGAGCTGCCTCTAGGGCTGCTCTCCTTGTGGTGCCCCCCAAAAAGGTCCAAATCCTTCCTCAGTGCCCCCCCTTGCTCCGTGCAATGAGAACAAGGGTGGACACGGGGCAAGCAGAGGAAATTTCGGCTCTTTGCGAATCTCCTGGGAAGAGCAGGGGAGGGGATGGGTCAGGTGTGACAGGGCGTGGATGGCTCAAAGGGGTTTAGGGCAGGTTGGAGAGACGTAGATGACCTCAAATCACTGGACCTCAAAACAGCGGGACGTGCTCCCGCTGCTTCAGACTTGAGGAGCCTCTCACCCGATTAAATAAGAGCACTGAGGGTGCTTGATCAAAGGGAGAAACCCCTTCCCCGTTGCTCCCTGGAAAGTGAACAGGAGGTGACTTTCTCTCGCGCAGAAGACCATCAGCCTCCTCTGCGTGCCTGCTGCCTTTCACCCGGCTCGTTTTCCCACTGAAAATTCAATTTTTTTTTTTTTTTTTTCCTGGTTAGCAGCTCTAATCGCCTTCCCAAATTGCCGGGCACATGACCGAGGGCATCTCCGTCGGCAGCTCCTGTTTACGTGCTGCTCCCTGGTAATTTGTGTCTCTCCGAGCCGGGGAGCTGGAGAGCCCTTCCCCGCGAGGAGCTGATGATTCACAGAAAAGGGAATCAATAAAGGATGACTAAGGCAGCCCTACATCAGGGTAGTGATTAGAGGCTGCCTCCGCAGCTTCGTCCAGAGCGGCAATTTGCGGATTGTCTTTACAATTTTTGTCTTGCGGGGTCTCCACCAGGCTCCCAGCAGCACTTTTTACTTATTCACTTATTTTTGACTCTGGTGTTTCACAGGGATTTGCTGCCTTGAGCTTTCTGGGGGTGAGAAGTTGTGCCAACCTACGAATTTCTCGATGAGAACAGTAACTCAGGCTGCCCTAAACCAGCCCAAACAGAGAGATGGGTGCTATTAATCACTGCTCTGGGGCCTCTTGGGGATTGCTTGCCCACGAAAGCACTTTGGGACAGAAGAGTTCTTGAGAGCTTTTGATTTATGAACTCTCCACCCAATGCATAGAACACACAGACACGATAAGTGCACACTGGACAGGAAACTAATTATGTACTATCAGCTGCTCAACATCCAGGAGAGGGTAAAATAATGCTCAGCCAGGAGACAGAGGATATTTTACATCTTGTGCAGCCCAGCTCCCAGGAGTACACACAGGTACTGCAGGGTCTGGAGGTCGGTTCTTGTTCATGTGATTCCTCCAATCCACTGTGTGCTGAAGTCTTCTAGGACTAGCACAGGGCTGCTTCTCGTGGAAGGTGTCCCTGCCCATGGCAGGGGAGCTGGAAGTAGATGATCTTTAAGGTGCTTTCAAACTCCAACCATCCTGTGATTCTGTGGATGCAGGGATGTGCCAGCCTCACTCTCAATGTATCCTGGAACATTTCTCAGCAACCATGCTGTCCAAGCAGGGCCTGGGGAGGGTTTTTATTTGCAAGGTTATTCTGTGCTGGATCAGTTCCCCAACTGAGATCGTTGTGCAGCTCCATGGCAGGGAGGAGAGGGATTTGGGGGCTGTGGGGCTGTTAAATAGGGAACGGCAGCCTGAGTGACAGGTAGTGTGAGGATGGTGCTGGGGACAACTGGCTGGTGTAGAAGACAACAGGGAAAAGTCTTCTTGTGAGGAGGGGCTGCTTAGGAGACCTTCCAAAGGGCAAACTCCTGGAAAGGCGGGTGGAGAGATGGCAATCATTGCCTGATGGCATTTCATTGGCATCCAGGCTCCAGCAATGACACAGGAAACAGAGGCCCAATATTGGAGCAGTCCTCAAAGCCTCCTAAGGTGATGACAGGGAAGAGGAAAACCAGGAAGGAAGAGGCACTTCCCCGTGCCCATGCCAGGAGGATGCAGCACATAATTCCTGGCACAGGGATGGCAGTTTCCAAAGCAGTCCCCGAGTCTCAGCCTGACCTCCTGCACCACAGGGAGTTAAAATACCTCTCTGATCTTCCTGCTCGAAATTCCCATTAACTTTGAGGTGTGTAATGGGAGAAAGTGCTCTGGCATGGATGAGCATCCGCCCTGGGACACGCCACAGCTTGGACACTGGATTTAACTTCTGGCTCATCCCATCCCCAGTCCAGCATGGTCCTATCTAGCCAAAAGAGCTGCTTCAACATTCCAAAAGTGCATATTTCTCCCTGCAGCCCTTCAAAGGTGCTCGAACTCCTCCATCAGCTCATCTTCATACTTGTTGCTGCCAGCATCGTTTGCATTGCCTCCATCCAAGTGCTTGGGGCTGCCTCCAGGGGGCAAGCCAGGATGCCCAAATTTGCTACAGGGACTCTGTGGAGGTGACTTTGCTCTGTCCTGGAGCAACGAGGTGTCCACCTGGCAGAACCCGGGTCTCCCTGCTCTGCTCAGCCCACTGGAGCCTCTGGCTTTTTGGGATGCCCTGGGTGAAAGCATCTTTCTACCTGGGCAACTCCCACTGGGTAATAAAGGAAGCAGAGAAGGTACCAGCAGGGCTGAAGCACGTGGCTGTTGGAGATCTGTTTATTCCATGGCCTCAATCCTCCCTCTAGTTTCCCTTGTCCTCCTCCTAGTTTCATGGATGATGTTCCAAGAAAAAGGAAAATAAAAGCCAAATCCCAGCCAGGTGTCACAGGTGGGGGAGCGCAGCTGTACCCAGTGTTCCCCTTCTGAGTGGGAAAACATTTTGGGTTAGAACCTCTGGTCCTGGTTCTGCATTCTTCTGGGGATGTCAATGCCATGGATCTCACCAGGAATGGCGGTGCCATGGGTGAGGGTCCCACTGGGGATGGTGATGCTGCAGGTGAGAGTTCCACAGTGGAGGGGACAGTGGTGCCACAGCTGAGGGTGCTGCTGGGGACCCCCAGCTCTGGCAATGCTGCTCCTGTTTGGGTGCAGGTCCTTCTCTCAGCCTGCCAGCAAGGCTCCTGCTCCTGGTCGGTTCCCAAAAGCCAGTCAGATGACAGGGTTATTTACTAAGGCTGGCAGGAAGGAAAAGCCATAAATTCCCCAGATATAACGGCTGAGTCAGAGAACGAGGTGCCTGCGGCCAATTCCAGCATGGCCAGGGAGAGCAGCATGAAGGGAGGGGACAGGGTCAGCTGTGGTTTGTGTTGTCCTTGCTGAGCCAGGAGATCCCTTGGAGGCTGGGAGGGACAAGGAGGTACCAGACGGCAGGTTCCACCAGCTCCTGGTAATCCCGGAGCTGCTTTCCCTGGGAAGGCCACCCTGCTTCCCGAGCTTGGAGGCAGCAGTTTTCTTTGGTCCCCTGCCCTGCTTGAGAATCACAGCTTGGTTGGAGGGCCTTGCTGACAGCCTGCCCGCCCACCCCAGGGATTGCTGCTTCTCTGGCAGGAAAGCCAAAGGTTCAGCCTTTGGGGCTGAAGACCATGTATTATCTTCTGCAGGGTTTTTGCAACCCCCCCGGCTATTTTTTTAAAAAAAAAAATAATTCCTAAAATTAGCCCTGATGTGCTGCAAATGTAAAATCCACATATTTCATTTATGAAAAAAAAAAAAGAAGGAAAAAACCCCTATACCATAAGGAGACATTTGGATCCATTGACATGCATTTCTTTTTCTTCTGTTTTTTTGGTGTTTGGGAGCAAATTATCCAGCAGTTTCAAACAGTCTCAAACCAAACTGGATAAATATTGTCTCTCCAGAAGGTTTTACCCCATGCCACCTACTCCTGCCCTGTGCAGGGTATGCCTCCACAGCTGACCTAGCCAGACCCCATGGCAATTTTGCTCATGGGTCCCCTCATCAGTCACTGGATCCATTATTTCTGCTCTCTTCAGGTTTCTTCTTCCTCCACCTCAGGGATGCTTAAGAATTCCAGTGGGTGATGATAGAGTTTGCAACCCCTACCTCCTGTTTAAAGTTTCATTAAAGCTCTGGAATTTCAAAATGCACTTCTGGAGGACCAGATCCCACCACACCTGAAGACCTGAGGGTGTCAATATTTTTATGTCCCTTCTGCTCCTGGTGTGGTGCTGGTGTCTGAGACAGTGGTGCTGCAGCCCCAAGGACAACTGGTCATGCTCTGACCAGGGCATCTGCCACAGGCAGACACAGACAGGAGTGAGAATGATGTTTTGGGACCATAGAAAACGTAGGTGAAAACCACTTTTCCTGCAAGCCTCACTTCTTCCCTCTCTCCCTTCATTCCCAGAAGATCCTGAGAAGATTGACAGATGGAGTCCTCTTCCCACAGTGAATCCTGATTCCCTTACTGAGGGTAACACTTTCTCTTATTCCCTTCCACCACTGATCTTGTTCTGTGAGAAAAGACAAAAAGCTAAGAAATCCTCCCCAGAAACTTCCCGTGTCCTTCTAGCCTGCTTAGAGAGGACACAGATGCTCCCATGTCCCTGTCCCCTGCTGCTCCCTGTCTCCTGATGGCCCAGAGAGCTCAGCTCAGTGCTCCAGGGGCCTGGATCAGTCTCCTCAAGCGACTCAGGGCTGTTGCTCAAGCCCTCATGGATGGAAAGGTCTTGAGCAACAGCCATGAATCACCCAAATAGTGCAAAGAGGAGGCGGCCAGAGGAACACGAGGCCAGCACAGACCTTGGAGGCTGCTGGGGGCACCAGTTAAAGTCACGTTGTGTCAGAGCACTGGAGGAAATGCTGGGTGGGACACACATTTGAAGGCACAGTGCTCATCATCATCATCCTGTCCGGCAGTGTTCATTGCAGGTGGGGAAAGGAGAACGAACCTGGAGAAGGCGGCTGCGTGTGCTGGACTGCTCTGTTTGCCCCAGAAATGTCAAATAAAAAAATAATGCCTCTAAATGTCATCCCAGGGTTGGGTCTGCAGCAAGACCTGGGAAAGAGGCCCATAAGTAAATTGGAAGGGTTAAAAAGAGACACTGAGTGGGCTAAGTGGTGAGTAATGGAGATGTCACTCAGTGAGAGGAGATGCTTCAGTGTGTTCAACACTGCTTGATATTGGATGGAAATTTCCAGGTGTTCACAAGAAAACCAGAGACAGCTCCTTATTATTCACCAACCTGCTTCAAATTTACCATCCTCTGTGTATCTCATTTTATGCATTGCCCTTCCAGATCATTAGCAAAGGTGTTAATGAAACGTCATCTTTAGCCCTGACTCTTGTTCTGCCCTGGTAACTGCGCCTTGCTCTGTGTAGCCGACTCCTGTTCAGGATTACTGACTGCATCCCAATGTGTTTTCAGTTTGTATAAACCACATTTCAGACCAAGGCTTTTTTTCCCTAATTTTTGCATTTCCTAACACAAAGAAGCAAAATACATTAGTCAAAATAAAAACACATGTTCATAAAAGGCTGTGCTGCTTTCATCCTCCAGCCATGCTGTTCTCTAACAGCATTTCTCTTCACACCAAAAAAAAAGTTGGAAAAGAAGAAAACTGGAAGTTTTCTGTGCCCATCATCCTTCGAGTCTGACTGTTGTCTCATGGTAATTTTATTCAGCATTTGGCTTCTGCAAACTTTCTCCCCATTGACACTATTGTGTGGACAGAACCAAGCTCTAAATATTTCATCATGATTTTTTAGAGAATATTTGTTCTGCTACTTTTATAGGCTGGTGATTGCCAGAATTATATTCTTCCCTTCTTTGTTTTAAATCACCACCTCATTTCTTTCCTTCTGCCTTTCAGGATCATATTGTCCAAGGATTTTAAAATGCAACCACCCAAGGATCAATATGTTCATTAAAGAAAGTGGTTAACCACTGAGAATGAATACTGGATGTCTGCAATCCATACAGATTGGTTTCTTAAATATAAAGTTTCTCAAGAAAGCCTTTTTCCTCTTTCTACCTGCATTTGGAGAACAGGATTTTAAGGCTCATTCAGAATATTGGCCCTTTTGGCTTCTCAGTAGTGTCTTTTTCTTCCTCACTTACCTTCCTTCTTCCTTTTTGGGTGTGAATCCCCTCTTAATCCTACAATGAAGACCAAGCTGTTTTCCTGCCTGGCTCACTGTTCTCCTCCCAGCAATTCTTAGCTGTCTCAAAAGGTTCCCACGTGGTTACCTCCCTATATCTTTCATCCACGGGCAGATGTCCACCCTGCAGAGGGCTGTGCCAGCTTGAAATGTCACTGTGCCCCAGCTAATTGCTCCCATCCCCAGCAGCACAGGACAGTCCGCACCACAGTGTCCATGGAAGTAACACTGTGACCCCAAATCTGCTCCAACAAGTGATGCTGCTCTGTGCTGAAAGGCCTGGAGCAGCTGCAGGGTAGGGAGGAGAGGCTGGAGGAGGAGCATGTCCAGTGGCACAGCTGGATCCAGGAGTGCACATCTGTCCAGGGCTCCCCATCCCTGAGGAGCCTCTTGAGACTCAGCCTTCGACAACTTTTATGTTGGACAAACTCTTGGACTTCAGCCCTAAGTAGAGCCTTCCTTGGGATTTTTCCAGCCTTCTCCCTCACCTCTGGCTTTTACTGTCCTTTCAAGCAGAGACTTAAAACCCCCAAATCCCTGTTTTATTTTCTTTCTTTCTCTATGCAATCCTCGCTGTGGCCCAGCTGAACTCCTTTCACAAGCTGCATGTCCAAGATTTCCCATCCATTTCCAGTCTGGAAAAAGGGTTAGGAAGGTTTTCCAAAGTGTAACTCATCACATGAGTGCATGCTTTGGACCCTTGCATTGGATCTTTACTTTGGGGTCATCAGCTGAGCTGGAGAGAAGCAGAGACTGAGTGGAGGATTGGCTGGAAAAAATGTAAAAGCAAAGTGCAGCCTCGAAGCAGCAAGACAGCGACCCAGCAGTTTTTGGGAGGTTGGGGTGGTCCTTCAGCCTTACAACAGGAGCCAATGAGCCACGGGCTCCTTTTCAAAGCACCCAAGGAGTGTTCAAAGCAACTCAAGCTCGGGGCAGGCAGCCTTAACCAGCTGTGACAGCTCTGGTTTCTCCTGCACTTGTCGTGCTGCCTCCAGGCTCTGCCTCATCACCCCAGGATTCGGTCCTTGCTGGCAGCTTCCTCACCTTGGGCTGCCAGGAGCATGGGGCCCTGAGGAGAGACACTGGCAAGGGCTGCTCCAAAAATAGCAGGGAGGCTACTGGCTTCGGGTCAAACGTCCCCTGTGCTGGCCTTGGTGGGGGAACATGTTTTGCGCCAGCGTTTCTACACTCACCACCCAGGGCTTCTGTGGAAGGGGAAAGGATGAGAGTTTCAAACGCAGAAGCATTTCGTGGGATGCCCATCTCTGCCTGAAATACACCCCCCCCCCCCCCCCCCGCTACATAAAAAGCACCAAAAATGGGAAAAAATATCCCACTCCAATTACTATGATGATTAAACTGAGATTTCAGTATCAGATTTCAGCCCTGCCATGGGGAATAATTGCTGAATCACACAGGCTCGGTGGTCATCGTCTCACTGGGCAAACAGGAGCAGTGATGTCAGCCTGCAAACTGCATTTCCCCGTGGAATGGCTCTCTCCAGGTTGTTCTCCTTCCCCAGAGCCTGGCTGTTAATGGATTTCTCTGAAAGTGACTCACTATATGCAGGTGTGATTCTGGCTGTGTGCACCCAGCAGACCCCAGCCTGAGGCATCCACGAGTTAACACAATGCTCTTGAAGGCCTGACTATTTTATCTGGTAATTGTGTGTCTAGAGGAGATCGAGCAGTAAGGGAAGGCCACAGGTTTATGGGAACCTCGGACTGGCAGGGACCAGCCTGTAGGTTCACTCACCAGAAGCCACCCCCATGAGGAATCACCAGGAATCACCCAAGAAAGGATCTCTACGGCCTTTTTTTCCTGAACAAAGGAAGTATTTCCCCATGGGAATACCCCAGACAACCCCCAAATACCTCATTCCTTCTCCTTACACACTCAGCCATGGCAGGGATGCTCTATTATCTTTCAAATCGCAGTGATTTGTCTTTTCTCTCCCAACTCCATAACAATAGCTGGTCTTTACAGGGCATTTTTCCTACATTTACCCCATGCCGAGGAGTGCTGTTTGTAGAAGGAAACTGAAGCAGAGAGACAAAGAAAATGCACTTTTCAGAGCTAGAGGTCTCAGGAGCTGCAGTGCCTCTTGACCTTCTCCCTTGCCAGCCTACCAGGGCTGAAATCACTGGGAAACAGGGATTTTGGGGCAGAATTTAAAATGATGGAGAGTACATTTAGATTACAAATTAGGAAAATATTCTTTACTATAAGGGTGGTGAGGCCCTAGCATAAATTGCCCAGAGAAGGTGTGGATGCCCCATCTCTGGAAGTGTTCAAAGCCAGGCTGGACAAGGCTTGGAGCGTGGGATAGTGGAAGGTGTCCCTGCCCATGGCAGGGGTACGGAAAAAGATAATCTTTAAAGCCCCTTTCAACCCAGGCCATTCTATGATTTTTTGACAACTTTCCTCCAAAAAAGTGTTAAATCCTCATCCTACATCCAAAATCTTTCCTGCTGCCCTGTGAAAGCCTGAGTGTCTCTGTGAGTCAGAAATGCTGACACCTCATCACTGAGCAGCGTGAGGGTGCAGGAAGGAGAATATTGCTTAGCAGCACTAAATCCAACCCCTCTCCTATTATTGCTGGATTTCTGAACCTGCTTCTCCTTTGCCCGCTTTGTCAACTTATTCACAGTTGCTGTTTATGCTGGAATTATTTAGCAGCAAAAGCTTTTCTAGCGCTGTTTTGACATCCACCTCTTCTCCAAGAGGTTTGCATCTGAGATGCAGATGTGCCGGCTCCAACCGGCTGCCTGCTGCCCTGGAATTGTTGGAGGAGGTTCAGATGGAGCAGCATTGATCTGTAGAGCCCTAGGGTCCAGTGTACCCCACCTGTATTACCCAGGCTGGAACAACACAGTTATTTGTACTGAAATCAGCAGTAAAGTCTCCATCCGCTCTCACTATGCCGAATCAAGACCCTTGGATGGCGCTGAGCCGAAACATGATTAATGGCTTTCCAAGAGCAAGCCAAAGGTGGGTGGAAAACACATCTTGGAAACCAGCTTGGTAGCGCTTTGATGCCTTCTGAAGTCTTACCAGGATGTGAAAATGTACCTGGCATTTTGCAGCTGTAAATATGGGCTTCACAGCCACATCCGGCACTTCCAGCTGCACAGATGCTACTTATTTTTGTGTTCTCCTGGAACAAAACCTTGCTTTATTTTTCTCACTTCCAAAATAAACTTCCTTTTCTGCACTCCCACAGAGAATCGCCACCAGGAAGAAAAGCTGTGCAGAGTTCTCTATCCAGCAGATTGCCTCTCTGTTCCCTCCACCCCGAGAACCTGAAAGCAGAGCTGGGCTACTGTTTACAGAAATCTGAAGCACATTTAAAGATGTCTTGTTTCTAAATCCATTCGTTTCTGATTGAAAGAAGCTGAGCTAGTCACATTCGAGGAGCTCATTAAAATGTAAACAGTGTCGCTTTTAATTGCCAGTGCTAAAAATTGTCATTATTTATTTTAAATGTCGAGGTGCATAAGAATATGTGTTTAATTGCAAAAAGAAGGAGGAGGTGAATTTTAAATGCACTTTGGAGATGCTGCAGCTTGAGCTCTGACTGGGTATTTCCACGACGAATTGCAGTCGGCCGTTTCACCCTGCAATTCCTTCCATGCAGACACACTTTTTGTACAATTGTTTTTTTTTTTATCTTTTAATGCATCTGTTTGTTTGGCCTTTCTTTTTCAAAACCCTATTTCCCACCTTCTTCAAATTCTCACTCTTGAAGAAATCTGGAAATCAGTCCAGCGCTTCCAGATCGGTCATTAATGGATGTTTTTCTGTTCACGCTGGTAAATGGTTCGAATGTGTGTAATTAGTTAAAGATGTGAAGTGCTGACTGAGTGCTAAGAAATGTTACATAAGTGCAATGTATGGCAGACACAGTGTGCCATGAAAGCCTTGTTCTGCACTCAACCAGCACCTTCCCCAGGTTGGCAGAGCTCCTCACTCTTGCTGCCGGAGGTTGTCAGCACCCGACAAATTAGCAAATTGTTTTAATACGTGTTTACAGCTGAGAAAACCGAGGCACAAAACAGTGTCCCCTTTCCCCTGGCGACTCAGCAGCAAAGCCAGGCATCCCAAATTCCACTGCCAGTTCCAGTTAGGGGTCACACTCCATAACCCCTGGCTGCCTGGATGCTGCCACACATTGTCAGCAAAATCCTGGGGTCCCAGCCCAGGGATCAGCTGGGAGCAGAGGAGAAGGATGTTTTGGATGGGATCTGGAGATGTTACAACCCACCACAGTTCGGGGAAATGCTCACAGAGTTTGTGCACAGCCACAGGAACTGGCTGTAATTGTGCTGACATGAACGGTTTGTGTCCTCAGAAAGGCTCCCATCCTAGTGAAGGACGGAGACCCCATCTCTTCCCTTTACACTGCCAAGCTCGTCTGAGAAAGATCAATTTCCTTGGAAAGTGGCAGGGTTCTGCTTCCCACAATGCATTTTTGTAGGGCTTGCTACACTGAGGAGGGAGAGGAAGAGCAGCTTCATCTCCTGCTGCCCAGCTCATGTAATTTCCCATCTCCTGCCCATGCCACGGATACATGCTGCACCCATTGACTCAAGGACTTTCCCTGTGAAATCCATGCAGCAGTGTGGTGAGTATGGACAGCTGGGACATAGTTGAGCCACAGCAGGCCACGGCTCTGTGCCTAAAATCACCAGCCAGGAGCTGGGACATGCCACATCCACGGGATGCAGACCCAGACAGATTGTCCCTAGAGGGCCTTGGACAGGATATGCATCATCCTTGCTGCCTGGCACCTCGGCTCTGTCTTTCTTCAGAAGCATCACTATGTTCCCCCCACTTCCTCCTCCTTGCAGCCTCTCCCTCCTTCTCCAAAGCATTTTTCTTCAATTGCTTTTATAACTGTGCTCTCTTTGGATTTGCAATGTCCTCTGGAAAATTTGATTTCACACCATATTTGTATGTTTAACAAAAATAATTCCAAACACCAAAAACAAGCCGTGCCCTGACTGGCGTTACGTAGCGTTTGTGATAATTGGATTCTCAGAAAGCCAAGCACTTTCTGGGTTTTAATGAGATTCAGACTTTAATTACTGCGGCCCTTTCCCAGGCATGCAGTGGAAGCAAGGAGGAAAATGACCATAATCAGGACTTGGGCATGTTGCAAGAGACAGCCTTGATGTATCATGTTTTGGTTCCTTAATGAGGGGCCATTCTTGCCACACAGTTGGAAAGCCACTTTCTCTTGCAGTGTGGCCTATATTTACACCCTGTAGGATTTTGGCCACAAACCACTGCTGCAGCCTCTCAGGAGACACTTCTTCCCTGATGGAAAACCAGCAGAGATGGTTTCTGGTCCTGCAGGAGAAGGGAGGGAGACAAGGACACGGTGGTGACTGGCACGTTTTGCTGAGTTCAGCATGCAGCACAGGAAGGACATGGACTTGCTGGAGCAAGTCCAGAAAAGGGACACTAAGCTGATAAGAGGGATGAAGGCCTTCTCCTTTGAGGAAAGGCTGAGAGGGTTGGGATTGTTAACCTGGAAAAGAGAAGGCTTTGGGGTCACCTAATTGTGTTCTTCCAGTACTTGAAAGAGCCAGCAAGAAATATGGAGACTGTTTACAAGGGCCTGGAGTGACAGGACAAAAAGGAGTGGATTCAAATTGTCAGGGAGTGGGTTAGGAATAAATTCATCCCTGTGAAGGTGGGGAGGCTCCAGCACAGGTTGCCCAGAAAAACTGTGGCTGCCCGGTCCCTGGAAATGTTCAAGGCCAGGTTGGATGGAGCTGTGAGCAACCTGGGATAGTGGAAGGTGTCCCTGTCTACAGCAGCAAGGTTGGAACTAGATTATCTTTAAGGTCTTTTCTAATGCAGGGCATTCTATGATTCTATGATTCTATGATTCTATGATTCTGTGATTAAGGTTTTTGATGATGATGATGATGGCGATGATGTTAGCACCGGGGGATCCTTGGGAAGGGTCCAGGACTCCTGCAGGACCATCACCCGCTTCCTGCAAGCCCCTAGCACAGCTCTTTGCCTCCTGCACAGTGCAGATCCCTGCCCGTAAGGCTGGGATGAGTCACTCGCCGGCTTTCTCGCTTCCCGCCTCCATCCTGCAGGATGCGGTGTTTTGTCGAGTCTTATCTGCACTGAAGTTGGAGGAAGCAGATGAATGCAGTGGTTTCATGTATGCAGAGCGCCGGCCTCAGCAGAGGGGTGGGGTCATTAACAGAAACACAAGAACTTTATTTGAGAGGAATCAAGATTCCACGTGGCCATCTGAGAGGATCTTTAGGTTGTAATGTTCATTCTGTGTGACAATGTTCAGATTCAAGCCAAGAGAAATAAAAAAAAAAAAAAAAGGTTTTGTTACACACTTCATCAAACTTCACTGGTGATTTGATGTATTGCCTTAAGATGTTCCCACATCCACTCATTTTACAAAATGATAAGAAATCTCTCCATTTCTGCGTTCTCGATAGCATTCTCTGCATTCTACTCCTTAACTTCTGTTATCCCATCATCCTTTTGCCGGTCAGAGACTGATGTCACTCCCTGCCTTCCCCCTTGCTGTGTTCAGGACTGAAGTCAGAATTGCCAGGTAAAAATTTCCAAGATTGCTATTCTTGCCATTTCCTTTTCCAAGTTCCCAGCTATCTGCCTGGTTTTCCATCACTTCTAAAAGGTCACTCTCTCAGCAGTGAGTGCTCTCTCTGGAGCGCACATTGTCCTTGCTTACCACACACAGGCATATTCTTGGAATTACCTTCTTTTTAACCACTCGCCGCTTCCGCATTCAGCCACACGCTCTGGATGCCCACACAGCCATGACTGCTGCTCGCTGGCAGCAGAGGAAACTGACGTCCAAGCAGGCAGCAGCAGTGGATGGCTTGAATGACTCTTAGCATGAGGTACTTCATGGGCACCATGGGCAGGTTTGGCACCTCCATTCTGCCCAGTGCTGTGGTCTTCATCATTTCATGGGATGGGGCAGCACTGAAGGACACATGGAAGAGCTGGGGAGGAGCTCGATGGGGCTGGTGCTGTGAGGGGAGAGCCTTGCACAGGGCTCAGAGCATGCCTGGGAATTTGGTTTTTGTGGCCAGCCCCTCCAGCACTGCCCAGGCCGTGACAGAGCAGGGACACATCTGCCAACCCTTGCCCCCCAGTGGCAGACTTGTGTCTCTGGTACTTCTTGAGCCTCAATACCCCCTAACTGCTCTGTAGGATCAACCCCCAGCTCAGAATTGTGTAGTTGCTCATCCCCCCGCCTTCCCTTTTCTTAAGAAAACCTGCTTGCTTTTCCCTTTTCCATTTCCAGACCTGTTATTTTTACCCTTGGAGCTATGTATTCCCAAGGGGAGCCATGTCTGCTGCTGCTGTCCTGCTGGAGGAGGCAGGGGTGTTCTGCCTTCCTTGGACTCTTTTTTAAGTCTCTGCAGCTCTCATGGATGGTAGGTGCTCTCCAGACATCCAGGACAAACAGAGAGCTGGGAATCACAAGCAAATCTGTAGCTTTGGGGTATGTGTGAGGACATACTCCATGAGGTTACAACACACTTTTGAGCTTCCTTCAGTTTTGCATGGAGTCATATTTCTCATCTTTGACAAAGATGACTGGATTCAAGGCCAAGGGCAGAACTAAGGGTCTCAGGGAAGATAAAGAGGGTGAACTGGAGGGCTCCCCAGGGATCAGGGCCTCACCTTGCAGAAGGACACAGCCAAGGCCCCATTGAGACAAATCCCAATAACAAGGTGTCTGCACAAAGACTCTTAACCTGAGGCTTATGCTGAGCAAACTCCTTCACCCCCTGCAGTGACCAAGGAGCTTGAATTTCCACATCTAAGTCTGGACAAACAGGAATACACCAGCAGGTAATGTGGGATGATCTGTGCAGTAAGAGAAGTCCCTTGCTAAGTTAAGATGGAGCTTGTTTTATTCCAGCACATGTTGGGCTGATACTCTCTAGACTGTGCTTTTTCAGGTGCTAACGTTGAAGGATGTGGTGATTTGGGTCATACTCCTGTCTCTCTTCTCTGACTTTGTGTTGTGTATCCCTCTCTTCTGGCATCTCTGTAGAGGGCATCCTCCTTCTCAGCAATGTGGGGAGGCCTCTGAGCCCCACAGTCAATCCATGGTGATGGGGGCAGGTCAGGAAAGTAGCAGGGATGGCACTCCCACATCCCACAAACCTCTGAGCGCCACCTGCCAAGCCCACACAGATGACTGCCTGCAAGCAGAGTCCATCCCAAGCCTCCAGCAGTCACAGCACTGTTGCCTCCCTCCTTTTCCCAGGAAGCAAATTGCAAACCCAAATAACCGCAGGGACCAGCAGAGCACAGAGGGCTCAGGCATCAGTCCAGGCCCGTCTGTGGCTCCTGGGAAATTGCTTCTGATGAAGCAGGAGAAGCTGAGCCTGGGAAGAAACAAGCCTCCCACTGGGTATGTGGCTCTCCTCTCTTCCCGAAAAAATGGAAGCACTGTCCTGCAATGGACTGAGAAATCTGGATCTGTAGATAAAAACAGGCCCAGACCATGTGTCACCCCAGCCCCTCCCAAAAAGCCTTTTGGTGGCGGTAGGGTTGGGCTCTGAACAGAACAGATGAGTCTGTTTGGGTGGACTTGCTGCTGGGGCAACAGTAAAATGCAGCTTGAGATCCCTGAATGACTTGCACTGAGTGAAAATGCTTATTCCTCCATAGAATATTATTTCTCTCTTAAGTGGAAGAAAAATTCATCTCCCTTCATGAGAGCAGTGTGTTCCCCCTTTTTTCCACTTGTGCCTGAGTGCTCAAGAGGGTCTTAAGTGGAGCATCTATGGCCATGGAGGGTGACCTTGGTGAACAGGCATATCCTTCCCCAAGCCCTTCCCATCCCAGAACTGCTGCCAGTATTTCCACCTACAAAACCAGGAACAGCCACAACAGGAAGCAATCCTCTGGAATAAAGCAGCTTTTCAGAGACTTTGGAGATTGGGCACAACCTCTCCCCAGGAAGTGCTGGCATGGGTTGGTGAGTTTGGCATGTGGATGTTTCATGTGTGTGGCCATATAATTGCATTTTGTCAGGCCTGGGAAGTGAAAGGATGCTTTCCTTCTCCAGAGGTCAGGCATTACTGCTCCTTATGGATCTCTGTGCGGAAGATCAGAGAACACCTGTGGTGGAAAGGATCAGTTCCAGGTTATCTGTGGATTTTTCTCCCCCTATTCCAGGCTGTGGAGATCCTGAGTGAGATGTCTGTACAGGATGCAGAGCAGTTGGCAGAAGCTGCTGAGATGGTCTTGAGCTGGCTAAGCAACTCCAGGGAAAAGGGATGGGAGCTGGCATCATCTCCATGTGGCCTGTGGCTGGACACTCCACAGGAAACAGGGAGAGCCCAACAGCCTCACTGGAAAAGTCATCTTCTGCACAGATGAAAGCATGAGACTGTCCTCAAGAGGAGAAAATAGCTAAAGAGAGTGAGAAACCTTGGGCTGTTTCGAAGAGAGGCAGAGGGAGAATGTGTCTCCCTGGATTGGCCTGGCAAGAGTCAGGCTTGCAGAGGTGGGACAGAACATCATAGGAGGGCACTGGGGGAGCACTAAATTTTATGATTTTCATGTAAAATCAGAACAGGTTAAAAACCTTTGTCTGCAAATTCAGAGCATAATTAGCAGTGAGTCATGGAAAGTGTTGTTCCAGCTAGCGTAAAAAACAAGCTGGTGCTGAAGGGTCTGCTAGTTGTTTGAAAGCACCAAGAGCTTCAGCCCAAGATTCTTTCTTCCTTAATTGCACCACTCTTGGCCACTCGCTCTAAATTAAGCAGACAGGAGCACAAGAGAACTAATGCACTGCTCTGAAAGGCAAACTATTAACCAAAGTGTCTCTCAGATGTTTAACTTCAAGGAGGTGTGATTGAAATCTCATCAATTACGATCAGCGGACATGAGGAAGGCTTGAAGTTCATCCATAACGTAATTTGCAGGGTAATAAAAATTAAAGATGTGAAATCTCTGCTGGGCTGAGTCTGCTTCAGTCCCCTGGGTGAGTTAGATGGGTCCCTGTACCATGATTCCCACTGTGTTGCCTGTGTGCAATAAGTGCAGTGCAAGAAAAGTTTCTCTGATGCACTTTTGTTACTCAGAGGATGTTGCTGTTGAATATTTACACCACACTTACAAATGTAAGGATTTTTTTGTGCAGTCTCAGGCATATTTCCTGCTTTTGGCTTAATTGGCAGTTTTCTCTTTCCAAAATTCACCCAGTTTTTCTGACAGTTCTTCTGGACCACCTCTTTGTTGTCCCCTCCATCCTCTTCTTTTAAACACTTTGCCCAAGTTCCCTGCCCTCAGCAAACCAGTCAACAGGAACAATGGACTTAGGGGAGAGGTGACATTGCCGGCTGAAAAACAAGATTGAGTCCTTCACTTTCCCACTGTGCTGCTGACAGAACACTACTTAGCACTCCTACCCTATGACACATTACCCAAACATTAGTTAATTATCCTGCCTGACTCCTTAGAAAGCAGGCAATTAAGTACTTAGCTTAGTTCTCCTGGTGAAGAAAACCAGGCACAAAAAGAGGTTAATAGGGGAAAGACCAATGCTGTCCTGTAGGGTGAAGAACATCCCTGTGCCTGTATCAGAGAATGGTTTGGGTTGGAAAAGACCTTGGAGATCATCTCATTCCAACTCCCCTGACACGTGCAGGGACACCTTCCACTGGGTTGCTCCAAGCCCTGTCCAGCCTCTTCTTGAACACTTCCAGGGATGGGCAGCCACAGCTTCTCTGAGCAACCTGTGCCAGGGCTTTCCCACCCTCATATGGAAGAATTTATTACTAATATCCCATCTAACCCTACCCTCTGGCAGTGGGAAGCCATTCTCCCTTGTTCTGTCAGCCCATGATTTTGTCCCAAGTCCCTCTCCAGCTCTCCTGGAGCCCCTTTAGGCGCTGGAAGAAGCTCTAATGTCTCCCCAGAGCCTTGTCTTCTCCAGGTGAACACTGACAGCTCTCCCAGCCTGTGTCCAGAGCAGAGTTGTTCTGGCCCTTGGAGCGTCCTTATGGCCTGTTCTGGACTTGCTCCAATAGCTCCATGTTCTTCTTACATTGGGGGTTCCAGAGATGAATACAGTACCTTAGGTGGGCTATGACCTTCCAGTTAATTCCAATTGAATTCCTCCAGTTTAGAGGAGGAATGCAAAGCATGGGGCTTGTCTTACCCATCTCAGCCATCTGCAATAAAGCTGAGCCCTTCTAGAATGTGCCTAGACAGACCAGCACCTCAGGAGAGTGATTCAGCCTCGTGCAAGATGTGTCCGACTATGGTGGGCTGAATCATCCTCTGGGAGGAGCACCCAAGGAATCCACCTTCTCCATCCTGCCCAGGGGAAGGTGGGGATGCCCCAAGCAGACAGTGTGACTTGTCTCCAAACCACAGACTGCAGTGTTGCCAGGATCAGTGCTCAAGAGTTCCTGGAACCTGGGAAATGTTTCGCTGCTGTCATTTGAGCCGACTTTGATGAGCATTGTGGAGCACCATGACAGAAAGAAGGCTGCAAGCTCGCTGCTATCAATTTCATGACCAGTGCTCCATGAATTTGGGATATTTTTGGAGAGAGAAAGTGCTGCAATACACTATTTCTAATGCAGAGAGAAAACAGTTAGCAAAAAGAGGAGCTTTTTATCAACAGAAGGAGCCCAAGTCTAGTAACAAGACTCTAGCCATTGTGACTAAGTACGCCATAAAATGTGTAATTAAGCACTATAGCAACTATTGAATTCCAAGGCACATTTTGCATCTGAAACACAGGACAGAGCTCTCTTTGGGTGATTCAGAGGAATCATCACAACACCCCAGCGCTCCACAGTGCACAATGAGCAGCGAGTGCTTGCCGTGCAGGAGCATCCCTGTGGGAGCAGTCCTGCCTGGGATGAACACACCTGCCTGGGGGGGAAGAGATGAGTAAATATTTTTAGCCTGAGGCACAGCTGGGAGTGTCTCGTCTGCTTCCTACGAGTGCTGAATTGTGGAGAGTGGCTGAGTGTCATGGCACGTCACACTGGTGGGCACAGAGAGAGTGGCATGGGGGTGACGTCGGAAAACTGCATTTTTCAGAAAAGAAGGACACTGTATTGTTAGAGCAAAGTCCAGAGGAAGGCCACAAAGTTGGCAAGAGGACTGGAACATCTCCCTTACAAAGACAGGCTGAGGAAGTTGGGGCTGTTCAGCCTGGAGAAGAAAGGGTTGTGTGGAGATCTCATAGAAACCTTTCAATATCCAAACAGGGCCTACAGGGAAGTTGGAGTCTTCCTCAGGAACTGTAGTGATAGGACAAGGAGTAATGGGTACAAAGTAGAAGAGAGGAAATTTAGGCTAGATATTAGGAAAAAATTATTTATTGTGAGGGTGCTGAGGCACTGGAACACCAGTGGGAGGATGTGGATGACCCAAGCCTGGCAGTGTCCAAGGCCAGGCTGGATAAGGCCTTGAACAACGTGATCTAGTGGAAGGTATCCCAGTCCATAGCAGGTGAGGTTGGAACTAAATGATCTTTAAGGTCCCTTCCAACTCAACCCATTCCATGGTTTTACCAAAGGATGGAGCCTGTGAGTGTGATTTGTGCCACCGTTCCCATCTCACTGTCTTTCCCTGCCCTCGGGTGCCCTATTTAGGTTCAGACAGGGCTGAGCACGCAAGGGTACCAAGAAGATCTTCTTTCCCCACTGTGGCTCAGAGCCACTTGCATCCCTTAAAAGGCATCTTCTGACTCAGTACACTCTCCTCCATTGTTTGGGGCATGTTGTTTTGCAGCTGGAGACTGGTGAATGAAGCTGAGTTACTGACCTTGATTCGAAAAAAAATGCACACTTGTGCTTTGCAAAACAAGCCTTTTAAAGCTGGCTTTTATGCAGAGAATTATGTCAATGTGTGCATGGAGGCGCTGGCATTTTGGGCCTCTTTCAATCTTCTGGATTGTCAGCGAGGTCTTTCACTGATTTAAGCCTTCAACCAAAGGACGGATGCTGCAAGAGGCAGTGAAGAGGACTCAAGCAGGTATTGGAGTGTTTAGCCTAGAAGCAGATGCTTGGATCAGGGCCTAGATCAGAAGAGGTATTTTATTACGCTGAAGGAGGTATTGTTTTACTGCATTGTAAAGAGGCACAGATGATCCCTCTTTCTAAGGGGAGAAATAAAACATCATCTGGTTTTGAGGCTTGTTCTCACCCCTTTTCGGTGTGGATGTGCACGGCAGCCCCACAGGAAAAGGTCTCAATGAGCTTTGCCACTTTTTTCCATCATGTCATCAAAATGAGAGATGGAGATGAGTGAGGCCAGTTTGAGGAGTTTTTGGAATTCCCTCTGGTCCTGCTCCAGCCTTGCCCGCAGGTAAGAAACATTTTACTTTGAAGGTGCTATGGGAAGCAGCAGGCGTTTGACTTGGGTGGAAGCTCTTAGCCTGGGTTTGGTGCAGGCAGGAGGTTTTATTGCCTTTGCACCATGTCTGAGTTAAACGAGGCCCTGGCCTTGCAGGAGGAGCTCGGTTAGGAGAGCACCGCCAAAATCTGGTAGGACAATACCCTGCCGGGCCAGCGTTTTGCTTCCTCCCCCTAAACAATAGGAGTTTACACAACTGCAGCCCACTTGAGGTTTCTGCCTTGCTTCATGGCTGAGCAACAAGACCCCAAATGTTACAGCTCTGCCTAATGTCCTTGGCTCTGTCCTGCTTTGGAAGGAAACATGCAGCGGCCTGTGCTGCCAATGCTATTTCCTCTCTCTCTCATCTTTAAAGGTCTCTTTTTCCAACAGCTGATCGGCTCCGCAGCTCCGGGGAGGACGTGAGATCCGGCTGGCCCACGAGCTGGCTGGTATGGCTGCGTGCCATGTTGTTGTTTGTATTGCTTTCATTTTTCTGGCGTTACTTGGCTCTTCCATGCAACTTGTTTTCATCCTGAACTATGTGCTCATTACATATCCAAACGCCCACGCGAGGTTTTGCATGAGGAAACTCGAAACACACGCGCAGTAGAGGAGTGAGTTTCTGATTGGGGGGGGAGGGGGGTGTGAGATATTTGTCTCGAGGCTGACACAAACAATCCCCGAGTTTCCTGCAGTTGGGGTTCCAGCTCGCTGATGACAAGAACATGAACGCTGTGTGCGCATCCTCCTGGCAAAGGGACGTGGGGAACATCTCTTGTGGTCACCTTGGCCTTTCCCAGCAACTCCAGCTACTGTCCAAGGCACACATCCAGGGACCTCCGAGCTCTCTGGCAGGCTGGTCCCTGAACGCCAAAGGGACCTTCTGCTGCTAAGAAAGCTCTCACTTCCCCTCAGCGGCCCCATCCGCAAAGAGCAGCCAGCCACAGGCAGCACGGATTCACCCAGCCAGCTCTGGGCCAGGAGGAACCAAAACGTGCTGGAGGGTTTCAGTGAGGTCCCAAGTGAGGGGGGGGCAGAAGCAGGAAAACTCTGCAGGAGTTTGCTTCATAAGGACAAGGAAGCTTGTGACGGGCCTGGAGCCCAAGTTTGATGAGGGGCAGCTAGGGGGGCTCAGCCTGGAGAAAAAGAGGCTCAGGGGGGACCTTCTCACTCTCTACAACTCCCTGACAGGAGGGTGCAGCCAGGTGAGGGTTCGTGTCTGCTCCCAGCAATAGGATGAGAGGAAACAGCCTCAATTTGTCCCAGGGGAGTTTTAGATTGGACATTAAGGAAAATTTCTTCACTGAAAGCTTTGTCAATCACTGAAACAGGTTGCTCTGGGTAGTGGTGGAATCACCATCCCTATAAGTATTCAAAAATCATGTAGATGTGACACTTGAGGACATAGTTTAGTGGTGGGTTTGGCACTGCCAGGTTAGTGGTTGGACTTGGGGATCTTAGGGCTTTCCCAACCCCAAGAGATTCCATAACTGTTGGATAATTTTAGAGGTCTTTTCCAACCCTAATGATTCTGTGATTCTATGTGTAGGTGCCCTCTTTGCGGTACTTCCCTGGAGGAATGGGTCTCAGTCACTGCTAGAGGCAGGAAGAGGAATGTTGGTGCCATTGGGCTCCCCACATTGCTCAGATCCAGTGTTACATTGGCAGAGCAAGCACAGCACAGGCCTGGACCAGCAGAGTGGGGTTCAGATACTCATGTTTATAGATACTCTTCTGTGGCCCCGTCACCAGCTGGGCTCCAGCAGCTGCCCTGGTTGGGATACAGAGAGCTCATCTGGAGGCTGCAGGCTGTCCAAATCCACAGCACAACACTGCCCTGCACATCATGCTCCTCCCCACCGTGCTCTGTCCACACAGTGTGGAAAAATCCTCTTCTCCAGCAGCCACTGCTAACTGCACAGGACTGGGCAGGCTGTGCTGGAGGGACCAGAGGGCTCGGTTTGCAGCTTTGGATTGCTCTGCTTCCTCACAGCCTTCCCCGCCGCCTGTGCTGCAAATGAATAAAGATTTTCCAGTGCTGTCAGTACTGCGTATTTCACCAGCATTCCCTTCACCTGAAGTCCAAAATGTGCTAAAAATACGCTGGCTTGGCATCCAGGTCTTGATTCAAGTGGTAACAGGATATTGGGCAGAGAAGTCCTGGAGTGGTTTCACTGTGCAGCAGCGAGCTGCTGGCTCTTCCTCCTTCTGGCTGCTGCAGGGCTGTTACCCCCTCTCTAAACTCCCTAAATTTCATATTCAGAGGTCACAGGTGTCACACATCATCGCTCCCCTTGGGCTGGTTGTTAGCAAGGCTCCGAACACTTAGGTGGTGTCTCTTCCTCTGGGGCTGGGAGTATATTATCAGCAAAGCATTTGTTTTATTACTCCTGTGGTAATTTTGGGAGGGGATGCCAGCAGGCTGGAGCTGGGAAAAGTGAAGTCTGAAATGCCACGGGAAGGCCACAAACTTCAAAAGGCCTCGTTAGTGAAGCAGCAGCAGGAGATGTGGATGTTTGTGCCTCATCCATGGATTTTGTTGTGCTGTTGCTGAGCCGTGTGGCTTTGATACCAATGAAAACACAGCAGACCTCCTCTGGGAAGGGGTCTTGAGATGAAGTGCTTTCTGCTCCCCCTCACTTTTGAAACACCCAGTTGATGTTCAGCCTTCAAGGCTGCTGAGCGAGTTTTTCATCCACAGGCAGATTTTGCTGCCACATTCTCACTCACTTTCCTAAAATAAAGGGAAAAAAAAAAAAAAAGAATCTTTGTGCTAATTTAATCTAGCCAGGCATCCTGCTGTCCTGCCTCATAATATCTCTCCAATCTGTCATTTCCAACAGACAGTGGTTTATTGGTTTGGCTTCTTCATTTTTTTTTTTCACCCTCTGGTCTTGAAATATCTCCCCTTTCTTTCTCAAGTAGCCCAGAGCTCTCCCAGGGGTGTCCCAAGTTTCCTACTTGCTATGGTGGGAGCTCTGGGTGAAAACATCTCCCTTCTACAGCAAAAACCCTACAACAACCTCAGACAGAGAGAAGCTTGTCAAAGAATGTGTCAAGCTTATGTGCTGGTCCGGTTGGTGCTGTGTTGGTGGTTGGACTTGATGGTCTTAAAAGTCTTTTCCAGCCTTAACAGTTTTATAGTTCCAGGACCCGGTAGGATCAAACCTCACTGGGTTTCTTTTGACCCCTTTCTCAATCACCCACCCGGCTGGGGCCAGGAAAGGAGCATTTCCTTCGGAAACCAACACTCCACGAGCGCCTCAGCCCACCCGAGCCCCTCAGGGCATCCCTCTGAGCCCCGAAGTGCATTCTCCAAACTTCTCAGCTCACCTCAAACCCTTGAGCCATCCCTTGAGCCCCTCAGGGAATCCCCTCAGGCCACCTCAGCTCCATGGGGCATCCTCTGAGCCCCTCAGGGCATCCCCTCAGACCCACAGCCCCTCAGATCCATGAGGGATCCTCTGAGCCCCTCAGGGCATCCCCTCAGACCCACAGCCCCTCTGAGCCTCACGGGGCACCCCCTGAACCGCTCATGGCTCCTCAGCCCCAAGGGGCAGCGCCTGAACCCCTCAGCCGCCCCCCGAGCCCCCTCAGGCCGCCCCCCGAGCCCCCTCAGGCCGCCCCCCGAGCCCCCTCAGGCCGCCCCCCGAGCCCCCTCAGGCCGCCCCCCGAGCCCCCTCAGGCCGCCCCCCGAGCTCCGCCGGCGCGTCCCTTTAAAAGCGCGGCCCCTTTAAGGGCTTGGCCCCGCCCCCCGCGGTCGCTGCCGGGGCCGCTGCTGACAACAAGATGGCGGCGGCGGCGGGTCCGGCGGGCGTCGAGAGCCGCGTGTTGGGCTACAGCCTGCACCGCTGGAGCAGCTTCTCCTCCACCTATCTGCCCGAGTGAGTGCCGGGCTCGGCACCGCGCCTGGAACGCGCTCCGGGCTCGGGTCTGGGGGTGGCCGAGCGGCTTGGCCTGTGTGGGGCCTGCGCGGGCCCCGCGCTGAGGCCTGCGCGGGGAGGCCGCGGCGGGGGGAGCGGGGCCGCGGCTGTGTGCGAGCGGCGTTCCGTGTGTGGGAACGCTCTGTGCAGCGGGTTTTGGGGGCGCCGTGTGGGAGCAGGGTCTCTACAGGAGAGTTTGGGGCGGCTGTGTGTGTGAGAGGGTTCTCTCCAGCAGGGTTTGAGGGCTGTACTGCGGGACTCAGGAGGTCCTCAGCAGGGCTGGAGGTGCAGGGACAGGGCACCATCGCTTGGGGCTGTGTTTGGCAAGTGGCTCATGGAGAGATTTGCGGGGAGTTGCGTGGGGCAGAGGGTCCGGGCTTGCAGAGTTAAATGGGGAGGGCCTGGAGAGTCAGGCTTGGGGGGAGCTTTAGCACAAGGTATGGGCGAAGGGAAGTTGCAGCTAAAGAGGGGAAGCTGACCCCAGATTTGGGGGAAGAACAGGTGCCGGGGTGGGAGAGGCTGGTCAGTTACTGGGCGAAGGGAGGAGAAGGGTCAGTGCCCCTCCTGCCCTGCCTGTGTCAGGTGCCTGTGGGCTCTGTGTTTTTTGGCAGCTGGGCGTCTTGTGCTGCCGCTGACCTCTGGAATGCTGGGCCGTGTCACCTGCTGTGTGTGATTTTAGGGGAAAGGGGTCACCTGCTGCCCTTTAGGAATTTGGGGGCTGGCAGGAGCTGCTAAGCCGTGGGTTTGCAGCTGATCCCATCCTCTGTTGGCCATCTGGCATCCAGCTGCAGCCTGTGGAATTCTTCCAGTTGCTGACAGTCGGGTTTGGAGTGACCACAGCGTGGTTTAGGCGTGATGTTTTTGGTGCACCTTTTGCAAAAGTCATCCCTGGTGCTGGAATTCGGGAGGACTGCCGGGGTCACAGCACAACGAGGTCATTATGGGCTGTCGAGACTCATCCCATCATCGATTGTGCTGCATTTGCTGACCTTTGATTGATGTGTCCTGAATTCACCCACTGTCAACAAGTGACAGAGTTGCCTTAGTTGTTAATTATTAATATCCTCAATTATCTCCACTTTCCAAAACGAAGCAAAACCTCTAAAAACAGGGTTTTTGAACTGAACTCCAAATTGTTTTGTTTTTCTGTGTATTTTCTGTGTTAGATGTGAAAAAGATCTGGTGTCTTTTCTAATTGGCAATCTTTGGTGGTAATTAAGCCATCTCTTCACCTTCCCTGTTAAAGCAGCTTGCCCTTAGGGTGCCTCTTTCAGGTCTCTGATGGTCTTGTAGTTATTTCTACTGGCATTTCTGGCTTTGGAAATCTTATTAAAGTGTTGGTCCCTGAGGAGAGGGATGACAGTCCATTATTGATCTCAGTGATGAGCTATAAACACAGAGTATTGTCCTTCTCCTCCATGTTCCTTTCCAAAGCTCCCATTAGTCCCTTTTGCTCCTGACTCTTGTTAGGAATTAATGTTCACATGGCATCTGCAGCGCTGCCCCAAGTCCTTAATGCCTTCCCTGATACAAATTCCCATTCCTGCAGCCGGGCTGGTGTTTTACAAACACGTGACCTTGCGTTTGGCTGGTTTTAAGACGTTGTTTAAAAGTGCTTGTCATCAGTGAAAACAGTTTTATCTGCTTTTAAGCACTGTAATACCAGCAGTGGGGTTGTCCTCTGGTGTGCTGACCTTGGTCTGAGGGATTCTGGTGCTAATGCGCTGTCTTGCTATGGAAGTTGTGGTTTTTACTTGCTAACTTTTTATTCCCGTGGTCTGGGAGAGAGCTGGAATACAGTCTGGATTGGAAAGGAGAGGCTTTGACCTGTGATTTAACATCAGCCTCTCAAAAAGAGAAAGTTTAATAAGAAATATATGGGAGGAAAGGTTTTTGGGGATGGGCTGAAGATGGAAATCTGGAAAATTCCTGGGACAGGACAATAACACCTTGTGAGGTGAACATGCACATGGAGCTAAAGGCTGTCCTAGTATTTAATGTGCAGAACAAAATGATGCTTGCCTGGAAGAACTTGATCTTAGAGGATGTTTTTCAACCCACATGATTCTATGACATTGGGAATTTCTGGTTATACTGTAGTTTAAATAAGTTTGCTGGCATAGCTAGAAAGAAACTACTTTAACCTTGAAGGAGAAAAGGAGCTCTGCTGTCATGTAAGTAGGAATGAATATACAACTTATTAAATATTATGGCTGGTTGTTGGAGGTTGTGGTATTGCAGGCAAAGTGCTCGGGGAGGAGGAGCAGCGGAGGAGTTAAGCATGATTTAAACACATGCCTCAAGTAGTTGTATGGTTTTAAATGTCAGACAGGGTTATGGAATGTAAAACTTCCATCACTGCTGACCAGGGAAGAAATTAGATGTCTGGTGACATCTCACCTGCTTATGTGATGCTGAACTGACATTGAAACTTTTCAGAGCACTGAAATCATCTGATAACCTTTCTTTTAATTAAAAAAAGGCCTAAACAAAGCAAAACAAAAAGTGTTTTTCAAAGGCCTTTCTGGTCATGCTCTAGTTGAGGATTAGGAGTCTATTGAAAAACACTTATTTTCTTTCAGTGATAGAGAAGCTTCCTCTGAATGCCAGCATCTTTCCTCTTGTATTTGATGGTGGTACTGGAGGATTAGTCAGTGCTGGATTCAGTTTCTTGCAGTTTTACCTGTGCTGCAGCTACCTGCATGTTTGCAAGGACCTTTCCAGACATTAAGTGAGGATTGTCTTAATGAAAGGAAATAGTTCTCCTGTTTTTTCAAATCACTGGAGTTGTTGTCTATTGGTTTGTACCTGCAAGAAGACTGACTTGGATATTTATTTTAGAAACTCTCTGGGTAGAAATCAAAGAATTGGTCTGGTTATAGTGGCTGGCTCAGTCTGTGTTGTAGGGGAGGTTGTACTTTTGGGAAGAGAATTGATCCAAGAAGAAATTCAGTGTTGGAACATCTGGTGTTTCCAGAGATGCTCTGCCCATGCAGAGGCATTGAGAGGCTTGAGCTCATCCAGCTTGGAAAATGATCATGGACTTTAAATGGACTTTATTCCTCTTCCCTCCCTGCCCTCCTGCATGAAGTGATGAGCTCAAACACTGTTTCTTTCTGGACAAGGAGGGAATAAACAGTTATAGAAGGTAATACAGGCCTTGCTCCAACTTGGGGTTTTTTTGGTCGGGAATAGAAGCAGAAGCTCTTGCTCTACACTGAGAGAAGCATTTCATACCCTGACTTTTTTAGTGGCCTGTTTTTGTAGCTGCTCCAGTTTGAACTTCCTCCCGAGGTGAAGTGCTGTGCTCTGTGCCATGCAGCCGTGTAACCTTTTTTATTGCCAGGTTTCTGTATCCTGGGGCTGTGGGTTCTCCTGGCTACATCAGCCTCATGATGGTATTTTGTGTTGGGTAATGCACTCAGGTCCTTCTGTCACTGTTTTATACAGCTGAAATCCCACTTCAGAGACTCCCAAGAGCTTTTTGCTGCATTCCTCTATTCACATACTCTAGTGGGGAACTTTCATCCTGTTTCTGTTGCTCAGATTTTCAGTCCTTCAAGTTTTCCTGTATGGAATCTCTGTAGAGGAAGATCAGTATATTTCCTGTGTTTCACTTCAGGATTTTTCATTAGTATTTTGTTTATTTCTTGTTCTAAGGTTGTTATTAAGAATATAAATTAAGATTGGTCTCTTAGCTGATAATTAAATACCATTAACAACCTCTTAGTTAGTGTCACTTTTTCACTGCAACTCATTTTAATCTATTTCATGGTCTACTTTAGTTGTTCGGAGTATTCCAGTCTTCTCCAGTTTGATGCCTTGAGTGGTGTCATATGCTGAAGGCTGAATAACTGTTGTCCCTTTCCTAGGAAGTGTCCCGAAGCAGGGAAAGATCCAGTTGATTTGTTAAAATACACTCAAAATAATTTTATTTTTTTCATTGTTTTTCTGTATTTCCATCAAACTAGGGGAAGAAAACTTAGTGCAAGATACTTTGATAGTAAAATATGAGTGACTCATAGGTTTTTAAAGTGAGAATGCAAATTTTATTTTTGCTTTCTACTTATAAGGATGTGACAGCAAGTTCCTGGCCAGACTAAAAAGTACTGCTGTAGTGGTTTACTCTGAAGGAAGTGTACTCTAAGTGTTTTCAAATCTTGCAGAACTTAGCAAGAAGGTGAAGAGAACACGTGTAGCAAACTTTATGGGGCAAAGTGCATAAGGATTAAAAACAACAGACGTAACAAACAAACAAAAAAACCCAGGTGGAAAATAACCTGAATTCCAGCTCCCCTGCTCACTGAAATGATTGTAACAGGAAAAAACATTTGTTTGTGGCCAGTGAAATGTGGTTCTCAGTTTCTCCTCCAACCACATGAAACTGATGACTCAGATCTGTACCTTAGAGGTGCATAGATCTCCTTGTAGATGCACCAGGTCTTGAAGGATCTCGTGTTCAAGCTGAGATCAGTCATGACTACTGATAAGTCATTATTTTTAATATCCTGTTCCCTGAGCCCAAACTGTGTTCCCTTTACAAGGTGAGGATTCCTTCTGCTGAGATCTGAGTAGTTTAAAGCCATCCAAGACCAGACCCAAATGGTGGAAGAGTTGTAGAACTGTAACTTTGGAGGTTTTTTGCACTAATAATAAGCATTAATGTGCTTTTTTTCAGCTTACGTTGTGAGCATTTCTAGCTTTACTTCAGTATTCTGACACAACCAATTCACTTTCCTTGTTGTAATTGCTTTGCCTTTAGATCTGGGAAGGTGAGCAGGGGCTGGCTCTGTAACTCCTGATGGCTTTCAGTATTGATCAAAACTTCCAGCATTTATTAAAATGAGCAGGAGATGCAAACAGTGAGCTGACCCATTCTTTTCCTCTCAGCTGAACCCTGTGTGTAGAAATGCTCTCAGTTCTGCTTTTCGTCCTTTCCGGTGGCCAGTGGAAAATATTTTTCCCCTCTGCTTGTTTGAGTGGACTTTCCTGGATGTTTCTAGACAACCTCATGTTCTGACAAGCATTTTTCATTTTGTTTACGTCTCTTCTTTAGCTTAGGATTTTTCTGTGAGTGCTGAAATTCAGTATTTACAGAACAAAATATTTCTGTAGGAAAGAAAGTTGCCTACACATCGAATACATAACCATAAAATGCTTCTTTGGTGTCTGATAAAGTTTATTAGCGAGAAAGAAAATGTCAGAGGTGGAGGGAGTGAAAAAAACCTCACAAAATTATGAAGTTATGAGGAATTATGTGTTATGATATCTCTTGCTCCCCAGGTGAAGATACAAGTGCTGTAGCATCAGGAGAAATCTCTTTAGACTCCAGTTAAAATATAGACATTATTTAAGAGATTAGACAGGTTTATTCACTGGCAGAAGGAGGAAGGTGAAATGCTAATTGCTCAGGTTCCCTGGTGTGCCCAACCTGGCAGAACCTGTAGTGCTCTGATGTTCAGCATATTCTGGGATGGCATTTCACCTTAGGAGCATTAAGAATTTTATCTTAGGAGCATTAAGAATGTGAAATTTTCATGGGAGGTGTTAACATTGTCACATTGTGGGTCATTTGCTGTGGATGTGGCTGCATAGCCTGTGAGTCGAATAAAAGTTTTCCAGCCTTTAATTACTAATTACTGGCTTAAAGACTAACTAGTTATTGAGTCACAGTTTTCCTTGGGATAAACGTTGCTCAAGGCATCATGTACAGTCTGCTTGATTTTATTTTTTTTTTCATGGCAAAGAATATGCTTTTTAATTCTGTACATTCATTATGTTTTTATCAGATTGCTGGTAAAATGGTCAGGCTTATCACTACCATCGATTTTGTGATTTGCTCCGGATTTTTTTGCTGAGATTAAGTGGTGTGGGCAGCACTGATTCCATCACTTACATAGATGGTGACTTGTTCCAAAGCAAGCCAGTGCTTGACTTTAATTGCGTCTTAATATAAACTTGTAAACCCAGATATAATTTTGCTTTTTTGGCCTGTTGAATTCTGTGGGAAGGGCGAGCTGCAAGTTCACTGGGTCTGAATTCCATAATACACCAGTTACTGGAAGGGGAGGAGGAGCACTGAAAATCCAGAGTGGTTTATTGCTTTAGGTAGTTGCTATTTCAGTCATTACTTGCAACTCAATGTGCATAATCCTTGAGAAATTATTTCCTGGATCAATTTAAATCAAGGAGCACAAACCATCTATTTAAGTTGAGGACAGCAGCCTGCACGTCTGAATTTAAACTGCAGGAGCAGACTGGCTGATAGCACTTGCTCTTCCTCTGCTGGCACCTTCTGCTGTTCCTGGAAAAGGACAGGATCTTCATCATGGAGAAAAAATCGTGCTCTGGTCAGTTTGAATTTGGTGGTGTTTTCCTTGGTCTTCCCTGCCTTTCCTCCTGAGACTGGCTGGGTTTGTAATGTCATGCTCAGGCTCTGGGAAGGTGCCTGAAAAAACATTGAAACTCTGTTTAGGACATGACCTGTATTTTTCTGGAATCCTTTTCTGTCAGTACAGAGTTTAAACAGCATTTGGCTCTTATGGTAATTATATTTAAACAGCAATTTCCTAGCCTGTTCTGCACTTGCAAGTTTTATTAGTAAAGAGGTGCTCTTAACTCAGAGTGTTAAATTATAGGTAAAAATTTGGGTTAGGTAAATTGACCCATGAATAAGGAATTGATGAATGAGTTCCCACTCCACTCCTATGTGACAGTGTACTAGTGCTAACTTTCAATTTTGTCTTCTAAGAATCCTGGTTTCTGCTACAGGCTTTGGAAGCTGCCAAATATGAAAATAATTTTGGCCTGGGAACTGCTGTATCCTTTAGCATGAATTATGTATATTGATCCAAAATAAGGAATTATTCCCTAATGTAAACCAGGGTCAGATGTTTGACCTGTACTGTGTTTCTCCACATGACCAGCACTTAACAGGGTGAGACATCCTTATCTTCCCACATCAGTATTTTGTCTTCTGCATTCCCTGAGTTGCACTGTCAGTGAGAGAAGCTTTATTTTGAAAAGAAATCTGTGAAAGTTTTCCCACCTGGAACCAGGAGTCATTTTCCATGGAGTTTTGGTGGAAAAACATCCAAACTTGACATCAGTTTGGGCATGAGGGCGCTTCAGTCTGTTTTGTTGAACGTAATCTGCTTTAAGTTCTTTTACAGGCATTGGATTTTTGGGTGAACTTTTACTGGGTGTGAGGTTACAGTGCTGATGAGTATTAAAGATGTGTTTATGGCTTACATTAGCAATGTATATCTTTACATGCAATCACTCTGTCTGGTTTTGTGGCTTCCTCTGAGTGGAATTATTACAGATATTGTGGAGTATAGGAGCATCCTTGCACTGTTGTGAAATCGTGGAAGGCCTTGATCTACTTCCTGGCCTTCGTTAAGTTTTTCCATATGTGCATTAGTCAAACAGAAATACTTTACTGAGGTTGTGCTGCTTCCAAAAATACAGCACAGGGAGTTCACATAGATGTGTGCTAGACATTGCTTTCCTCTAATCTGCTTAAAAAGGATCTGTCCAGTCCCAGGGAAATGCTTTTGGAAATGGGAAGTGAGCAGTGCTGAAGTGGACTGCTCTACCAGAACTGAGGATGATTTGGAAAGTCAAAGTTCAGTGACTTTTTTGGTGATTGCTGGCAGTAGAAATCCCTATGTTCACATACAATCCAAACTATTTTCAAGCTAGATATGAGATTTTCTCAAAATGAAAACTGAACGTTGTTATCCGGTGGTTGTGGGTGGTGATGTTTTAAACTCTGAAAGATTTTACTCCAGTATTTTATCTGTTGGCTACAGATTCAGTCAGCTGAAGAGTGTAATCTCTTCATCTTTTTCCTTGAGTCTTGAAGGGCAGAATTCATGCTATTCTTGGTCTTTTTATTAAGCCAGGGATTTATTTCTACTCAGGGAGTCTTCTGGTATCTTACCTAGGCTTAGTTCAAAGGCTGGAATTCAGATGTCCTTGTGTGCTCAAATATCCTTACTGAGGATAATAATACGTACAGGTGAACACAGAGTATGAAATGAGTAAAAGAAACTGCATCAGATGATTTTATAATCACTGAGTTCACTAACGTCACTGGCATTTTTAGTTATTTTCTTATAAAACAGCAGATAGACACTAATTGAACTGCGTAGAAAATATCTGTTTTAGTGATCTAATGATTCTTAAATTTAAACCTAAAGTTAGTGCAGGAAGAGAATGAACCTTGGTAATTTTTCAACCTTAGATGATTCTCAGCATCACTTAGCAGTGAAATTGCATCTAAACTATAATCCCTGAATGTTGGGCCAATTAGGCTGGTAATCTGTGAGGCGTGAAGTTACTGTGGGTACCAACCTAAGTAAATAAGCCTGACTTTATTTTTTTCTCCTGTTTGTTTTTCCTCTGGGCTAATACTGATATTCCCAGCCTGGAGCTGGGAGCTGTTGCCACCAAGGGATTTGAATCCCTCAGTGATATAGTCAAAAGTTTAATCCGTGATTTAGGGTTGTTGAGTGTCACTGGAATAGAAGTTAATTTACCGGGTTCTGGTAGCTTGGAAATGACCTCAGGTTGTGCCAGGGGAGGGTTAGATTGGATATCAGGAAGGGATTCTTCACCAAAAGGGTTGTCCAGCCCTGGCACAGCTGCCCAGGGCAGTGGTGGAGTCACCATTCCTGGAGGGATTTTAAAGACAAGTGGATGTGGCACTTCGGGACGTGGTTTAGTGGTGGCCTTGGCAGTGCTGGTTTGATGGTTGGACTTGGTGATCTTAGGGCTTTCCCAGCCCCAAGAGATTCTGTGACTTCTGCACTGCACTGCTGCAGTTTTAGTCACTATTGATACTACTCAATTCCTGTCATGTCTTCAGGAAGAACTGATGAATCAAAAAAGTCTTGTTTAAAAGTCATAACTAGATAGAGGGAGTAAAAAAATCCCATGTATTTCCTAACTTGCCTTACTGGAAATGTCTGCGACGGGGTCATTTAGCATTAAAGAAGCAGTTTGGTTGGTCTGGCAGTGATGATGGGCGGATCAAAAAAAAAACCAAGAGTATGCTTTTCATTGAAAAAATTGAGAACCTGATTATAATAGGGCTGTTTCTAGGCCAGAGCTAAGTGATGCCAGGTCTGTTGTCCAGTATAGTCAGCTGTGAATCTGATGAATGTATTTCTGCAAGATTTCTAAATTCTTCAGTGTGTTTTTGTAATGCTGTATTTATTAAGCTGTTTTAGTTTTGATAGAAATAAGTTTCTAATATACTGGATAATAGTGTGAGACTGCTGAGGAGGTGAATCAAAATTGAGCAGCTAACTGGCCAATCTCGTGGCATTATTATATTTAAAACTGTGCACTTCTGTACATGTTCTATTCAAACTTTGTTTTGCTATGCAAGAGGTTAAGAAATCCTGTGTTGTAAAAAAGCAACCCCAAACTTTTTTTCCTGAATGGATCTGCATAATAACTTTCTGTTTTTGCTGTGTTTCAATCAACACGTTTTCATGTCTTTACGTCCTTCTGCCAGTCTGAGCAGAGAACTTTTCCAAGGAGAAGGAGAGAAACTAAAAAGCAGAACCTAAAAAGCATTTTTTGACTTGATTTAGGGGACACCCATAGGTACTTGCAGGTTTTCAAACATTGTAGCCAGGTGGTTCCAAACCAGTAAGCTCATAGTGAGTTATGGGAGTTGCAGGAGAAAAAAAAACCCTGTAGTTCTTTCCAGTCTATTAGGTTTTTAAGTGGTAAGTAATTTTTTCCCCGTTTTTCTTGGTTAAGGCTCTGTGTACATTCCAGTGTCTAGGCTGGGCAGGATTATCTCCGTGGATGCTTTCTGCTGGCTGCTGGGAGGGTTCTGCATGTTTGGAATAGTTGGGTCCACCACGTCTTACAGTGGACTTAATGGAAATTCTAGTCCCTGTATTCCAGTTGCTGTATTCTTCCCAATCTCTTTTGGGATGGTTGTAGGAAAAAACTGAAAGAATTATCACGTGGTCAACGCTGGAGCAAGTATTTAGTCCATTTCCAGCCAGTCTGTGTTTTCCTAGCACTCCAAGTGCCTTTTTTGCAGTGTAATGGCGTGGTAGTTCTGTGGTTTTGAAGAAGAGAGTCTGAGTTCCAAGTCCTCTCTTCGCAAAGCCTGTGCCCTTTCCTGCACAGCTGCTCTCTGAAGAGCCATGGGAATGTGCCAAGCAAAGAGTGTTTGGGATTTGTTTATGCTTAAAGACTCGTTCCTAAAGTCATGGATTTCCCTAATAGCAGCTCCATGAAAATATTTAGGTTAGATGCAAATTACAGCAACCTTAAACCTAATTTGCAGCGTATTCTGCAAAGTCATCTTATGCCTCCCTTCCCCGCTGGAGCAAAGGAAAACTCTCCCTTAGCGACTGTCGTGCCTGAACCTACAGAGCTCTTTGCACAGAGAAGTCACAGGCATGGGGAAGGACACCTCTGTCATTCCAGCAGAGATCAGCCAACAGTTGGCACAAAGGATGTGACGGTTTCTGGGCTGGTCAAAGGAAAAATTATCTCCTTCCAGCAGTTGTGAGACCAGCGTCTGCCCGGGTAATAAAAAGAAACTTGCCCTATGCTCTGCCAAGAACTTTCTGCATGAAGCCATCCACTCTTCAGCAATGGGAATGCTTACACTAAGGCTTAGCTGCAGATAGCTGTGCAGGCAGCCAGGTTAGGAAATGAAGCACAGCAGGGCCGCCTCTGGAATTGCTTGTGGTGTTAATAAAATGGCCCCTCCTGCTTTGCTTCTCATAGCAGAGGTGCCACGTCACCTCATTTTTTTTAGTAGTTTCTTTCCAGTGGGAAGGGGGAGGATTGAGAGTTCACTTCAGTGGGAACCTCTTGTCCCAATCCAGCTGCTCATCTTTTAGTCTCAGTATGAGCTGAACTGGAGAACTGTTCTGAGGAAAGAAGTTATTTATGCGAGTCTTTATTATAGCTGCTGGTGTCGGGAGGGGGAGGATCCTTAGCGAGTGGGTGGGGTGTGGTCCCTTTGGCAGTGTTGCAGATTCCTGCTAGACTCGATCTTGTATCCACAGCTGATGATGAGAAGTTATCTCGAGCCACGTTTAATGGGTTGCTTTTTTCGCAGGAAAAGCTTGCGTAACACCATTGGTACTTGTGGTAGCTCGAGGGCTTACAAATACCTTTTTTTTAAATGTCTTGTGAAAATTACATGGAAAGTTGTTGTGTTAATGGAATTTTCACTTTTAAAGTTTCTCAGATTTTAATCTAGGTGTCATATCAGCAAAGCCTCCCTCTGGGTACTGTGTAGGAGTTTTGTGATGTCCAGAAAAAGGGCTTTTACACGGAAAAAGGCGTCTGCTGTTAGGACAGGCGTTTGTTTGTTTCTTATTGCCTCACGGCTTCTGCAGTGCTTGAATTCCTCCCAGTCCATGAATTTTCCTAAACTCTTATGGTAAATTGGCTTTGTGCACATGGCCTTTGGTCTTCAGTGTTTGTTTAATCTTAATAAATTAATAACCCATGTATTTAAAACATTTCTAACTCCATTGATAGTGCTATCTTTATCTTTCACATTTTTAGCCTTTATTTTGTGTGAGCTGTTTGTTCTTTTCTCTCTCTGTGGAATGATTTTTATCTTGTCTAGCTGTACTGATTGAGATCTTCCCTGATTGTGGCAAACTGATCTTTGACCTGGAGAAGCAAACAAATCTGCTTCTAAAAATATGATATTTGGGTTCTGTCCCAGGTGCAAAATGCCTCTTTCCAGCTGGGCATTATCTGACCATGCAGCAGTGCCAGTTCCTGCGAGTGTTGCTCAGAGTATGAAGAGTTTATTGTCTAATGTTTAAACAAATGTAATGGAATCATAAATAGAATTTATTCCGTAGGGTAACTTGTCTTCTTATGTTCCAGGATTAGGATAAAGTTCCATAAAGGAGGAAAGCCATAAAGCATTATCTAGTTTTATCTGCCTTTGTATCCCTAAAGTATTTAATATAAGATACATATCTTTAAGTTTAGCCTTTTTTTTTTTCTCTCTCCAGATACCAAGAGGTATTAAGAATTTATTAAATAGCATGTCTTGCCTGTGGCATGGTACAGGAAACTGCAGGTGATTCTTCTCAAAAGCAAGTGTCTTGTGGTTTCTAATGGTGACTTAGCTTTCAAACTGGCAGCTTTTATTAGAAATTTGTGTCTCAGTTCCCAAATTCTTCTCTTTGCTTAGGTTGGTTTATTTTGTCCCAGTTGTAATTACAAGACAGGGCCAGTTTTCTCTTGGAATTGAGCCTCTTTGCACTGCAGATGATGTTCTTAGCTGGATGTTGAACTATGTAGAGCCAGGTTTTTTATGTTGGCTGCGGCTGGAGCAGAGGGCAGTGCTGTTCCATTGCGTTTTCCCAGGTGGGGATGGGTGAATAAAACAGCCACAGACCTGGATTGGTGCTGGCATCGCTGTGTTAATACATGCCGTGCTGTGATGGGAATCAGCTCCAGGGAGGGGGAACTTCAGTTTTATTCCTGCACTGTGTGAAAATCCGGAGGTGTTCTCCAAGCCTATGGATAGACACAGCCACTTGGCCAGCTCTCAAAAGTGTTCAGATTGAAGAGGCCACCCTGGTGTGGCTCCTGGCCCTGTCCCCTGTCTCATCATGGGACTGCCTGGATACTGTTGCTGCTGAGGTGATTTTGGGCTGCCCAGTGAGGAAAGGGCCAACTAATTTCTGTCTGGTAATGCTCAACCTCTGACTTAACCTCTTTCCCTTTGGAGCTTTCATTGGAGAGCTTTTTCCTCCAGCCCTTTGTAGTAATCCAGATGCTCGTGTTCTTTTCCTCCTACACAGCAGATGGAGATGGCAGAAGCCTTTTGATGACTGTTTCCTTCTTTTTACATAAGTTTTATGAGCTGACTAGTTCGTTAGTTGGAAGTGGTGGAGAGCTCACAAGCCCTGTCCAGCAGGTGGTGCATTGTCACCTTGCCAATAATTATATATTTTCGGGATTTTTAGGAGGTTTTTTTTTCAGTTTAATCTGGGATGTGAGCTTTACTGCATGGTTATAGAAGAGAAAGCAGATGTGTCATGTAACTTTCATGATGAATCTGTTTCATTTTAGCCAAAAAATAACTATTTTGAATTTATTAAATACCTAAATGTTGTACTATTTCAAAGTGAAGCAAGCAATTCAATTTTGCTGGTTGAAGCGTTGAACTTCTGCTTTTTTGTGTTTTGTTCTGGGCTTGTAGCTCATGAAAAATACTTGTTAAAATCTGGCATGACTTGGGTGGTCATCTTTCTACCAGGAAAGCTTAAGTAGGTTAGCAGCCCTCTCTCTCCCTTCCAGTATTGCCTGTCTCCTAAAGCAGAGTTTTTGGCTTACTAACCCTCCAACTGCTCATCATTTTAACCTTGTTGAAAAGTTCTTACCCTTCTGAGGTGTATAAGCCCGTCTTTTTTTTTTTTTCACTTCATTACAGACTTAGGCCGATGTAAATTCATCTGTTTTACATTTATTTCACAATTTGAATTTTTTTTTTTTTGCAGCTTGGAGCTTCGTTTCACAACCACAGAGCTCGAAGGCGTATTTTGATGGGTTCTGTAAAACAGCAATGTAGAAAAATTTTAATAAAGAATGGGGAGAACCTGAGTCTGTACTTAATGATTTAGGTAGTTGCATGAGAATGTTACTGATCTGGGTGTACGACGTATTTATTGGAGATGTAAAATATGCAGCTGTTATTAAAATTACTTTTGGCTTCTTTTTTCTTAGGAATATCTTGGTGGATAGGCCAAATGATCAATCCTCAAGATGGTCTTCAGAAAGCAATTATCCTCCCCAGGTAAGCTCCTGAATCTGCTGCTCTATAGCTGTGTTGTACAATTTAATGTACACTGGGGTTTTTATTTTAAATGTGGGCTGCTGCTGTTGACATTGACATATTTATAGGCTTCCTTCTCTTGAGGAAAATGCAGGTGGTTGGTACATGAGATATTTACATTTCTGGCAATTTGTGATCCTTCTAGAAGTGCTTCATTGCGGGGGACGTTTCAGGTTTCCTCCTTGGCAATCATGGCCGTGCTGGAAATAATCAAACCTTATGGTGAGATTAAGCTGCTAATGAGGCATGCAGGTCCCCCTTTGTCAGCACTACTGGAGGCTGTTGTAGGTTCTTGGCCTTGAATCCCAGATCTAAGGAGCTGCTGTTTGTTTCTCCTTACAGAACGTTCAGAAATGTGGCCTCTGGTTAGAGACAAGAATGTCACCTCTTCTGCTGGTTAAGCACTTTATTAAAATAAGACTTGTGTTGATTTTAGCATCTAATTTGCTTTCTCACTATTATTAAGGCTGTTGGATTATCCAGAATATTCTCTTCCACTTGTTTTTTTTTCTCTAACGAATGTTATCCTTCCCTCTGTGTTAGATCTGTACCTTATTGCTCTGATATGGTTTGATCAGCTTCTATGTCTCTTACGCTGCTTGTTTTCAATTCTTTGTTTAAAGCACTGATACACGGCAGAATGACTTGCACAGTGTCTCTCTGATGCAAAGTTCTGCTTATCTACTTATTTAATCCAGGTATTCCTCATGAGTGAAATCTCACTGGATTTTTCTCCAGGTAAATCTTGCTGCTTTATCTTGGAGTTGTGTTAAAAATCCAGAGTCTGTACCCATGGCTCCCTAGAGCAGCACCTCATCTGCAGCTGAAGAGTTTTCACCTGGATTTTCTGGTCAATCCTTCTATGTCATTGTGTCTGTAAAATTAGGGTTTTGGGTTTTTTAGAGGAGAAGGAAAGGTATCCTTTGTATTCCGTTAACATGTTCCTTAAATCTGATTGTAAAGACTGATATTGATCCTTCTGATGCCTCTGTGCATCTACTGCTCTTTGAATTTGATTATTTTACTTATTTATATTTTGATAAACAATGTATGTTTTTAATCCATAGCCTGAAGCATTTCAGTCTATCTAGGAACTATGGATTGCAGAGTAATGGGTATTGAGCATGGATTGTATCCCAGCCAGTGCCATCCTTTACTTTCCTTCATGCAGGAAGCTCGTGTTTTTCTTGGGGGGCTTTTTTTCCCAGGATGGGGTTGACTCATGGTGTGTCTTTGGACTGAGCTTTTCATCTGAGATGTACTCTTAGTTGTTGCCTAAATTCACTCTTTAATTTTCTGAGCCATCTTGAACATCCAGTATTTTCATAAATCTGATTCTGGATTGGAAACACATCTCCTGTAAGTGGATCCTTTAGAATATTCCCAGTTTATACTTAAGGCTGACAAGGAGTGATGCAGGTTACACTCAGACATGTAGATTAAGCAGGGATTAATTAGAGTGGCAGACTTCTGTACAAACCACACGAGCTTGTTAAAGAGATGTCTTCCAAAAATTTCATGTGTATGAGTCGTGACCTGAATGGAGATCCTGTTGCAGAATGACTTGACTCCAACCCTGGAGAGTTGGGTGCTGCTCTGCATGCTAAGCAAGGCATTTAACTGTAACCTCTTGGTAGGAGAGAGATGAATTAACACTGGAATCATCTACCTGTGTGTCACATATCAAGACTCATTTTAGAGATCCAGAATTAAGGCCTGGCATGCAAAAAAAAAAAGTCCTCACGTGGCAACTGGGATTGGCAAAACAGTAGTTGTATTGAGTTTTATTCTATTACTTAAAGACAAAACTAACAGAAAACCTGGCTGCTTGACTGGAAAAGACCGTGTTGCTGGATCCTCTTGTTTGAATCTTTTTGTATCTAATAATGAGAATATAAAGTACTGTGTAGTTTGTGGTGTGTTCAGCAAGCCCAATCCTGAGCACTGAGTAAGAGACAATGTATTTGCAGTGGCTTTATACTATATGAGGTACTATATACTGCAGCTAATTCTCATGTTTCTAATCTGAATGTTTAATTATTCATGTAAAACATTTTTTACGGTTTAATTTCTCTGTTGAAAAATTAGCTGGAAAGAGGAAGTGGGGAATTAAAATCTGCAGGAGAGTCCTTTGTGCAAGGAGTGCAGTTACTGTTTTTTCTGTGTATGTAGAAGCAGTTCCCATTTGTGTTGTCTCATGCTTGACAGATGAAAGAACTCCAGATTTGGTCGCATTTTGATCAAAATAGTTCTTGCACCTTGTCCATTGAAAGGCTGCCAAATTAAATGCAGGAAAAACATTTATATAGGTGTTCTGCTTCCTTGGGGGTTTGTTTATTTGTTTGTTGGTTTGGTTTTTTTTGCGGTTTTTTTTTTTTGTTGTTGTTGTTTTTGTTTTTGGTTTTTTTTTTTTTTTTTTTTTTTTTGTTTTTTTTTTTGTTTTTTTGTTTTTCCCCCCAGTGGCTGAAGTTCTTACAGCAGGATCTTAGCTTGGAAAACTTCAGTTGAAACAACGAATGACTGAATTACAAGTGTGGTGAGGAGACAATTTCGGGAAAAATCAAGTTGGATAGTTCATATTCCTAAAAATGTTGATTTCTACACGTGTCTTTCAGTCTCTGGAATAAACATCATGGATCCTATAGAAAATGAAGCTGAGAAGTGTTTTATGGGTGTTGTGTTGGCAGCTCTTCAGTTAAAAGCTGGTCACTCGTGCGGTGACGCACTTGCTCAAGTGTGTGGGTGGCCATAATGGTCCGGGCAGGAAGCGAACTAAAACTCAGGGAAATAAAGCTCTCCTTGTTCCCAGTTTTATTAGCTGAAACCAGGGCTAAGGCACAACACAGGGACTGATGTCCAGCGTGCTCAATGTGAGATATTTTAATAAGCTCTGCAGCCCTGTTCGCTCGTGTTGGTCTCCCTAGTGCCTCACCTTAATGCCAGGGTTTAGCAATTCCCTGCTGAGGTGATGATGCTGTGCTGGCTTAGAGGTAAAAATATGAGTGAATCCCTAAACATGAGTTTATTCCCTTCTCTCACTGAGTGAAATAAAACCTTTCCAGGCACCTTTTCTTTCAGAGCATGAATCAGAAGAACATGGGTAAAAACATCAAAATGTGTTCAGTAGCTCTATGAAAATGCAGTAAATGTGCGAAACTCCATACCAAAGCTTTTTAAAAAGAGAAAGAAAATGAAAGTGGAAGTGGTGACACTTGAAATGCTGCCACGTGACTATATTTAGTAAAGGGTGTTCCTGGCTCCCTGGGTATGGTAGAGTTAAATAATTCTCGTGGTCATGAAAGCCACCAGTTGGTTATGAATGAGTGCCAGTGAAAGGAAATACATCTGACAGCTGTTTTTCTGTTTATTAAACTAGATATCTTTCTTGAGTCTTGAAATAGATGACCCAGAAATTATATATTTAATAACAAACCTGTTATGTAGTAACCTATTCAGGCAGGAGAGGGCTGATGGTTCTATTTTTAATGCAGTTCTCGGCTTACATTGGAAGTGTGAAGCAATGAGGCTGGTGATGCTGGAGACCACGGCCCTGTCAGAAAGGCTCATCCTGATGATTGCAGTGATGGTCTGATGTGGAAGACTGTGCAGAGCATTTAATTCCCCTGAGTGGCTTGATTAATAACATGTAGAACACAAGCACAGATTTTTATTTAGCCACCAGCTTAATTGCGAGAGCAATCAAGATGTTTGTGCTGTGGACAAGGGCAGCCCTTTTTATTTTGTGGGTCTTATTTTTCCATGCAATGCAACTTTCACTGTTCCTAACTAGAAAAAAACAAAACCAACCAACTTGAGCAGAGCTGGCTAAAGAGAAAGATAATGATAAACATTGGTGTGGTTCTAATTGTACGGGCAGTCTTCGTAGTGCACTTTGGAATCTGGTTCATCATATTTGGTCACAGAATCAATTATGTTGGAATAGACCTCTGAGATCAGAGTCCAGCCTTTGACCAGTCACCACCTTCTCAGTGCCAGGGTCCAGTTAAATGTGATATCCAGTTGTTTCTTGGATGCCTCCAAGGATGGTGACTCTGCCACCTGCTCCCTGGGCAGCCCATTCCAGTGTTGGGGAGGTGGGAATTTTGAACAGTTGAAGATCAATATGCATAAAGTTAGTGGTGTTGTCCAAACAATTGGTTTCAGTTTTGCATCTGAAGACCAGTTTTTCTCTGATTTCCATCCTGCTCTGTAGATAGTATCAGGAATTAAAGTATGCTAATAAAATTTACACTGTGTGATGCAGCAGCCTGCATATGGTTGTCATCAAATGGTAGGACAGACCAGAGCTTCAGAAAAGTTTGGAATTTGCTGCAGCTCCCAGTGTGACAAGGCTGGACTTAGCTTTTTAGGGCGGTGCACTGTAAGCAGGTGTTGGGGTGCTGAAGTGCCATATGTGACTTATTCTGCTCCTTGTGCATATTTACTTACAAATGTGTTGAATCACAAACCAGAAGTTTTCCTTTTCTAGTGTTTTGTAGCCTCTTTTTTGTTAGTGTTGTGATTTAAGTCCTAACAACTGGGCTTTTTTGCTCAGTCATACCAGTTAGTATCTGTGTGCCATATTCTAATGGACAAACACTTCAGTTATAATTCGAATTTTTGGAATACTGCATGAATATGTGGACATTAAATGTACTGATGCTCACAGCAATAAAATGGAAAAGTGTCAAATATCTTGGTGTATTTGCCTGAAATCTCATAGACTTGTTCTCTCCAGGTTGACTAAATCACTTGATCCTACAGGCACTTCTGTCACATCTTTTAGAGCTACAGAGAATAGTCTGTCACAGCTAAAATCCTGGGAGCAGTCCAAAAATATCCATGCAGCCAGCTGTTAGCAGCTCCTGAGGCAGTGTGTTTTTTCAACATCAGTGAGATTCAGGGCTGGTACCCACACAGGGGCAGCGGTGTGTGTTTGTATAGAAACCCAAAAAATACATGTCTGTATTGTTACATATATCATAAAACTGCTGAATAGTTTGGGTTAGAAGGGTCCTCCTTAAACATCTCATTTCAAACCCAGTGCCATGAGCAGGGACAACTTCCACTAGACCATGTTGCTCCAAGTGCCATCTAGCCTGGCCTTGGACACTTCCAGGAATGGGGAATCCACAGACTCTCATCACCCTCACAGTAAAGAATTTATTCCTAATAGCTAATCTAAATTTATCTTTTAGTTTGAAAGGCTTTCAGTTTGATGTGCGTGTGTATGCATTATAAACCAGAAAAACACATACCTAGGGCACAGGGTTTTATAGCAAATCTGTCCTTTGTTTCCATATCAATCAGCAGATAATTCACAGAAAAAGGTTGAGTTTAGCTTTTGTGCTTCTATTTTCTGTAAGGTCTGCATGACTCAGCAGGTGGTGGGATGTGTGGAAGTGGGAAGGAGGGCAGCAGAGTTCCCTCTCTACCTGTAGGGTTAAGAAATCACTGCTGGCCATGTGGAGTAATTGCTGTGCCTTGCTCCCTTCTAGGCATAAAGGATTTAACTGCAGTCCTGGTTTTCTCTCCCTTAATTTAGAGTAAGAATTGAATAATGCAGAATGACGTTTGTGCCAAGTTTCTGAAAATCTTGTGTGGTACTTGAGAAAGTATGTGTTCGTGGCCCAGGCATTAGGGTTGGAATTCCAGCAGGATTAAGAATTGCAATTGCTGGTAGTGCTGGCTTCACTTTTCCAGCTTTAGGAGAAATCTGCAGGGAAGATATGATGGTGTAGGAGGAGTTCTTAGACATTGTGTACTGTCTGTTCTGTATGGGAATTTTGGCAGCGGGCTGTGCCATGTATCAAGTGCTGCCTTGCTCATTAAAGGACCCTCCTTTTGCTCATCCTTTTCTCTCTTCTGCTTAAGAAAATCAGTTTTCTCTATAGAATTTTAGTGGTTTGTTTTTTTTCCTGAAGTTTGGGGAGTACTTTGAGACATCAGCATGGCTTGCTGCTGTGTAAATGGTGGGTTCTGACATTTAGGTGGATGGTATTCTTCACAAAAGTAGAAATTCTTCATGAAAAGTATTTGGAAAAGCACCAAAGCATTCTTCTATTGTACCCTCACAGTGCTGCTATTGGTTTATTTTCTTAATTTTGAAAAAAATTGAGATGCTGGAAACATCTTTGCCAGTAAATCTGCTATTAGTACCTATCCAGTCTGCATCTTCATCTGTAACTGCTCTGTGTACAAGTATTTCTCTTAATCTAAGCTTCTTGTAAATGGAGTAGGAACCAGCCATTGAGGTCAAACCTTTATTCTTCATATCTTTATCCTGGTGCTCTCCGGAACAATATCAATACTGCTCCTAGACTGAGAATTATTTGCTTTATAGGCTGAGACAAAAAAACAAAACAAAACAAAAAAAACACAAACCCACACAAATCCCCCCCCCAAAAAACCCAAACAAACAAAACAAATAAACAAACGAACCAAAAAAAAACCCCAAAAACCAAAAAAAAACCCTGAAAGCTAAATGGATGAGTAAGTTTTTTCAGCTTTTCTCACAAAAGTTACCTTTCTCTAGGGTAAGACTGCCCTACTGATGGAGTTGTCTATGATAGTAGATACTGTCCTAAGATGTGTAGCATAGGAGATACTACTCAGTCTCCTCTCAGGATCTACAGAAAGCAGCCACACGCATGCAAATAACTCGACTTGATGTCGATGAAAGACAAAGCTCAGGCATCATGTCTGGCTTGGCAGTGCTGCTGCTCGGAGTACAGGGCCATCAGCAGAGCCTGTGGTGGGAGGTGTCCTACAACGTGCTGGGATCCTAATGACAGGGTTTTGTAGCAAAATCCAGAACGATGAGTAATTGTCATTTTGTGCTTTGCCTCTGTGGTGCACTGCTTATTTCTGAGAAATCAGGGGAGAGAGTGAAACACATTGTTTTCAGATATAAAACTGGATGTATTCTGCAAAACAAGGTGTCTCCAGAATCTCCCCAAGAGCTGTTGGGTAGGGGCAGGCACTCAGTGGTCCCTGATGAATGGTGCAAGTGCTTTTCCATGCAAACAGACCTCTTCCTCCAGCAGTGCTGGTGAAGCTGGTAGCTGTGGCCTGAGTATAAATAATCTGACGACTCATACACAGATTGTGTCCCCCCCAGTGTGAAAGGGCAGCAGATGTTCACAAGGGAGAACATTTTCATCATTTTCTGTGCAGAACTCCTTTTCTGTAATGAAGTGGCTCAGTTTTATCTGGGATGGTTAATAAGCAGTTGGTTCCTGTGTTCGCCACACACCAAACTTTGTGTTCAGTGGTTAAACAGTGTCAGCCCAGAGAGAGAAAGTAATTGGATGTTCTCTTAGCATGTGGAACATACTGTATTTATCTAATTGTGCATGCAGTTTAGGTTTCATTTCAGGCTGTAGTGGGCGTTTGAATCTTCACTCTCGGTAGTTTGATCCTATTTGCTTGATTTCAGGAAGTCTTGTGTCCAGCTTAAAGGAATGTATGTAAGCTCTGAATAGAATTGCTAGGAATAAGTAGTTCAACCAAATCTTTTTCTTAGATGAGCTGATTTTAAAATAATATTTTTAAAAAAACCTTTCCTTCATTCCAGGACAAATGAAAAAATACTGTAATGGGGATGTTTCATCTTCACTTTCATTCTCTGGCTTTGTAAACTGAATATTTGAAGGCTGTAATGCCTCTCCCTTAGTGTGTTTTGCAGCTTTGGCTTTAATATTCAAACTCACTGTTTTCTCTTCCACAGTATTTGATTCTGAAGCTTGAAAGACCTGCCATAGTCCAGAGCATCACATTTGGCAAATATGAGAAAACACATGTCTGCAATTTAAAGAAGTTTAAGGTCTTTGGTGGGATGAATGAGGAGAATATGACAGATCTCTTATCCAGGTAAGACATGGTTCTGTCACCTCTGGGAATTGTAAAGGCTGGACCAAAATGCCCTTCTCCCCTTGGCTGCCCAGCAGACACATGGCCAGCAGTGGGGCAGAGCTGTGGTTGTGGCCCTGCCATTTTGTGATCAGGTCAGGGAGCAGCAATCCCAGTGCTGGCTCCAGGAGCCTTCCTTATCCTGCTCTAACCACAGGGGGTTTGTGGAGAGTGAGCTCTTGGGGATTTGGAAGAGCTGAGTGCTGGATTGCAATTCCTTCCTTCCCTGTGCCTGTGGCACGGGAGAAATGATTCCCCAAGTGTAGGGGACTTTGAAGTAACTTCTAAAAACCCAAGTAACCTCCCCTTGTCAAAGCCCTCATTACAGCCTTAAAGATCTGAACTAGTCAGCTACTCTGCCTTTTTCAGATGGGTAAATAAATCAAACAGGCAAATGAAAACCTGCATTTTCCTTTGTTTTGTTGGATTTGGTGGAGTTGTAGTGATAGGGACTAAAAAAAGAGCCTTTTGGCTGTTCAGGTTATCCAGAACTTCTGAGTAGTTGCTAATATAAATTTGCAAGGGCCTTTTAAGGAGAGTGTTGTTTCAGAAAGGGAAATGAGAGTTAAAATCCAGGAGCACAAGAGAAAAGAGTAGCAAGAACTGGTGTGTTTTGGGAGGCCTACAGAAGAGAACTCCATCTCCAGGGAACGTATGGGGTACATCATCTGTAGTCAAGCAGAGTAGCCATGGACAAATGTTGCAGGTATCATTCAAGACCGTACAGAATTTATTCACAGCCCTTCCCACACTTTTGCCCTCTTTAGATAGATCAGTCTTGAAAATTGCCTTTTTTGCTGTTACAGCTGTGGGGGAAGACGTCTTTTAGTATCTTAGTAATTATTGACATTTAATATCGTTTCACTTCGGCTGAAGTTTAATAAAAATCCTCATTTTGGGACCTGTTACCTGTATTTTCAGTAAAAATGGACTTAAGATTTTTGATAAATTATACTAAATATTTGATATTTTTGGAAAGCAATGCCCATAAATGAATCACAAAGCACTTTGTCAGGGTGTTAACTTTGAGATCCGATCCGTCTCCCTCTTGAGAATGGAAGAGTGCAGCTCAGCACATCAGGAGCTGAAGTCTCAGGGTACCAGGTACAGAGGTGCAGCACTGATCCAAAGCCAATTCCCTCCCAAAATCCCAGTGCTGCTTCCCAGGGAGGCACAGGTAGGTGGAGAGCAGCCCAGGCCTGGGTCCAGCACGTGTACTGATGATTCAGAGTGGTGTGAAACAAGCTGCGTGTTTCAGGCGTGACCTAGATTGCATTTATTAGCTAGTCCTAAAATACAAGGTAAGATTTAGTAACCTTATTTATTTTTTCCCACAGTGGCTTAAAGAATGATTATAACAAAGAAACATTCACCTTGAAGCATAAAATTGATGAACAGATGTTCCCCTGTCGATTCATTAAGATAGGTAAATGCATTTTTTCAGCATTCTGAGTAGAAAATAATCTCTTCTGATACTTGTGCCTGTCTTGGCACTTGTGACTTCATTGTACTCAGGCAAAGTATCCACAATAGCTGTTCCATTTCATCATCTTTTAGGCTGGTTAGATTGGAACACAGTGAAGTCCTGTTAATAAGAAATAGTAGCTTCATAATTTAGATCCTGGGGAGTGAAAGCAAAATAGAGCAATTTTCAGAAATACAGCTGTTGAGTCAACTAATTGCGGGAGAAGCTGCTTACTGTCCTCCTATGAATTGCTATATAGAGCTTTAAATAAATAACTAAGCTAAATACCAGTAAAAGTTTCAGTGTTGACAGCCCTCGAGTCTGAAAAAGCTTGAAAAGTTTTGTTCTCAAACACGCTCTCAACACACAAAGCAACAGCAGAAGCCTCCCTTGCTCTCTCCCTGCTGCTCTTATCACGATATCTCACTCACCTCTGGCTGATGATGACACCCAGGGGCAGGGAAGGGTTGTGTCCTCTGATGTGCTTTGGCTGGGGCAGGGGCTGAGGGGGTGCTCCCAAAGGCCAGGGACTGGGATGTGTGATGGAAGCAGGTGAGGATATCTCTTCCTTGCTTTCTGCAGGCCAGAGAGAACAAGAGCCTTATAGTTGTTGGATGTGATCCAAGGATTTGGAGCCTTTCAGCTTGCTCAGTAAATTTATCTTTCCCTTCCTACTTACTGAGAAAGTACAAGAATGACTGGGTTTAAACTAGCTGTTTAAGGTTAAAAATAGAGCAAGGAGGTAGTTGCTGAAAAATGGGATAAGATCCTGTTGGCTAATTCAGATGAATTTAGGAGTGGTTTGATGTGTTGGGCAATTCCTTTGCCAAGACTCTGATGATAGTGGCTGTGTGGGGGCTCCCCTCAGAGTCTTTTGCTCCAGTGTGTTCTTCCTAAATCTCCTCATGTTTGTCAGGAACTGAAAGCTTTAGGCTGGGAATCCAGTAATCATTTGTGGGGTTTCCTGTTCTTAGAGAGGCAGAGGATTTGGTTGTTCACTGGGCTGGTTTCTGGCTGCTACTTTTGGAAGCAACTGTAGTGTTTGGCTTTGGGAAACCTCAAGAGTAGCAGAGGAATCAAGTTAAAGATTGACTACATCAGGGAAGTAAAATGAATTTTTAAAAACATTATTTTTTTTATTTTTTTATTCTGAAGCTTCCAGCATTAAGGTTTTGGAAAATGTTATTTTTCAGTGGCTAAAAACTGGCAAGTAGTTCCTGGAGGGCTAAATGGGTCAGTGGAAGGGTTTCTGGCTGCTTCTTTGGATGTGTAAATTGTATTCCAGGAAAGTGTGTTCGGATGAAATGAAGTGTAGCCTCGAGTTGAAACTTGTTAAGAAAGTGAAATGCTGATTAATTTCTATTACCAGGATGTTTTCCTCTGAAATTACATGAGTACCATGTTTTCTTGGGATGGAATCTTTGTGTAGCACTTCTCACAAGGGGTATGTAGTGATGGGACAAGAGGAAATGGCCTTATCTGAAGGAGGGTAGATTTAGATTAGATATTAGGAGGAAATTCCTGATTGTGAGGGTGAGGAGGCTCAGGTTGCCCAGTGAAGCTGTGGCTGCCCCTGGATCCCTGGAAGTGTCCAAGACCAGGCTGGATGGGATTTGGAACAACCTGGGATAGTGGAAGGTGGCCCTGCCCACATCAGGGGGATGAGGTTGGATGCTCTTTCAGGTCTCTTCCCACCCGAACCATTCCATGAATAAACGTTATTATCTACATTAATATTAGGTTTGCATTGAGCTGTCACTTCCTCACTGGTTATGGTTTGAGATGAGTTTTCCTTTACTTACAGCATTTCATTTCCTGAAACTGTCTTCCATGAAGAAATTCCTAAGCTAAGACACAACTGGAAATGATATTTTCACCCAAACCTACGAAAGCCTCTGGGTGATGGCTGGTGTCATTTTGTTGATGAAGTTGTGAGAGCGTTTTTTGCTGTGAAACAACTGCAAAACACTGTTACGAAATTCTGTTATTTTTCGGATTCACAGCTTGAAAATGTTTTGAGTTTGTTAAAATTTCCAAGCTGCTAGCCAAAGTAACTCAAAATTTCAAGCACCGTGCTGTGTTCCTTGTAACAGTGCCAGGAAACGAGGCCAAAATCTGCCCTTTTGGACTCTTGGGGGCTGACACGGCGAAATCCTGCTATCAGTGAGGTTTGGGTTGGGGGGTTTGCAGCACTTGCTTCAGGAATTGGCTTTATGATTCCACAGGTCAGCACAGGGACCTACAACAGCACTGTCGATAACACAGCAGTGGGGTTTACATGGGGGCATGGGGCAGGAGGAACCACAGGGAGATATGGGAGAGGGGAAAGTTCCTGCTCCAGCCTCCATTGCTCATAGAGGCTCTCCTCAACTATCAGAGGAATTTGGAGGCTCATAAAACATAGAAGGAATAACCTCTCTCCTTCTGTCAAAAACAGTGTTGCACTTCTGTTAGTTTAATTACTTCAACTTCAGTTCCTGAGCACTGAAATGCCCAGTTGTGCAGGCTTTTGACCTACTTGACAGGTAATTTTTACAATTTCATGTAGCACCTCATTAAAGAACTGGAGAGAGGGAAGAAGATATTTATCCAGACCAAGTATCGAAGAATAATCTTTTTCATGTCTGTGAGCTTTGTTTCTGGCTCTGTTCTCATGATTTCTCCAAGCAGAGATTTTTCTGTGCTGTGTCCTTGAAAGCGGAAGGTGTAAAGACTGATTGCCACGAAAGAACTTGAAAAATGCCAGGTGTAATTCTCATTGCAGTTTGTTACTAGCATGGGATTTGGTAACTAGGCTTCAAGATTTTTAGGCTTTGATGGAGCAAAAATGAGGGATACTTTTTTAATGGATATTTTCTTCATTTTTGCAAGTGTACGTGTTTGTATGTCTGCCTGTAGATAAGGGACACAGAAATTAGCTGGAGAGAGGTATTTAAAATTACCATGTTTATTGCCTTTGCTATTATCTTCTCTACTATAGAGTTGCAGTCCTTGTCTAGGCATAGCTATTATTGAGAAGTATCCCCTAAAATCATTGTTGTATGGATTAAGTGTTTAAGTGACTCAAATACCCTCTGTTTCTCAGAAGAATATTGATTTTTTTAAAAAAATTATTTTTTCCTCTGTTGAGCATCTCTCACTGTGGAGTGACAATTCAAGTATTCTGAACAGTTAGACCTTTTAAGATGGATTGCTGTAGTACCTGCAGGAAAAAAAAAACATGGTGAGGTGGCTTTATGATAAAAAGTGGAGGAATTATATAGCTTTAGGCTTTCAACACCTTTGATTGTAGTGTATTTCCATCTCAAAGGTGTGCAGAAAAAAGTGTTTCCATGCTGCACTTAGTGCCTCCTCTTTCCAGGTATAAGTCAGATTGGGTGCTCTAAAAGGAGATTTTTCTGAAGATCTGAGCATTCCTATGGAGGCCTCAAAAGAGAGAGAGAAAAAGAAAGGGTGAGAGGTGTCTCCTGGGAGTCAGGAAAGAAGTTCTAAAATGGGGAGATGATCCAGCAGAACACTAACTTGCCTAACTGGAACAGAAATCACATTCTGGTCTCAACCTTCAGCTTTGTTTCTTTTCCTGCTCCTATGAAGTAGTTGACAAAGATCAGGTTCAGTTTTCTCTGCCTATGCAGTGCTGGGGGAGTGTTTGCTTTCCCCTCCCCTTACAGCTTAATGTGCTTTGCTTAGAAAAGATGGTTTCACCATGAAAATCTTGCTGTTAAAAATCACAATTTCTGGTGTTTTGTTCTTTTGTTTTGGTAAAAAGACTGTTGGAAGCTCTCAGTTAACTGTGGAGAGGACAAATGTCAATAAGTTGATGGCTTTGCTTTTTATTTTGGTGAGAGCTGCCCTGGATTCTTCTGTACATCCCAATAACTTTTTACATGTTGTAGTTGGCCTCAAAGATAAGGGGGTGAATTGTTAGTTTTTTTTCTGGGAGAAGTTCATGTAAGTTCTGAGGAGAATTGCTGAAAAGAAATAGAGGTGGACAGAGAAGGTGGTAATACTTCAGTTTGAAAATTGGTCTCAGGTTTGCCATCAGGAAATGTATGGTCTTGGCCCATTTGAGGTGGTTTGTGGTCTAGTTGAGTGTTTCAGTTCAGTGAGCTGTTGGATAGACTTTGATGTTTATAGCTGACCAAATACCAAATTTAACCTTGGTTTGGTCTGGTCTGTGTGTTCAGGTCTGAGGACAGACCAAAGGTGTTACCCTTAGATGTGGTACTTTGTCAGACTGCAGTACTAGGTAGGATATCCAGGACTCAACTTGAATTTAGCGGCAGTCATGTTTTATGGTGTTAAGTTACCCAATTGGCAACCCTAAGCCTGTGCAGGGGATGAAAATCAGCAGGAGGGAAATTTCCTGCGCAGGGAGTGTGGGATGTGAATGGGAGACAGGTGACTCTTGGTTTTTCTGACCACTTCACTTATCTCTTTTCTCCACAAACATGCACCTACAAGGAGCTGCTCTGAAAGCATCACACTCTGTGCTGAGCGATCAAATTGAAAAAAAAAAAAAGTATTTGAAAAGATGGTTTGAGAGCTGTAACATAGAAAGTACCTTCTTAGGGATATTGAAATCAGTTAAGAGTTGCATATACAAAGTCTCCTTGGATCTTGACTGTTCCCAGAAGTTATTATGAGTCTTTAGCAATAGGTTTGTAAATACACCCTCTAAAACTTAGAAAATCATGTGTTTGAACATGTGCCTTGTGCCCAAACACATTGCAGACAATCACAGATGTAGTTTGTTTGAAGTATAAATACTTAAGAACCTGTGAGAGCTCAAGAACAACTTTATGATGAGTTTGGGGTTTTTATTTCCTCAAGGAGTAGGTCAGAAAAACATGAGCTCAACTGGTTAATCTCAGTGGTATTTCATGGTGGTTTGAAAGACAACAAGCAATTTCTCTGTGGCAAAAGTAGTGGAAGGGAGGAGGTAGTGGACTCCTTGCTGTTGCTGGTAACTGCTCATTCAACTTTAATACAGTCTTTTCCTGTTTATCAGTTACAGTCAAATAAAAAGGAAACAAAAGTATTTGAAATGAAACCACTTGATTTCACTGCAGTTTTAAGGAGTCAGAGTTCACACACAAGTTTTCTGGGAGTTGGAGTTGCTTCAAAAATCAGAACCAGGTCTTAACCAGTAGATTAATCACAAAATCAGTGCAAGGCCAGAGATGTTAACTCAGAGTGCTAGAGAAGCCATAGGTAAGAGGCTGTAGTGTGTTTCATGGTTCTTTTAGTATTTCAAGTCCATTTGTTCCAATATTCAGATAAAAGAATATCAGCAAAAAACCTGCACAGATTAGAGCTTTAAAAATAGAGTTTTTAAATTAGAAATTGACAGTTATCCCTCTTTCCCTCCTCCACAAGTTGCAGATGTTACTAATTTTGTACAATTTAAAATACCCAAGCTTCTTGTCTTCACCATTAGGGAAAATAATTGTTACTGACAAATGGGGAAATAAATGTACTATGAGGAGCAAATACTGTCGCTAGTATGCTCGTGACTCCCGTCCTTGTCAAAGCTTGTTGCCTCTTGGAGCTGTTTTTAATGATAGTGTTTTTGCTCTTTTGCTTAAAGCAAGCTTCTGCTTTGTAATGATCTGCTGTGTTAATGTTGCTCAGCACAGGTTGCTTTAAATGACAAACTTGAACATGATGTATTTGGTAATTTTCCTAAGCTAAGTTAAATGAGCTAGAACTTAAGTCAGAAACACTGAATTTTGTGTAAACTTTAAAAGCATACTGTTGCAACAGTGTCTGTTTGATGTTTATGCATCCCTTTTCTCCTTTTCCTTTCTTCTCCAGTTCCACTCTTATCCTGGGGACCTAGCTTCAATTTTAGTATCTGGTATGTTGAACTAAATGGCATTGATGATCCAGATGTGGTCCAGCCATGCCTCAACTGGTACAGCAAGGTAGGCCTGCATTTTAGATGCCTGTTTGTTTAAAGATTCCCAGTCTCAGAATCTTGTGAAACTTCTCTTACTGGAGTGATGTGACCTTTTCATTCCTTGAACATCAGCTATTAAAACAGCAAACACGCATAGTTGAAACCACATGGCCGACTTTGACCCTGAGGGAAACTTCCTGAATTTTATCTGCTTGTTCTCTTTGAGAAACCAACAAAACAGCCCCAAGAAACCCCAAAACCACCAATATCACCCCAAAAAAAACCTGCCAGGTAGACATCAGAAGAAGAACATAAAAGAAAGGAACACTGAGAGCCAAAGGGGACAATATTAGTAAAGTAATATTTGTATTGGAAGGGAAATGAATCTTAACAAAACCAGATTCTGTTTCTCTCTCTTCTTGCCTTCTGATTCTTTTAACTCCAGTCCCTGGAGTCTAGAGCCTTTTGGGTTACAGATGCAGCTTTTGTTACAGGATATAAAAATGACCTTTTTTAAAAGAGAATCCATGTTGGTGTCTTGCACTTTAGATGTTTCCCTGTTACTGTCTTTTTGCTGAATACCCTGGAACAGAGTGGGGCTGGTGCCGCTGGAGTTGTGAGATGAGGTGATTTATGCCATTTGTCATTTGATAGACAGAAAGTTCAAAGGGTTCCAAATGTTATTTTTATAACCTGTATTTAATTAATTATAAGGGATGCCTCTCCCGTGGAAGGGAAGTGCACACTGACAACCAGAACTTACTTTATTGGTACATTTTGTGCGTTGGATCTTCTGGAATGATTAATGGAACTCATATTGTGTTGCAGAGAAAACATCCTTCCCAGCTGAGTAGGACTGAGTAGTAGAACAGTGTATCTCTGCTTCCAGAAGGAGGAACTTAGAAGGGGATATAGATTGTGTGTGATGGTTACTGAGACTCCCTCACCAGTTCATGGTGCTGTCAGAATGGTGAAAGAAACTGCGGAAGCTGTGTATCTGTGACTGTGGTATCTGGCTTGTGCCCATTTACACCAACATCATGAGCTGCTTTGTGGAGGATTTAAATAACCAGCACAGTGGAAGTTGTTTGGAGCTGCTTTATGGTCCAAGTGGTGTTGTGGTCATGAGTCAGCTGATGATAGATGTCCAGTTCTGAAAAGTCCAGTTGACAGAAGCTTCTGATGGTTTTCCTTTTGCTGGCTCTGCATGTGGTGGTGTGTCTGGCAGTTGGGATCAGTTGCTGCAAGCAGGAAGCTCTGATTTTTATTTATTTTTTTGGTCAGGAGTCATGCAGTGATGATGTCTGCATCTGCTTTGTTCCATCTTATCCCATGGAATGGGCACTTTTCCTGGTCAGCATTGTGTGTAGGGACGGCTTCTTCAAGGGGTGCCAGCATTGTTCTCCTGAAGCTTGGAGCCCCAGAGCAGCAGTGCAGAGACTGAGTCACAGTGGTGTGGGCTCTGCTAGGATCCACTGCCAAGCTTTTGGTGATGAGTGCATGTGTCAGTGATGTCACTGTCTCGCAGAGGAGAGGCCAGTGTTGCTGGATCCATGGAGAAGGATGTGCTGTCCCATATTTAGGGAAAGGTGGAAAGGTTGACCTGTTTCTTCCAGTTCTTTGAGATGGTAGGAACATTTTCACGTGTGTTTTTGGAAATCTCAGAGTCTTTGAAGTGTAATAATTATTCACTGCCTATGACATCAGATGAGAGGAAGGTTCTACACCACATTGCCCTTCCTTTTTGTTTTGTGCCAACAAAACCTCCCTCTCCTGAGGGGAGTGGAGCTGGGGATAATGGGTGGGGACTAAAACATTCCCCAGCGCTTTCTCCTTGCTGTCCAGCTCAGCCAACTGCCTCCAAAAAGCCTTACCCCTTTTTCCTGAGGAGTGGACATACTTCAGCACCTAAGAAGGGGTACTTTGTCAGTACCACTGGGTACCACTTCTGATAATGGGCAAATAAGTATTTTTAATTCTACGAGTGTGTTTGACAGTGTTGATGTCTTAGTCTCATGTTCGTGTTACGTTTTTAACCATAGGAATTATTTACAGCTTCAGATCAAAGCTATTATTTGGGCTGTCATCTCTTTAAACCTGTATGACAGCATTTAAAAAGAAGCCTTTTATATACTTTCTATACACTTTTTTTGCTTAAAGCAAGTTTTTACATTTAACTTCTGAAGTACTACTATGGTGTCACTTGCGTATAAACTTTTATATTGCATCAAGTGGCCAAACTCCATCCAAGTCATTCCTGGCTATCTAAGCTAAGTCTATCAGTCATGAGAGGCTCAGTGGAAGGGAGGAGGTACCCTCTGTCCCAAGTCTGGATTTTGTCTGATTTCTAAACTGGAGGATCTAAAAATGCTGAAGCTGGTAGTTAGTGGTGTGCAGCTCTCTTTTTGCTTGCTATCCCTTTGAACAAAAATACCTAATTTGGTTTTGGCCTTGACTCATGCAAGTGAAGATTTTCTTAAGCAGAGTGTCTTAGGCATCTCTTGGAAAGAAAAAAAAGAAGTTGTTTTTTGCCAGTTGTGCTAAACTAGTTTAGCTTTAATATTCCTTTGCTGCAGCCTTGCATTCTTATCGGTACATGTCCTTGGCCTTTATGTGGGCTGGGAACTGGTTTTCTAAAAATGCGTAGTTCTGGCTATTTGCAGCTGTGAAATACTGATGGATTAAGAACTAAAAATACAGCACATGGCCGTGTTTCTTTTTAGCTGCTTCAGTTTATGAGATTCTTGCTATCAAGCCATTATTTTGAGAGCACTAATTTTTGTTAAATGTCAGTATTAGTTCCAGGTTTTCGGAAAGAAACTATTCATTTAAATACTATAAACTTCACTTTTAGTAGTAGTGGCCATTAAGGAGTAAAATCTTTCATCTGTAATTTGGTCAGTCTTATAGATGCTTAAAGTTACATTTGCTTTTCACCACAGTAGTTGTGTTTTAAGGATGGAAATTGAGATTTTTTTTTTCCTTTAATGCCTTAGAATTTAGTCTTGAAAAGTCAGTTTAAAATAAGTGATTCTGCTACTTATCAACTTAAAAATCTGTGTTTCTTATGCATCTTGTTAGCAGCTTTGAAAATTGTAGCTCTTACTCAGAGTTTACTACTCCCTCGTGTGTCTGTGCCAGGATGTTTGACCCAGCGTGGGTTTTCTCTCACCTCTCTCACCCCTTCCCACAGCCGAGTGGGAGATGGGCAGCTGTGGCTCCATTCGTGGTGTGAAAGCAGAGGTTCTGCTTCAAGATGCAGGAGAATATTTAGAATTTAAAACTTTGGCATGCACATAAATCCTTGGTGCTGCTGATCCCAAACCCTCACGAACCTGCAGGATTTGGGGTCAGCCTTCTGCCTTTCCGTGGCAGGAGTGCTGGTCATTGCAAGTATTCCCATTCTCACAGCTTTTTTTTTTTTCTTCCCCCTTCTGCTTCTAGAAAAGCTGTGACCTACTTACTCTTCTAAATTATTTTGTTATGTAAGAGTCATACAATCAAATTATGTAACGCTGATAGCGAAGGCTTTTTCCTGCTCTGTGCTTCGTGTAGGCCTCGAACAGCAGGGCCAAGCAGATGGGGGGGAAATAATGGTCACCCCAGAGATCTGGGACACCCATGCACTCTCTTCTTGTATGCTTATTGAATTGCATGATACCAAATTGTATAATTTCTATACTGTTGCAAAGTAAATGCCTGCACAGCTTGTAATATCTCTCACACAGCGTTCCTCCCTGAGCTGGCGAGCCGTTTGTGTGGTGTGGAGAAGAGATCCTGTCTCTGGGCAGGTTCACAGATAGTTGCCAGCAGTGCTGGTCAAAGGAAAAATCTCCATGTCTCAGAGGTTTTCTTGTGTTCCAGTAGTACCGTGAACAGGAAGCCATTCGCCTTTGCCTAAAGCATTTTCGGCAGCACAACTACACCGAGGCGTTCGAGTCGCTGCAGAAGAAAACCAAGATTGCTCTGGAGCACCCCATGCTGACAGACCTGCACGACAAACTGGTGTTGAAGGGCGACTTCGATGCTTGTGAAGAACTGATAGAAAAAGCTGTGAATGGTAAGAGAATCAGAGAATCTGATTCATTTGTTTTTAAAAAAGCACATTGAAATATTACCTTCTTTTGAATGTTAATGTGCTTAGTAGTAGAATTGGCAGGTCCATGTGTTGTTTCATTTCTGGTGCGCTGGCAGCTTTTGGACTTGTGTGAGTGTGTGTGTGATGAAGGATAAAAATTCATGAAATCTCTTATCGCTGCTACTTTTGGAGTCTCTTTCCCCCAGAGATGACGAGGAGATGCACTTGAGTGGGTAAAGGCAAGTTCTTCATGTAAGTGTTGGCAAGTTGAGGGGGGGCTTAAACTGTCAGGAGAGTCACTGGAATGGTGAGCAGGGAGGCAGAAGACTGGAGTTCTCTGTGGTGATCTGGATCATGGTTTCTGGTGGGAGCTTACCGCTGAGTTGGTGTTTAGGCAGAAGTTTTCAGCTGTGTTTGGATGAGGATGCTCTCTTTGCTTATGGGGAAAATAATCCTTGGAGAATTGTGTGGAAGTCTGACTGGAGGCAGAGCCTGTTTTCCTTCCTTTGCAGAGTGGGACCTTGGCAGGGCCGTCAGTTTCATTGGAACTGCCATTAATTCTTTACTTGGAAGCTTTCTACTTAAAAACACAGTGTGTAAACAGCTCTCAGCTCCTAAAAGGAAGGAGATGTACTCTCTCTTGATTGAATAGGATACAGAAAGAGTGGGCTGTTGCACTGATGTGACTCTCAAGACCTGTGCAGCAGTTTTGGATTCTAGTCTGATAAAACAGAGGTGCTCTTGGCTGTGGGTGTAGAGCTCTTTGACTCTGTGCAGTCAACTCGTTGTAGGAGACCTGTATTGGTGTGAGAGGAAAACTTTGTGTCTGATGCCAGTAGAGTTAGGGGCTTAGTGAACCAATTTCATGGATAGCTGGCACCAGAGATGTTATTCTCTAATTCTGGGCTAATCAGTCATTTTGTAATACCTTTGGAAAGATGCCGGTGTACCTGCTTGACTCCCATCAGTGTGGTTTGTACCACTGAAGCTGGAAGTGGTTCTCAGAATGTGATAGAAATGATAGCTTGAAAATCAAGGGTTGTCTTCCATGAAACCCCACCATCTTTTTGTGATTAAGCTGTTCAATTGAGCACAGTTTTAAGGAGCTTATTGCAACAGGTTTTCCAGAACTGCAGTAAATAGTTTTCTATGGGTTTGGCTCAAGGTTTCTCTTCAGACAGAACAGTGCAGACCTGCCCTGTGCTGAGCTCCATGAGCAGCTACAAGTGTTGAGACTGAGAATTGCCATGTCCATCCTCACCCTCCTGAGACAGCAGAGTGTTGGCTGGGCTGGGAGCGTGAACAACTTCCTGCAGTGCAGGGGCATTTTGCAACTGGCAGCTTCCTCCTGAATTGTAAGGGCAAAGGAGGATTGCAGGCTGGAAAAGCAGCAGGGAGCTGTTTCTGTCTGTGTCTCAAAGACACGAGTGCCTGGAGGGAGCTGATGAGCCCACCATGATGCTGCAGCAGCCAGAGGAGTGCTGTGTGCTGATGGTGATGATTTTATCGTTGCCTCGCTCTGCTGCCTTGGCCATGGCTTAATCTCAGTGCCTAGAGGCTGTCTTCTTTCCACTTCATTGCAGGCTGGAGTGGAAATGATTTCTTGAATGGAATTTCACTCAAAGTCTTAGAATGTGCTGAAAAAATACTCTCAAAAATTGGATTTTTTTCTTGGGTGCTAATGAAATGAATATTTGCAGCCTCATTTCTTGAGCTGCTATATCTTAATTTCTTTTATTATTTAATGTATGCTGAGGGTGGGGCTGCTGTCATCAGCAGTGCTCTGCTTTTCCAGGTGTGGAAATACTGGCAAAGGACTGACCTGGTAGGAAACTGTAGATCTTACATTGTTCTGTCTGACAGACACTTGTTTCTTGTCAGATTTGATGTGGATAATCCTCCTTCCCTGGTTTTTGTAATCATGTCCCTTTTTGGAGGCTGAGGAGCTCGGCATCACTTTGCTGAGCTGGAAGAAAATGCTGTAGCTTGTTTTATTAGCCCCTTTTTTTTTTTTTTTTTTCTTCCAGCAAATATAAGAAGCAAGTCTTGGTAGTAACAGACGGTGGATAATTTAGCAGGAGAGTCTTCAAGAGCATCATTAGGTTTTGTCACTGCTTCTGAGGGAGAGAAAAATATGCATGGGGATGTTTATTTTGCTTCATTTTAATCCGGCACCTGGCTAGCTGAAGTTAAATGTCAGTGTGCGCATCTCCCATCGCTCTGTTGGTCATCCTTAATGATTTTGCTTGTCTTGGAATACATTAACCTTCCTTCCCCCATCCTCCTGCCATTCCTTATGCTGTCTTCAGCTTTAAATGTACCCATTTAAAGCTCTGTCGCCTCCCAGCACCCTTTGGAGAGAAGTGCTATCTATCCCGAGACACTGAGGCTGCATCCCATATTTGCTTTGAGCTGACACGACTGCGGGTTTTCACTAACTGGGTCAATCCTGCCCTTGCTCAGGACAGTGTGTCCCTGGCACTGGTGCTCGTGCTGCCACATGGCCAACCCAGACAGGGAGCTGATCAGCCTGGGGTGGGGGAGAGGACAGGACAAACCTCTTCTGATAGCCACAAACCTCCCCAAACTGCAGCTGGAACAATGTGTCTGAAGTTGTGGCAGTCAAGGTGCTGAATATTAATGGTGGTTAACAGCTGGATTCGTCTTGGTCGGATGGGAATAGAGGTTTTCAGCCTTGAGGACGTTCTCATAGATTATTCCTGCTATCTACTCCCTGTGATCTTCCACAGTTACCTGTCCTTACTCTGTTTTGTATCTGTCTCCCCAGTATTTTCTGAGCGGCCTGGTCTGGTGAAAGGTGTCCCTGTCCACAGCATGGGGGTTAGAACTAGATGGTCTTTAAGGTTCCTTCCAAACCAGGCCATTCTGTGATGATTTTTTAATCATTTTACTTTGCTAGCAGCTCTGTCGTGAAGTCTCAGTAGCTTGCTGCTTAGTCTCTAAGGTGTGGGTGTTCTTACCACTGAACTCCTGTCTGATGTGTTGTTTTTCCAAATAAAAGAGGATTAACTTTAGTCCTGTGTCTGTGTAGTGTAGCTGAAGTGTAGAGTTAATTGAGACATACAGATCCTTAAATTATCCCTGAAATCGTTCAAAGAGCGACTGTTCCGTTGCAGACTGGGCATGAATATGTGAACTCCTGACCGCTTGCTGATCTGGGAGTTCATTGCCTTAAAGGCACAAACAGAAGTGCAGTGAGGTTGACAGAGATACTGCACACTCAGTTCAGCCTAAAATGTCTTCTGGAGAGGCTGGTATTTGCAGTGGTGGGTATTGACAAAGTGCAACGCTCTGCGTCTCTGGCGGGCTATTTCCATAGGCTTAGTCATGTAGAAAAAGAGTAGGTGGTCAAGAATTAGTGCTGGCAGAGCTAACTCTTGTTCTTTTGCATTGCTAATGATGAACGCTGTCTTCCACCTCACATCACCAGATGATTTCTTTTGAGAGCTTGGTGGCAGGCAGCCACACTTTTCCCACTGATTCTTTTGACTTGTGCGTTACACTTAGAAAATGGGCAAATGGAAACTCTGGCAGCTGCCTGACTTCGTCTCAAAAAGAAAAGGTTCCCTAAATCTCAGCTGGTTCACAGACTTGGTTCAAATGCTTCACATTTGGATCCATTCCTATAGCTTTCCGGCCTATATTATTGAAGAAAAAACTCTGCTTAATATTCTTACAGAGACTATGTGGAGTACAAATTGCTTGGGTGAACGCAGCTCCTGTAGACACGGAAAGCTGCTTGGAATGGCTGGAGGAGCTGCTTGTTTCCTATTAATATTCCAGGGACTGAGGTGTTCCTTCTGGCACCGCTCGTGTCAGTGTGTGACATGTGTTTATCTGGTGACGAGTCAGTCCTGTGTGACAAACAAGGAGTTGTGATGTGCAGCCTGCAGGCTCCAGTGTCTCCCAGAACTCATGACTCACAGGAACAGGATGCACAGGAACAATTGTATTCCCCTGGAAGCTCTAGACAGATACGTGTACCTGAATTTTACCATTTAATATTGTTTGGATTTGGTTCTGAGAAAGCTGTTCTGTATACAGGGATATATGGAGGGGAGAGGCTGGCTAGGGATCCAAAGCCTCTGGGAAGTAGATGGTAGGGTTTGTGTAGAAGAATAATAACTTACATGGATTTGAGAGCAAACCTTGTTTCATTTTTATGAAGAACAAAGTGCATGAAAATATTACAGCTCTGAGGCTGGAAAGAAAAAATGTGTATTTCCTTGTTTCTCCCATGTCTTGGGGAAATAGTCAAGTAATGGCAGGATTTTTATCTGGTAGAACCTTTCTCTCCTTCAGGTTTTCTTTGGAATGTAGTTTGTGACTCAAAAAGCCTCAAACTGTTCAGGTATTTTGGCTACTTTTCTTTGGTTTGAGAAAAGTCTTAAAACCTCAGACCCCCAGCTCCCAAAAATTATGGGCTAAATGTCACTCTGAGGTTTTTGAGCCAATGGCAGTGAAGTGAATAGGTTTCAGCAACCCTACCTGGAGATGTGTGTTGTCTAAAAAAACCCCAAACTTGATCCAGCTTGCTCCTGATTGGCTTCAGGAGGGAAAAAAAAAAATTTATGGTTGGCTTCAAAAAAATATTTTTATCCGCAGTGTTTGTTCTAATCCTTTCTGGGTAACCTGCAATTGGCTGGCAAAATAAAGACTTGGCTTATCAGGGAGGCAGAATTTACTGATCTTTAATCACGGTGAACTTCGTGTTGTTGCATCCAAAATGCGTCATGCCTTGCTGCAAAGGGCTTGAAAATAGTACAAAGTCGTTTTTTTGGCTGTAATTTTAGTAAACATGGACATTGAAGTGAGAGGTCTCCAGAGCGAAAGAAAACACTTCATTTAAAAACTTCCACCTGACGCTTGTTTTTTTTTTTTTTTTTTGACAAGAGTCTTGAAATTTATTTTAAACTCCTGATTCATTGGGAACAGCTGACAGACCTGAGCAGGCCTAGATCTGATCCTCAGCGCCTCACAGGAGCTTTGGAGACCTTTTGGTCAGCAGTGCTCTCCTGACAAGGAACATAAGGAGTGCGCTGGCGTAGGTCTGGCGTCGGGTACAGAATCCTCCTAGAAATCCTCCTTTTTTTCCCCTGGTGGTGTCAGACAGGTGGTGATTCAGCTTCCAAAACAAGCTGCTGCTGGTTTGCAATGCAAGTGGAGTGAATGTGGAACTGCTTCCAGCACAAGGAAGCATTTCTGGGAAGCAAGCTGGACTATTTCCAAACCAATGTCCCATGGAAGACAAGAAGCATTATTAAAAGAGGCTGAAGGCACAGTAGGGGAGAAGTGTCGTATCTTGACAAGTGCAGCCTGTGGGTGTAGAGCATGGGAGAGAGGTTAAATCACCCTTTCAGATCCTATGTGGTGTAATTCATTCTTTTGAGCTATTTATGTCCAATTATCTATTGGGTGCCATCGGGATAAATACGGTTTTGGTTTCTGTCTTGCAGACCCAAGGCTGTAACGATAACCAAAAAGCTCAGTTTCTGTCTGGGTTTGTGGCTGAGTCACTGTGGGATTTCTTACAGCACATGCATTTGTTCTATTAGCCCTAGCTTTTCTGAATCAGAATTTATGAGATCTCAAGCTTCAAGCCTCTCGTGTGTTGTCCCAACTTCATAAATGCTGAAGAAGTGGGAGTTAAGAACCCTGCTATTAAACCCAAAATAAACCACTTTTCTTTCTACATACGTTGAGCAAACTTCTGGCTTTCCTCGATTACCTAATGTGGGGAGAGAGCTGCTGGTTTTGGCTCTGAGGTGAAAGTAAAATCTGCCCTGTTTTCAGAGTATTTATTTGGAAAATCTTGCACAGCTGAGTTTATGGAAGTTTTATATTTTCAGACCAAACTCATCACCTTTCAGGAGCTCTCAAGTGCCCTTGTTTTCCTGTTAGATGGTCTCTAAATAGAGCATTCATCTTCTCCCAGGAAATACTTGTTGGCTTGGGTTTTAATTAAAACCTGGATTTCAGTCACGACAAACTACAGGATGCCAGGAAACACTTTAAAATTTTCTCTGAGCCTTGTGTCATGCTTAACAAAGATTTTTACTTTTTTCTAAATAAATAGGGATGTGTTCAGTAAGGATCATTCTTTTTTGCCTATAATACCTACAAAGGGCTTTTGTATAAATAAGCAGAGGCATTCATTGTCTAAATTTGAAATGTTAAATTCCTATTGTTTGTTTTCCAGGTAATGCATTAATACAGCAGAAACATTTGTCAGGAAGAGCTTGTGTGTTGAGATGTTGGGTGATGGGTGGGATGTAGCCAGGCACACAGTGCTCAGGTGCTCTCATAGTCTGTTGTGCTACAGAAGGTGAGGTAGGTGTTTCAGAGGAGACATTTGAAGAACAGCAGCACCAAGTTCCCCACGTGCCAAGCCCTTCCCAGACTGGAGAGCAGTCCCGGGGAGTTTGGGTGTTACAAGTCTCCTTTACAGAAAATTGGTGTTTATTTGATAGACTGATAACATCTGAACAGGATTAGGAACTGGCCTCTGGGTGCTGAAGAGGTGGAGGGCACAAGAGAAGTGTGGATAAAGTGCTGGAGCTGGTGCTGCTCACAGAAATGCTGTACTTGGCACATCTGGCCCGGGATCTAACGCCTCCTCTATTGCTCTTCTTGCTTAACTGTCTGAAGAGAATGTAAACTATTGTTTTGTTTTTCATCCAGTGCTTGGTTGTCCCGTATCACAGCATTTAAACAATCTGCTCTGCTTCCCTTCCCTTCTCAGATGAACCTCCAGAGATGCTGTCTGACCTAGTTTTAACTTAACGTGCACTAAAATGGTTGAATTTTATATGCACTGGCAACTTTCCTTTTGCTTAAATAAGGGGGAGGGATTCTATTCTTAATTAAACACACCACACTGGAGATTTATAGACACTTGGCACGACCTGGCAGGCAAACTGGATAATTCTTGATTGATCTAGTAGCAAGTATTCTTTTTATTTTAGTGCTTGCACATTTAGTTCATTAACAAACTAACAAAAGTTTAACCAACTAACAAAAGTTTAACAAACTAACTGACACATAAAGGAGAACTCACTGAAAATGGAAGCTTTGGAGTGGCATACTGGATTGAGTTAGGCTGAAGTTACCCACATTTAAAAGTGATTTTGCTATAATGGAAGGATAAATGTTTTATCCTGCAAAATTTTTGTTTTGCAGATGGCTTGTTCAATCAGTATATCAGTCAGCAAGAGTACAAACCTCGCTGGGGGCAGATTATCCCCAAAAGCACCAAAGGTAAGGACATTTCTTAAGATATAACTCATGTACTGCCAGTTCGGTCTTGTTCCTTTGAGAATATGGAACAAGAAAATGATGCAAGAGAGTCTCCTCTAGGAGAGTTCTGGGGAATGGTTTCTTCTCTGAAAAAGTTGCATTTGTCTGCAAATTCAATGAAATTCAGCCTGCTCTCTGGCTGAGTAAGGAACACTGCAGGAATACAAGTGGTAACTTTAGGATAGATCATGAGTTTAGTAAAAAATCCCAGAATATTGGTTAAACTTGAGAACAGTAATCTGTGTGTTAGCACATGGAATTGATGTAACTCCAACTTAAAGTGAAGAGTTGGCAAATAAATATGTTTTCTTAGTAGGGAGTATTTTAAATGAGGTGGATCTTTTGAAATCTTGATCTGTTACACAGTAAACCCAAACTGCAGAATCTTTTCCATTCCTGTCTGCCTTAGAGGAGACTTGTAGCAGCATCCTTAACTGCAGAGTACGAAAATCACTGTCATAGGGCAAATGTAGGATCCAAGGTGACAATTGCCAGATGTGGAGCACTGTCCCCAAGCCCCTTGGGAGGGGTTATCTGTGTCACCTGTCCTGAATGCTTAAAGATACATAAAGTGGTTGGAAAGCTGCTTTAATTGGACAGTTGGAATTCCCTTATATGTGAGAATAGCTGGTGCAGAGCTGACTGTGCTCTCTGTCTACATCACCTCCTGCTCCCATCCCCGGGCTTCATTTCCCTGTCACTGGAGTATCAGTTCTCACAGCTCAGCCCTCAGGCAGCTCTCAGGTGGGGAGAGATGGAAGGGGAGCCAAAGGGTGGCTGTGTTGTCCCTGCTGGAGAGCTGCAAGGACAGCTCGGAGCTCTTTTGTGTGCACCGAGTGCATCAGGAATGTTGGAACTCCTTTCCAAGGCACTGGGAGTTGCAGTGTTCACTTCTGCTCTCTGTACTGTCAGTCACCAGATAATTCAGTATAAAACTTTGTGCAATTTTATAATGCACAAAAAGTATTACCTGGAAAAAGTGACGTGCTAGTGTTTAAAGAAGGGTGAGTTACTCAGTTTCTTTGCTTCCATGTTGAGGCTGTATCTTCCTTTGATTTAAAAATCTTAAATGGAAAACTCTCCCTTCCCTCTTTTTTTGAAGGTGACGGGGAAGACAGTCGGCCAGGGATGAGAGGTGGCCATCAGATGGTTATAGATGTGCAGACGGGTGAGTAGTTTTTACATTTCTTAACTAAATTATTTAATCAGTTATTTTCCAGATTAATATGCAAATGTGTTTTCCTTCAGTCACTGTGTTAGCTTCAGTTTTTGAGGAAAAAAACCCTCTCAATTTCTAATCGTTGGATTAAATGTTCTTCTTCCTCTCTGGATCTATATTCCAGCTGCATTTCCTCTTCTTCCCTAGTTATTCTGAGTTATGCCTTAGCCATTGTCTTCTCTTAAATAAGAAACCAAGAACAATTGGTTTTAATTTTTTGTTCTTCCTACCATCTTAGAGCAGGGGTTCAAACAAGAGAAGAGAAATTAGGGATAATCATTTCCCTTATCTACTACACGCTGTGCTGAAGCAATAGATCTGATGTGTTGAAACATTCCTTGTATTTTGGTTGGAGTGGCTTCTAATTCCCACAGTGTGCAAGAAACTCCTGTTAAATATAATTCTTTAGACATCTTTTGCAAAAATGTTTCCTGTAGCCATTCAAAGAATGGCTCAGCCTGTTAAACAGAACCTGCAGAGAAAAGAAAGTGGGGTGGTGTATCAGGAACAGTTCCAGTGATTGTTGTTCCGCATAATTTTCTATATCTTTTTCTGTTATTTAATCAGATTTCTGTGCTACGTCAGTCCTTACTAAAATAAGGAAAGCATCTGCCCGAGTCTTTGCAGTGTGAGGGAAAGGATTGTTCTTGGGAAGGGAGAAACAAGATCAGGGTGTGGGTATTGGACAGGAATATAGGGTGGCATTGAAGGAGTTGGCAAAAAAAATGCCCATGGCCGTATCTGTTGTGGTCACAGGACAGGGACAGAGCATGTGACAGGATAGGACCTTCCAGAGTAATTTGCTAAGTCATAGTGAACAAGCAAAAATCCAGCAGTAGCTGCAGCCTCTGGCTTTTGCTCAGAGTAGTTACTGCTCTAGAGGAAGCACTCGAGTTATTTGGTGTAGGAGAGTAAACTTATTTCATTTGGTGGGAGAGGTTTGAGACTGATTAGAAAAGAACGCTGCTGGAGGATTTGCTGGTGTTTATGCAGAGGCTGGGGACGCTCCCTAGTGGCCTCGGGAATTAGTAGTGAGCGTTTCACAAGAGTGTGGAAGAAACATGATCCTTGTCAACTTGGAAATGATAGTCCTGCACACCTCCTGAAAATAAAATATCCATGGTAGTGTGAGCCTTCCTTTCCATTCCTCTTGCTTTTCTTAAGTCCCAGTAAGGTTGTGAGCTCTGCCTTTGACTTCAGTTTCACTCTGCTTTAACAAGGCAGTGAAACTCATCCATATATTTAAAAAAATATTTCTTGATACATTTTATACGTATTATATATACTTTGGATATATATGTGTATTGTACATATATTAATATTTATATTATTTATGGAAATATAAAAATGTACATCATAAATGTATCAAATATATACAATTTATTAATTTTTAAATTTTTTTTTAAACTTGCACAAAAGTGACTGGGCAGTACCCACAGAGGTGGAGTCCTGGATCTCTCTCCCTCTCTCATGGTGGTTCTTTCTTCACGTAGCTCTATTTATAGATGGTGGGACACCTTCCCAAAGTTTCCCTGTGGGCTGTTTGGGAAGTTGCTCTCAGTTTTGCATCCAGGTCCACTGAGGCTTGTAATAGCTGAAATGTTTTTGAGATGATCAGTTTTGCCATTTAATTTGGCTTGTGACAGGCCAGGGGAAGTTTTTGGGGCTGTTTCCCATTGCTGATTGCTGGAGTTTTCCTTTTGAATATAGGTGGAGTTTAATGGGCTGGTGGAAATTTAGCCAGTTATGTCAGGATGCGTTTTACAGACTGGAGCTGGAAAGCTCCCTGGCTAACCTTGGACAGATCCAGTGTTAATGGAAAAGGGAGCAGTGGTGTACTCTTCCCTTCAAAGACATCCTCTCTCCTTACTCACACACTCGCTGAGTGGGTTTTTTTTCAGAAGACTTTGGCAACTGAAGAAAAATCGTCTCACTTTGCACTCCTTGTTAGAGGAGTGAGGTCCTTCTCAAAAATCAGTATTTTCTTCAACTTGAATCTTTTGGAAGTGAAGTGAAACAACAAAATCACACAAGTATGACTGTAAATTTCATAACTTACAATCTGAAGTTTCGTATCACATAGAATTAAGTGTTGGAAGCAAATTTACATCTCCAATGGCCAGACCTGCTGTAGCTATAAATGAACTAAAAATGGTTTGGCATTTTGTTTAACCTGAAGGAGATTGTAACCACTTATTACTGACTAGAAAAATAATTCTCATTTAATAGTACTGAGCTTGCTGGATCCATGTGCTGGTGTTATGATAGAGGATATGGGTTGGTGAGGAGCTGAACTAGATCTTAAGTTGCTGCCAATGCATGGAGTCACTGAGACTTTTTTTATCAGTTTCGGGTAGAACATGGATCAACTTGTTCTAAACTGCCTTTTAGCATGGTTTATCTTTCACTTAGAGTGGGCTGAAAGTATCTGGAAGAGAATTCAGCATCTGTGCTGGCAGCCAGTAACTTGTGCTGGAGCTCATTTCCATCTGATACTCCTTAGTACCTGCCACAGCTGACTGAGTAAGTGCAGCGTTCCTGATGCTTTGGAAAACTCTTAAAGCAGTTTGAAATGGAGCTGTAGGCATTGTGGGATGCAGAACTGAGAATGCAGCCTGATGTCTTTCTAGATAAAAAGAAAGAGAAATTAAAAATGGGAAGTTAGTGATTCCCCCAATATCCTCCATCATTTTAATCACATTAACACTCAGACTGGAATGACTGTGGATGGCAGGGTTGGGAAGCTGGATTTGGTATACATGTGCAGAAACATAAACTAAGAGAAATTCACAGTTATAGCTGAAACCACTGTTAGGTACTTTAAAGCTTTAGGCTGCAAATGAAAACAGAAAGCTCCTGTTATTCCTGCTTTTCCCTGCAAGGTGCATTTCTCATGCAGCTCTCTGTGTGGGAGGCTGGAGAGTTCTCTCTGCTTTTCTGCAAAGAAGGGGAAGAATTTGAGTAGTTGCAACCCAGGTATATAGATTAAAACAAAACTATCCCCCAAAGTACCCCAAAACTATGCAAGAGCACGGTGTTGTGTGCTGCATGTCAGACATGAGGAGCTGTTTGTGTAGGCTCTGGGGAAGTACTGGGGCAGTAACACACAGGCTTGTGTGCAGAACTGTGTTCTCAGGGAATTGAACCCTAATGCAGTTTTGAATGAGTGTGTCAGCATCTGGCACTGGTTCCTTATTAACAGCTCTTTGAGTCTGCCCTCCCTGGCCTCCTTATGGGGCAGATATGCCACATATTTCAAAACTCCAGTGCTTATTGTGGAAAATGGAGGGAACGGGTAAGTGAATTGCCAAAAGCAAGTTTTAAGGAGTAATGTCTGTACTTATGAACAGTATGTGTGTTGTGTTTTGGAGATGTGTTTTGCAATTCCATGGCATGGTGGAATTGATCTCGTCTGCTCTTACAGGGCAGACACAGTGAATGACAGTGCAGGCCATAAAGCCATGTAATTGTTTTGGTAACAATAGCAATATGGACCATGTAGAAATTATTCTATTAAAAAAAGGTATTTGGTGTTATATCAGGCTTTCTTAAATGTTGAACTTTTCCCATGAGCCTGCTTTAGAAATAACAGCAGAGCAACCATGGTTTTTCTTCTGTCTCCATTTTTCTTCTCTTTGGCAACTGAAACAGTTTTTTGAGAGAAAACATTAGTGAAATGGTCTTTATTGATATGGTACTTCTGTTCTCTCACTGAAGTGCAACTGCAGTGTAATTTTGGTTGTACATCATTTTGCTTTTTCTTTCGTCCGAAGGAATTCCGTTTGCTTCCTTCCATTAGATAAATGAGGACAAATCTGTAGGCTGGGAACAGAGGGAGATGCAGAGCACTGGGCCCAGTGTGCCCATTGGATACGTGGGCAGCACAGCAGAAATGACAGGGCTGGTTCAAAAGCAGCATGGGAAGATGAAAAAGATGAAGAGAGAGCAGCAGACATGAAGGATGCTGTTTTGCCTGAGGAAAACACTGCTATCCATAAGATATTTAAAGACAAGGCTTGTGTACAGGATGAAGGGATCTCAGAAACAAAACACAGATGGCTTCTAAGCTCTGAAACACAAACAGCTGCTGAATTCTGGAGGTTACTCAACTTCATGGGGCTTTCACATTTGTGACTGTATGCCTATCCTTAAAAAAAACCCCTTGTATTCAGCCAACTTGTATTCAGCTGAACTGTGGTTCAGAAACCGAGGGGTGTGATACTGCAAGAAGATTGAAGGCTGGTTTTATATTTGTGCTCTCAAATGCTCCTCACAAAGTGGGCAGCACTGCTGGCACGTAACTAAAGGTGTGGGTGCTACTTGGGGAAGTGCCATCCTTTTGTAGAAGGTTTTTGGGAGATCTTACACCTTGATTGTTTTTTTTTTTTATTTCTGAGAGGAACCCTTCATAGTTTTAGGGACAGCGATGCTCCAGTACAGCCCCAGCAAGTCTGTGCTGGCAGCTGACTGGGAGGGCAGTGGCTGATGAACTGGGGAATGGGCCCATGAGTTCAGGGGACCCTGAGGGGCTGCAGGAGAGTGTTGTGAGGGTCTGATCCTGCCCCTGGGATGTGACAGCTGTGCAGGAGGACAGGCTGGGGACTGACTGCATGGAAGGATTTGCAAGGCACTGGAAGCGGAATGTGCGTCAGCAACGTGTCCTTGTGACTTTGGAGGCCAACCCCTCCTGCTGGACTGTACCAGCACAAGCAGGGCCAGCAGGGAGAGGAGAGGGTGATGTTCCTCTTTTATGTACTTGGGGACACATCTGGAGTGCTGTGCCTGGTTTGGGCTCTCTGGGCCAATAAGGATTGTGTCAAACTGAATTGACCAAAGTGGTCTGGGCTGGAGCGTGTGATGTGTGAGGTGATGCTCAGAGAGCTGGTTTGGTTCATCTGGTAGGAAGAAGGTTCATGGGAGGATCCTAGAGCTGTCTTCAGCTGCTGGTGAGAGCATGGAGATAGTCAGGCTCATTTTGGGGGGGAGCAGACTATAGGATAAAGGACAGGAAGGGAAAATCCAGTTAGATATTAGGGGGAAAAAATTGTAATGAAGTTAATCAGTCATTGCAGCAGGGATCCAGTCTGAAATGTCCATCCTTGGAGATCTTCTAAGTGTAACTGAATAATTCCCTGGGCAACGTGGTCTCTGCCGAAGTTAGCCCTCCTGTGAGGGATTTGGGGGATGACTGATGGACCTTGCAGGGTTGCTGTAGATCCACAATTCTTTTATATGCCACGGAGAACTGTTCTAGCAGAGACATGGAAATACTATTTGACCAAAGAATGTAGTTAAATATGAAACCAGGACTGGAATGTATTCACTGAGGAAGACCTCCTGTACCAGAATCCCACCAAGGGTTTCACCACATGGAGAAAATGGAGTTAACAGGAGTCAGGGAACTGTCCTTGAGAATGTGTGTGAACCTGGACTGAAACCACCCCAAGAATTTTGATATTTATTAGGTTGGAGGTGACTGCTTTGCTACTTTTCTGAGAAATAGAAATTAAGGAGAGCTTGACAGGAAATAATGTTGGTTATTGGGAATGCACGTCCTCTAATTTGAGGGCTTCTCTGGCACCTTTTAATCATCTAGGGAGTAAGGGAAGAAAAGAACTCAGACGTTACAGAAAAATTTTTGACTGAGCAAGCGGTTTAGAAATACTCACAGAACATATTTAATTCAAAGTGTTGAATTTGTATTCAGAAATAAATGTAGAGGAAATAAGCTGAGGATGCTGGAGGAGAAATTTGACTTCCTAAACGTAGCTGGTAAAAGCTTTGGGTAAATATAATTGCTTTCATGTTTTTTTTTCTTGCAGCTAGGTTTGAAAATTCTCCTGCTCTGCCCCTAAAGCTGAATAGAGACTTGCTTTAATAAAGCAGCATCAATTTTGCTGTGTTCCATATTGCTGGGATGCAGAGGGAGGATCCTTTCCTCCTTGAGTTCCCCGGTGCTACCAGAGTTATATTGTTGTGGGACTGCTGGGCTCCCCTCGAGCTGCCCCACTGCTGCTGCCTGGGGTTTGTGGCCTCTGTCCTCTTCTTTGAATATTGGCCTTAGAGATCTGTCCTGGTTGGGTCTCTGCATGCAGAGTGAAAAAAAATAAAAAAACAAACCCTCCCATAAAATCTGAATTAACTGCTAGAATACAAGCAGTGATACTGGTTGGGAAAAAGAGTGAAGCTTGACTTAAAAAAAACCCCTTTAAATCCCCAAAAAACTCAAACCCAACCAAACAAAAACAATCAAACCCAGCCCCAACCAAAAAGAATAATCCCACAAACCACCAAACAACTATTTTTTTGCTTTATACCATGAGAAAACAATTCCAAATTTTAGGAGAACTATAAAAAGTTATTTATTTGACATTACCAGCAACAGATGCATTTATGCATTAAGAAATATTCCTTTTAAAACATGCAGCCTTTCTCTAAAATCTGCATATACTTCTGCAAAAAGGCAGCTAAAAAATGATTTTCAGTGGGTTGAGATAGTGATGGAGCCTTTCTTTCATGTGAGTTACAGTTTTACTTCATGATGAAAAATGGGCCTGGCACAGAGTTCATGTGCACTTGTGTTCAGGGTGTTGCTCTGGGCATGCTCAGCACCAGCTGGGTGCCCGTGCTCCTCTCCCATTGCTCACATTTTATTCTGTCAGCCTGGGTTAGGTAACTTCCAAAATCTGAGTCTTCATCGGAGTCATTCAGGTTTGCTATTAAATTTCATGTGAGCCAACAAAGCCTTTCCAGGCAGGCCTGACATTTTGGCAAGGCCCCAGTAGGATTTTTAGCTGGTGCCAAATCTTTTATTTTTCTCGGCTATCAATGAAGCTGTTGTGGTAATGTGGGTTTTGTGAGCTGTGAGAATTTATGTGCACAAAGGGACCTGCTCTTTGCAGGGAACACTGGGAGCCCTGAGTCCAGGAGGAAGGGTAATTAAAGTTAATGAACCAGGGTAACCTTTCCATGGTGATGACCACTATCCTGATGGTAGGTAAGGGTCAGGGACTAGCCCCATTTTATAATCGTGCTCTACCTCCGTGCTTTAATTGCTGTTGGATTAAAAATTGGCCATTACCTCCATAATAGAAGTTGTTTATAGGTGTTAAAGAAGTTTTTCAAAGCTCTACAAGTCTTGAGGAGCTCGTTCTTCTTGGACTTGGCTTTGTGTTGTGTTTTAATGCAGTCTAAAAATGAAGTATTTTTAGAATTTGAGACCAGATAGTGCTATTTCTATAGTGGGAGTAGTTTGGTTGTCTCTCCATGGCAGAACAGAAACTCCTTTCTTAAATGCTTCCCCTCTTCAAAGGCTTCATCTGGTTTTATCAGTGAGTCTGGGAAGCCTTAGAACTTGCTGTACATAGAGCAGCTGTGGGTTTGAGGTGACAGCCCTGAAACACTGACTTAAATTTGTGACTCTTCTACTCACTGGCTTTTGTGGCATCAGGCAAGTTACTTTATGCAAGAGGATTTTGTAGTTGATTTTTCTATCTAGGGGATGGACTAAACAGAAAAACTTAGCTACTCCTATCTCCAAAATCTTGTTGATGTATAAATCCTGCACCAAACGGGGCATAGGCTGAGATGTCATTGATAGACTACATGCACAGGATCCAAAATGTTAAATATTGTTCATTTGTCTGTCTGGAATTTTAATCAGAAGGCTGTGGGTTTGATTGCCTCTTATGTAAATGTAGAAATAGAAAATGACTCTGAGAATTGGCTGTCTATCAATTCTAAAATCTTCCATTACTAAACCAAACCACATTTTTGTCTTGATGACTAGTTCCATTCAAAGAGGAGTGGTGTTTTAAGTAAAAAGAGTTTAAATTTCTCTTGTGAAAGTTTGTCTTTGTCACTGATGTTTTGTAGGTATTAGCCTGTTCAAACGCATTCTCTTTTTAAAATAAATTTAACTTTTTATTTTTCTTTTTTTTAATAGAAACTGTTTATTTGTTTGGTGGCTGGGATGGAACTCAGGATCTGGCTGACTTCTGGGCATACAGTGTGAAGGAAAACCAATGGACCTGTATATCCAGGGATACCGAGAAAGAGGTAAGTTCTGCAAACATCTGTATTTTTAAAAATACATCAATGGTTGCCCTCAAAAATGGCCCTACTAAAGTACTTGTGTTGAAGTGCAGCATAAGGTGAGAGCCACAGAGTTCAGACCTTCAAGTTCTGAAGACTTTTGAAATGCTTATGTGGGGAAAATACGAGCTGGAGGTGGCTTTGAAGTGTTTAAGATTCCTGGAGGGGAAAGGTTTATTTCTCAAAAGCAGAAATGATCGGCCAAAAAATCAGCTCAGCAAGCAGAGCACGAGTTAAATAATTTTGTGTGGCTGAATAACCAGACTAATCACAGAATCCCAGAATGTTTTGAGTTGGAAGGGACCTTAAAGATCATCCAGTTCCAGCCCTGCTGCCATGGGCAGGGACACCTCCCACTGGAAGGTTCCAAGAACTTACTAATGAACATTTCAGACCCAAACCTGGTGTTGGAGCTTCAGAAACAAATTGTTTATTTTTTTAGCTTCTGTCAAAAATGAAAAGAAATGGACAACTACCAGATGGAAATCTAGAGTTCAGGGGTTATTGCCAAAGGCTACACAACCCCGAGAGCTTTCGTGGCATTCATTTGAACCATTTTCCTTGGCCTGTTTTGCTCAGTATTTGACGTATGAAACCTGAAATGAATGTAGCTTGGGTTGTAGGACGAGACAAAAGAAGTCCAAGACCTTTGGCTTGTGTAGTCTGTACACTGTACACTGAAATCTTCTAGTTCTGTGTGGTTATTGTATTTTGAGTTCATTACTTGTTTGTCAGAGGAAAATTCATGCCACCTCTTCTTGAAGGTATGAAAAGTTGAGATCCCACCACTTTTTGACAAGTTCAGAAATTGATTTCCTCAGATATTTGAAAACAGTGTAAAAACATCTTGTTTCTCATTTGTATTTCTCAGTTTCTTGTCACAGCTAATTTTGTGAGCTTCCTTACCAGATTAAATAACACTTTAATATTCTCTTTTTTTTTCATGACAAAGGTTTTTTTAGAGGTTGTAATCAAGTAGGACAAATAGTCTGAGCTTTAAAAAAAAGAATGAGATCTCACAGGCATTTCCTGTAGCCCTCAAATCTCTGTGTCGTGTACTCACTGATTGGAACATCCTTTACAAAACGGGCAATAACAAAACTGAACATGATACTCTGGTTTCTGTCATAACAGAACTGTGGAGAGGTAAAATTGTTACATTTATGTACTGTTTGGTCAAAAAGGGGCTGCTGTGTTTTCTTCCTGCACAAACCAGTGTGGGTCAGTCTGGTATTTAAGGGATTCATTTCCTTCTTGCTGGGGTCATGCCACATCCAGCTGAGTTTCTCTAAAGCTTAGGAGGCGTGGCTGGGATGTTTTCTCTCCAGGTTCCTCATGCTTGACTCCAGCAGGGTAAGACTGTGATGGGAGGAAGGAGGGATGCACAAAAGGAAAGCTGTGGAGGAGACACAGTAGAAGAGTTGAGTTGGTGTGATTAACTGATTATAAAAGGATTTTGGAGGGAAAAATGTTAGCAGAGTGTTGTGGAAGCTCAGGAAATTCAGGTGGAAGATGAGAAGGGTCTAGTGGGGAGAGGAAGAAAGAGGAGTTTTTAAAAAGTGGAGACTTGTTGAATGTATGAGGAATTTTGAAGAAGGGATGTTCTTAATAGAGGAAAGTGTGGAGAAACGTGGGTGGCTTTGGAAAGGGAATTCTGGAAGGACTCTCCATGACAAATTTGTGAGGTGGGGCCCCTGCAAGCCTTGTGGAGTTCAACAAGGCCAAGTGCAAGGTCCTGCACATGGATTGGGGCAAATCCAAGAACAGACAGAGGCCAAGCAGAGAATGGATCCAAGAGCAGCCCTGAGGAGGAAGACAACTTGGAGTGTTGGTGGATGAGGAACTCGACAGGTCTCAGTGATGTGGACTTGAGCACTTCTGCTCTGGAGCCAGGCTGGCAGAGCTGGGACTGCTCACCTGGAGAAGAGAAGGCTCCAGGGAGACCTCAGAGCCCCTTCCAGTACCTAAAAGGGCTGCAGGAGTGCTGGAGAGGGACTGGGGACAAAGGCATGGTGTACCAGGACAAGGGAAAATTGCTTCCTACTGCCAGAGGGCAGGGATAGGTGGGATATTGGGAAGGAATTCATGGCTGGGACGGTGGTGAGGCCCTGGCACAGGTTTCCCAGAGAAGCTGTGGCTGCCCCTGGATCGCTGGAAGTGTCCAAGGCCAGGCTGGATGGAGCCTGCGAGCAACCTGGGATAGTGGAAAGAGTCCCTGCCCGTGGCAGGGGGTGACACTGGGTGGGCTTTAAGGTCCCTTCCCATCCAAACCATTCCATGGTTCTGTGATACATTCAGCAGTGTTCAGGAGGCCTCCTGAAGTGTAGTTCAGGTTTGGGTGGCTGTCAGAGGTACAGTGAGCTGGCAGCTGCTGTTCTTGGAAACCAGCAGTGGGTTGTGATTTTTTTTTTTTTTTTTTTTTTTTTTAATTTTATTTTTATTTTTTTTTTTCCCCCCCCGAAGAGATCTGGATGAAACCTGATTTAGAAACGAAAAGGTCAATCTCAAACGTTGAGAAGTAAATTCAAAAACAAAGACTCCAGATGTTTCTCTAATAGGGACATCAACTGCTCACAAACAATTTGCAAAAAGGAAATGTCTGTTGACATGGAATTTTAAAAAATATTCAGAGTAAATTCCAGTAGAGCTTAATCTTGTTTTGTTGTATTGTGCTAGTTCTGCTTCTGGCTTTTTTATTCTAATTAATCAGTGACAGTGGTTAAATTAGCCACTCAGTAATTAAACTTGGATAAGAGCGAAATATGGTGAAAGTTGCATCCTGTCCAGTGTTATTGTAGAGATCATGCACAGTAATGCTTTTGGGATAAGGGTACTGGTGGTGTGTGCTTTGGGAAGACCTTGTGTGACCCTTTTAGAAAATGTTTTTGCTGCTGTTTTTCAAAGTTTTCCAGTGAGGTGTCTATTTGTCACCTGAAGTTGCATTTGTTTGCTCTTTTAACAATTAGACCACCAAAGCTGATTTTCCATAGCTCTTTTTCATAGAATCATTAGAAAGTTAAGTTGGAAAAGCCCTCTGAGGTCAACTCCAACTGTTCTCTCAGCACTGCCAAGGCCACCACTAAACCATGTCCCCAAGTCTCACATCCACATGGCTCCAGGGTTGGGGACTCTACCATTGCCCTGGGCAGCGTATTCCAGTCATGGACAACTCTTTCAGTGAAGAAATTTCTCCAAATATCCAAGCTCCACTTCCCCTGGTGTAACTTGAGGCCGTTCCCTCTCCTCCTGTCCCGGTTCCCTGGGAGCAGAGCCCGACCCCCCCAGCTGTCCCCTCCTGTCAGGGACTTGTGCAGAGCCACAAGGTCCCCCTGATCCCTCTTTTCTCCAGGCTGAACCCCTTTCCCAGGTCCCTCGGCCACTCCTGGGGCTCCAGACCCTTCCTCAGCTCTGTTCTCTTTCCTGGATATGCTCCAGCTCCTTATGTCTGTCCTGTATGTCTGGACAAAATGCTCAGGGCACTGCTGGAGTAGCTGATCACTTCCAGCATGAAAAACAGGGTCTGGAGGACCTGCTGCTGGTGAGCACAGCAGCACTTCTGATGGACAGACAGACCCCACCAGCCCTTCAGTGTATGGATCCAGCAGGACTCCTGCTGTGGTTGTCAAATCCTCTTCCTCAAGCCTGAATCCTTGCAGGGAGATGCTCCATGGAGCTGCTCAGCACCTCTCAGCTTACCCACAGTTTCTGTCTCTGGAGTGTGTGACAGCCCTGTGAATCAGCTGGCACAAGGCACAGCCAAAATGCATTTCATTTAAGAGCCTTTAAGAGTTTCTACCCTGAATCAAGTGGAATGTTCTGACAAATGCTGTTGTCTTCAGGGTTTTTTAGTGGCTGTAGATCAACAGACCTCTTCAGGATTAGGGAATAAATAGTTTTAAAAAAACAAACCTTGTCATTCCTTGGACATTTTTATTCTAGCCCAGCGTCAGTTAATAGAGAAATTTAATGTGTGTGTTTTGATTTCTCTTTCTAGTTTCCAAGCAGCAACTTTTTCTTTTGAAGGATAATTCAGTGCAATTCAGTGCAGGAGGACATCTTTAAATGTAGGAAAGTCTTCGTTTGGTGTAAATTTATAGTGAGAGGATTTTGAAATAGGCTCAAAATGCTGAGGGATGTTGATGCCTCTGGAGATCAGATAAATGAGACTAAAGCAGTGTGATAGTTGGCATATTTTGTGTGTCTCTGGTGTTCCTGTACCTTGTTTTAGCATTTCCTAGAGGCAAGAGATGGGGGTAATCTCCCTTCAGTGTCACTGCACTGATTGGTACCTTCTGTGCTGCTTCTTGGAAAATACATTGACTCATCCTCATTCTGGTTTCTTCAGAGGAAAACCCTGCTCACAAATCAGCTCTGTGAAGGATAGGGAAATTGTGTAAATGGGTTAGGTTTAGGTGACACTGTGTTTCTCTCAAGAATTGTTGAAGTGTTTCCTTACTAAAGGTAGAAGTGAAGGTCTTGTCATGGTTTAACCGCTTGAGAGGATAAATCTTTGCTCACAATGAAGGAAAGTGTAGGTCAACAAGTGCCTCCTGTTCAGTAGGTTCAAAATGATGTAGAAAATGGGTATATTGTGAGGTGACAGTTTGCTGTTGAACACCAAGTGCTTTTCCAGGATGCTGAATGTAAAAGCTGACAAGTGTAGAAAGATCTCCTAATGGTGAGAGCCAGGGGGAATTTCAGCTGCTATTGTATTTCCAGTTAAATTTTCTCCAGTCTCTGCATGCGTTTCTTTGCATTTGTTGAAATGGATGAATTTGCCCAAAGCTTATTATATTCAGTGTCCTATTACCACAGAAGCATTTTTTGTAGGACTTTGTGACATCTTGGACTGGTTTTTTTGGGTGTGATGCAGCAGTACATGAGCTTATCAATGTAAAACTTTTACCCCTGTGCTGTTTGAAGTGCAGGAATTGAACTAGTCTCAAATATTGACTTCTTCCCACAGATGGTGATGCAGTTTGGAAGACACTTCAAGTGACTTGAGGGGCTTTTTGTTGCAAATATTGCGATGTTTACGGACTTGAGATCTAATGCAGTGAATGTGCCATGTCCTACTGCTGAGCAGTTCCAGTGGTACAGATGCTCAGTTGTACGAGATGCCTGGTGCCACAAAAGCACATAGGGAGAAGGCAGCTGTCCCTGAAAGAAACTTGGATACTGCAGACGTACCTCGGAGCCAACTTCCTAAATAGTGCAAATGCCTACAAAAGTAGGGACAAAGACAGCAGATGCTGGAGTGAACCAAATGAAAAGTCTCCTAGGCTGATACTAAATATCACAGGCAAATGGTTTATTTTCCTCCCTATTTAGTAGCATAATGGTTTAAAATGTTCTAAGCCAGTATTCTTTCATGAGAATGTTAGAGAGAGACTTTCACATATGCCTGACTGACATCCCCAGTGATTTCCACTTAGGCAGCCTAAAGCAAAAAGACCCTGTTGAGGGAGTAGCACCTCAGCTTTTTAGAATAATCTATTTTTAAATATTTTGGAAAAGGTTCTCAGCTTTAAAAGCTAACTTACGTGCTTATGCTACCTTGTGTGCCTCAAGAGTTCTGTCCTCTTAACCCTGGTTTATTTGTCTTTTTTTAACTTTGACATTTTTTTAAGGGAAAGATCATATTTGAAAACAGCTTTGAGTCTTAAGCTATTCAGTTCCCTCACTAGGTGCCTGTATTTCTTGCTTCCAGCATGAAAAAAAGCCCAGAAAACCAGCCAAACTTCAGTTATTCCTCACACCAGATGCTGGAATGTGTGGACGTCCCTTTCTTCCACACGCTGCTATTCAAGTCAGTCTCGTGGAGAAAGGAGCATTAAATAAATGCCTTGTGCCCGATGTTCTGGAGGCTGCACAACTCTGGCAGCCCTGGAGCTTGTGCGTGCCAGTCTTCAGGTTATGCTGAATTTCCAAGTCATCATAAAGCTTTCAGTTGCAAAGGAAAACTACTTTTAGTCCTTGAAGTAATGCATCAGGCAGAGTTGATTTGTGGCGTTTATGTTCCGATAAAAATCACCACTTCAGCTGCAGCTTATGATGAGTTTAATGCTCTGATCTCTGGTCTGGAATGGAACTTTATTTTACTTACACGGCTTTATTAGGACGTTATTGCATCATCCTAATGCATTTTGTAATTCCTTGTAAATTGTAGATGAGGCAGTGTAGAGTTCATTCTTGGGTGGCTGTGGATGCATCGTGGGGGAAAACAACATTACAGGACTTTCTGGTAAAGGTTTAATGAGGAGGTTGATGTTGGTACAAGGAATTCTGATTTATATCCTTTTGGCTTTTAAAGACACAGAAATATGCACCTGTGAGATGAGCCAGCTTGGATGCCAGGACCCCAGCATTTCACACTGAAGGGATTAAAAGAAAAGGATTTTAAATAAATAGGAGAATATGCAGAAGGAAAACTTTCACTCACTTTTGCCAGTGAGTGAAAGTAGCTGCACACACCAGTTAACTTTGCCTTGGGAGTAATGTCTTATTTCAGCTGCACTGAGAGATTTGTTACATTAATGTTACATTAACATTCTTCAATCTGTACAAATACAGGAATCCCTAAGGAAATATCAGTTATCCCAAGGTGGTAACATAGGGGAAGCAGTCTCAAGTGATATCACAGACAAATCTGTAGCTAAATTGTCTGGATAATTACGTGCTTGAAAATGTAGTAGGTTTTTGTGGACCTTGCTACTGAGGTATTTCAGCAACTGGGTTTTGGAGGTAATTAGGGTTTGAGCTTTCTGGAGTGTCTCAAGAGAACTTACTGGCTCAGTGGCTGGTGCAATTATGTGTTGAATTCAGACCTACCTGAAAGAGCTTAGTGTGTTCAATAGGACTTAATCCATGAATTTTCCACGCCGTCCATGTGATGGAGATGTTACTGATACTGGGCTCCGGGAAATAAAACAGCCACTTTTACAACTTGCTGACACCTTCGGGTGCAAACTACTCTTTTGTCACCTGTTCAAAACTGTCTTCACTTTCTCAGAAACACCTGAGAGCCTGTGGCTGTCAAAGGATTTAGACTTAAAATTTCATATTTGTCTGTCACTGACATCTCCAGGACAATTAATTACAAAAAAAATCAACTTCTGAAAGTGTAGCCTTGCTTTGTAATCTTTGTGGCTAAACAGTTTATAAGCAACCAGTTAAATTTTTTTCAGCCTTCTGGTCTGCGAGTGGGGCTGTAGCTCAGCTGAGTAGTTTGTGTCTATGGAAAAATCTCTCTTGGCTGGACCTTTGCTGGCCATTGTTACTGGTAATGAGAGGACAGTGTGAACTTGTGATGCGTGCAAAAATGACCTCACTCAACATCCTGCAATTGTTAATGGGGTTACTTAAATTCGGCACACGAGGGATGTTGTCCTGAGGGCCCATCTTGGAGCTGGTGAAAGCTGTGGTTCTCTGGTGGGTCGTCTGTTACGTTTCATCAGAGTTGCTGAAAAGCAAAGCTGAGCAGTGGATGTGGAACAAACTGACAATTTACTTGGTAAAGTTTAAGCAGTTACGTTTTTTTTCACATTTCACCAGTGTCAGCAGCACTTTGTTTGCAGGTGAATTGTGCCTTTTGTTAGAAATAGCACAGAATTAATGTCCTTTTGCTGCAAGGTCGCTCTGTACTGGGGTATTCCTTCAGTACTTCTCTTGTTTGCATTTGTAAGCTGAATCACAAAGGTTGCATGACTTTTATTTTTGACTGTAAACTAAAGCCTGCACAAGACCTTCATACACATTCCTGCAACCTCCTTCACATAAATTAAAGATCACAGAGTGGTTTGGGTTGGAAGAGACCTTAAAGATCAACTCATTTCACCCCCTGCCATGCACTAGGACACCTTCCATTATCCCAGGTTGCTCCAAGCCTGGCCTTGGGCACTTCCAGGGATCCAGGGACTGCCACAGCTTCTCTGGGCACCCCTTGCCAGGACCTTCCCACCCTCCTGAGTAGAGAATTTCCTCCTAACAGCTAATCTAAGAGTCTCCTCATTCAATTTAAAACTGTTCCACCTTGCCCTATCACTACCTGCCTGTGTGAAAAGTCCCCCTTCATCTTTTTTATAACCTCCTTTTAAGTACTGAGTGGTGACAAGTTATTTGCATGCTTGAAGGTGGGAGCTTTTCCCCTTTCCCTTTTCCACTGGCTTGTAAGATGTCTTGTTTTACTGCAACATAAGATCCATGGTGTTATGCATTGCTGGAAGGCCTTGATGATACCTTGGTGTGGGAGAGCGAGCTTAGGAGATCCAGGAATGTGACTCCTGCACTGGCAATTCCTCTGGCATTGGCTGCTAAAGCTGTTTCTGCACAGTAGGAAAACTCAGACAGCACAGCTGTCAAAGCACAGTATTGGTGCTTTGGAAAGTTCAGCTGTGAGGACACACTTGGTCTTTTAGAGGTACCTTGATCAAAGCACATCAGAAGCCAGAAGATTGTGTATTAATTCATTCCTTTATGAAAATCCTCTCAAATTAGTTATTTCAGCAAGCAAGCTAGCAGGGAGGCTAATAAATAATAATTTCCTGAGAACAGAGCCTTATCTATTTGTTTTCATAGCAATGCTCATGTGCTGCACTGAGTCTTTGCTGTGCTGTGGTAAACCTGTGCTGATCCCTGAAGGATGGAGCAAAGACTTGGAGTCAAGTTCATGTCAAACTGGAAGGGTTGGGCTGTTAAGGGTCATCAAATCCAGCCCGCTGCTGTCATAAGGATCCTGTCGTATGATCTCTGAGCCTGATCATTTGACTTATAAGCTCATTGAACCATCTTTCAAAAATAGAACATCAGGCCATTTATTTTTTTAATTCTAATTTAAGCAGGGAAAGTCTCTTTGTGGCAAGCTCAGCTCAAGGCTGCTCAGCATCAGCAGTGGGAAATTAGGACTCTCCAAAATGTGAGCCTGCTTTTAGGAAGGGGCAAAAGAGAGCTTCATCCTGTTCAATTTTGTTGTTTTCCCACCTTGAAGAGATGTGCACACAAAACTGCGTGCTAAAAGCTGCCTCTGACTTTAATCTGCTCCATCATGTCTGAGTCAGATGCCCAGAAAGGACTTTGCTGGTAAATCTGTCCTGTGGCATCGCTGTAGGAGGGCACCAGTAAGCAGATTAGCCATAGCTCAAATTCTGTGTCAACTCCTTGACCAGGGGTGCCTTCTCTGTCCTGTCTGTGCCTGGACTTATTAATAGTTAATTATAACTTTTTAATATCTAAACCTAATATTTATCGTAAGACATTTAACTCTCTTGTGTGAAAAATCATGTAAATTCATGGCTTTCCGGTACTGGTCCTTAGGAGTTTTCAGCATCACGACTCTGAGATAGATTCTAGTCTATTTCTTAGGCTTCCCAAAATATTTATTGGCAGAACACATTTAATTTATATGTAACAGTTTTCTAGAGAAGCTGTGGCTGCCCCATCCCTGTAAGTGTCCAAGCTGGATGGGGCTTGGAACAACCTGGGATAGTGGAAGGCGGGGGGGTGGGACTGGGTGTGCTTTAAGGTCCCTTCCAACCCAAACCATTCTGTGGCTGATGAACTTGTGTGTTTTCAGAAATATTCTTTATAACTGGTAAAGCAGCCTTAAAATTAAGTTGGAGTATCTGTTACTTTTGTAAATAGTGGCAAGAATCATGGAATGTTAAAGATTGGATGGGACCTTAAGGATCATCTAGTCCCAAATCCCTGCCATGGGCAGGGACATGACCAGCTTGTTCCAAGGCCCATCCAACCTGGCCTTGAACACTTCCAGGGATTGTTTGCAGAGTAATTTAAAGAATGGAGCATCCACTGAGCATCCAAAATATGGTTTTTTGGAGCTAAACTCCCATCTTATACTTCTGGAAACATTCAGTCATTTGCTGGATGTATCCTGTGTGACATCCAAAGGTTTTTAATTCTAGTGCTGGAGCTCTCCATTCTTGGACATCAAATGACACGGGTGGCACTGATTTCTGCCATCATACAGAGTAGGAAGTTGAGATGTGCTGTTTGAGGAAAGGTCTTTCATGCTGAGGAAATCCTTTCGGAGGGCTCTGAGCACCTGCCATGTGCCTGTGCCGGGCTGCTCTGGCCCTGAGCACGGTTGTGATGCTCCTCTTGTGTGGCTGAACATGCAAGATCCTCCCTCTGGTGGTTTGGTGCTCCTGGCACATCACTGGTGGTTTTGTGGGTGTTAGGAATGATGCATCAGTCCCCAGCTCCTTCTGGTTTTGTGTTGAGGGGCTATACAAAAACCCTTCATGCTACCATTAAAAAAAAAGAGAATAGATTAAATTATTTTCTTATGTTTCTGACACCTTTAGGTAATGATAAACTTACAATGCCTTCTGTGAGTAACTTGTATGAGATGAAAGTGTTTTATTTTGTTGTATGGATGCAGTTGAGCAAAGCAAATCTTTGCTGCAGCTCAGATTAAACATTTTGGGAGCGTGTTAGCTGTAGACTGGCATTGATAAAGCACTAACAAGCTCTAATCTTAAAGCACATGGACTTGAATTAATGCCAGGAATAATATGCATTTCCTTTCATTTTCAAGTTTGTGGAGAACTTCCCCCCCCCTTTTTTTTGGGGGGGGGGAGGGAGGGGACGAAATGAATTATAGTCCAAAACTGGGAAATGAGAGCAATTAATCTCTGCAGTTGTGTGTAGGCAGGAGGGACTATTTGTTGCCTGACAGGCTGCTCTCAGGACTGGAAACAAAGTAGGTTGTTTGTGTCTTTTTATGTCCTCGTCCTAGTTTGCTTTAGGACAAGAGCATTTACCTCATGATGCTTATTTTTGAACTTCATACTGGAGGCAGTGTTCACATTCCACTCAGTCTTTTACAGGACCAAGAACGGGGAATTAGTCAGCTGTTCTTTGTTTTTATTTCCCTGACTCTTGAAAAGGATCCAGGCTTGCTCCTGAGGTTTTTCATCTGGATTGGTCTGAATAAAAGAGATTTTTCTTGCAACTGAAACCCCTTTATTTGCAAAAGGTTATGATAACCAGAAGAAGCCAAGCTCCCCCAGTTTTTGTTTGGGATGGGCAGTGGAACTGGCTTCCTGCAGTCATGTTCACATTAAAGGAGGTTCATAAGACATTTATTTAAAAACAAACCAAAAAGTGAAAGCTGTCATGTTTGTGCCTCGGTGTAGCATGCCAGGATGCTGTTGCTAAGATGATGCCTGCTGATTCTGGCATAAATAGTCATTTGAGCAGACCCTACCCTAAGGAGTTGAGTCCCAATCCTTTCTCCCCTGTATAGGAACAAATCAATTATTCTAAGGAGGCGGTGTTGTCTCTCGGTGCTGTTGTGTTGCTTTTTGAAAACGTTTTGTAAGTTAGTCCTTAAGTGGGATAATTGCTTTCAGCATTTGCAAGTTAAATGAAGAAAGCTCTAATTAGATTTTATAAAGTGGCTTAGCATGTTGAGAAGGCTTTTCATAAAGTATACTGTGTATTCACTTGGCGTTGCACAATTGAATTTCGTGTAGCACTGACGAAACCTAAAAATCCTATTTGGCCCTGGGCGCTTAAAGGATTGAAAGCCTGTCTTAAGTGCTCCTGGCCATACAGCCTCTCTTCCTTTCCCCACCATCCCACCCTCACCAGGGTGTTTATCTGTGTTGTAGAGACCAGAGGAGTTGCATCAACACCAACCTGTTTGAGGAAGAGCCTTGGAGCTGGGCGTAAAGCTTGTTGTTTTGTAGCACTTCCAAACAGGACCCTGCACATGCTGTTTAATCTCTTTTAGCTGTGACTGTGTTGTGCTGATTTTACAGTGGGGCTGGGTGGCACAGAGCCACTTTGTTCGGGTCAGTCCTGGCTCTGTGTGGGCACTTATTAAGTCCACACAAACCCAGCAGTGCCTGTGCTTAGTAGTTTTTTGGTATTGTTTGGTGTCCTGTAGGTTAGAAATGTGATATGCTAATGCTTTCCTCTTGCCATTACAGCCTTGGCAGCAGCTGAGGCACTGACCAAAGCAGCCTGACACGCTGCTTGCCATCTGAATAAGGACTTAGCCCAGTCACAAGCCCTTTTCACGTGTGGTTTCTGCGGTGTGTGTGCCAGGAGCTTTCTGATGAGGGTTGGAAGGACTCCCCAGAGCCAGTGTTTGTGCAGGTCATTTGGGTGCTGTTGCTGGATGTGACTTCTAGAGTCTTATGGAAGGTGGGCTCTGTTTGGAAGGTCACACCTCTACTACTTCAGTCAATCAGGTTGTCAAGCTTCATCTGCAAAAATGTGGATTCCCTGTGTAACAACTCAGAAGAAACCAGATCTAAAGTAAAGTACTTAATTATAAAATCACAGAATGGTTTGTGTTGGGACGGATCTTAAAGACCCTCGAGTTTCAGCCCCCTGCCATGGACAAGGACACCTCCCACTAGGCCAGGGTGCTGAGGGCCCCATCCAGCCTGGCCTTGAACACTTCCAGAGATGAGGAGTTCTGCACGGGTTTGTTAGGAGTTCAGACAATCACTGAAGTAACTTGTCAAAACTGTGACTTGGTGATAAGGCCTGAATTTGAAGAAGGGCATAGAGATCTCTAGTAAGTAAGACCCACGCAGCCTGGGACATTAATTAATGGATTATGACCAGCCTACATCCTGGCAGGGGGACAAAAGGTTGTTCTTTTGCCCTCTAGCCATGCTTGATCTCTTCAACCTTGGGTTAGAGAGTCAACTCTGTCATGGTCAGTTTTTCTCACTCATTGCTTTTAAAGAGTCAGATTCTTTGAACACTTGTGGAATCAACAGACTTTCTCATTTGAATTTACTGGATTGCTGTGTCCATGACAAGTTGTGGCAGTGTGTTCTTTTTGTGAGCAACGGGCTGCTGTTGTAACCACATGGAGCGCACGGCTTTGGATGAACATTTGCAGCCATCCATGGGCACTTGGTTCATCACATGTGCCTCAAAGCATTTTGCTCTTTTGTAGTGTCTTTGTAAATGGACTTTGTGTCCCTCTTAGAAGTACATATCAGCTGCAAGGGCTGCCATGGTCAGGCTGAACTCAGAAGTGAACACAGATTTAGACCATTCCCCTTTTCTGCCTTAAATGTCAAACAGCGTGTATCACTGTTGGTGGAGTTACTTACTCATTTTGGTAAACAGGCAGGCTAAGGAAGAAACTTTGGCATGTTCCTCGTGATCTTGTGAGTGGTGTGCAGGCAGAACTCCAGTTTTCTTTGAGAACAGATTTCAAACTGGATGAAGTTTCCTATATTACAAGAGATAGTTCATGTTATGGCAGGCTCTGCAGTTTGAGTGAACTTGAGGTGCTGAAGATTCTGTGTCTGTAGAGATGAAATGTTAACCTTAACAGCTCTTTAAGAAAGCAGATATTACTGTGTGAGATGTGGCCAGGACTTAAGTAAAGAAAAAAGGCATTTTTCCTGAATTCTTTTGTCATTTTAAAATAGTCTTAGGAAATCTGTATGTTGCATATTTGCTGCGGCAACTGTGTTGTTGGTGCCAGTGCCTTAAAATGGGTATTGAGTTGTGAAGTGTCTCAGCCTTGTGTCTGAGCTCAGACAAATTTTGGTTGATGATGTAACTTTTTGTGGCAAGGCAGATCTGGAAATTACTAAATTGGAGATTTACTCCTGAAAGTGCCAAAGACATTATTTGCACAAGTTTGGGAGGATTTAATTTAGTCTGCATTGAGGTGAGACGGGATGATTCTTGAATTGTCCAAGTCCATTAAAAAACTGCAGTGACCTGCCAGAGGGGAGGGTCAGAATGCACGGGTGGGTCCTCACATCTCCCCTACAAGGCAGCTGTGCCAAGGCAAATAGATGCTCATTGGCAGGGGACTGGTGCCATATCCCTCAGTGTCCCAGCTCCGTGGCTTGGGACGGACTTTGCACACTGGGGTGATTTGTTTGTGAACCATGGGCTGCCTTTGTGAGTGCACTGATTGGTGCTTCTCATGCAAAGGAACTCCCCCGTGTGTTTGGAGCAGGGTCCTCTGCAAGATACTGGTTTTGTATTTTCTAGGAACAAAGTAAATTGTGTTGTTGCCTCCTGTGTCATCTTCTTCCATGTGACCAAAGGCAATCAATGAGCTTTTGCTGCATTTCAGGATTTTGTGCTAATATTTCAGTACTATCAGTACTCTTTTTTTTTTTCTTTTAGAAAATAAAATTATCTTAATTACCCTGAAGTAACTAATCCTCAAAGCTGCAATTACTGCCGACATAATGCTCCATATTTACAAAATAGGAACAATTCAGTTCACCTCTTCACGTGGTCTTTTGAGTTACTGTAAACAGTTTCCTGGAACCATTGCTTAATCAAGAAATTGAATTCTGTAACATGAATAATAAAGGCTTTTGACAACAAAGATGTAATGCTGCCTTTCTTGTTTTATCCAATTTTGTGTTGTGCATTCCATTAGTGTACTTTAAATTTCAGTAGAATTTAAGTGGAAGGGTACAATTATGAAGATTTTTTCATAAGGCAATACTTGGTAGCACACAGAGCAACTATTGTGCTGATTCTTTGGTGTGATATGGCAACTCTTCTTTAACTGTAAGTCTTCAATAATGATTTTAAAGATTTGCTATATCCTTGCCTACTTGCCTAATCTTTACTTATCATTAGTTTTTGATAGATTTTTTGGTATAGAATCCCAGAATGGTTTGAGTTGGAAGGGACCTTAAAGATCATCCCATTCCAATGCCCTGCCATGGGCAGGGACACCTTCCACTATCCCAGGTTGCTCCAAACCCTGTCCATCCTGGCCATAGACATTTTCAGAGAACCAGCCATAGCTTCTCTGGGCACCCTGTGCCGGGGCCTCCCCACCCTCACAGGGAAGAATTTCAACCCCATATCTAATTTAAGCCTGCCCTCTGTCATGCCCTCTGTCATTGAGAAGCCATTCTCTACGCCCTGTCATCCATGTCAAAATAAACTACAGAACTGATCTACACTCATGATGCGATGTTTTTCTTTTGTCTGATATTTTGCACATAAGGCTTTGCAAACCTTGATTTCTAATGTTTTGGTGTGCCAGAACATCACTCTCATGCTTCAGGAAAAAGGCCCTTAAAATGAGATTTGGGAAGCAGAAAGGAAACTGCCCAGGACGGCGTAATCATCATTCTAATGTCATTAAATAAATTACTCCATGATTTAACTTGAGTACTCCTGGATGGATTAAGCCCATAATAATTTGACGTGGGGCACTCTGTGTATTTCTCTTGAAGATCATAACTCAGGGCAGTTCTGTTTACCGTGGGAAACTTTCTTTCAGATGAAGGCTGGGAGGGCCATATCTATTTGTGAAGGACAGGGAGTGCTTTTGTTACCTTCCCAGAGCCATTACGGGATGTGATTGCTTGGGGGAGTGTCTGCTTATGATCTGTTAGAAAACAGCCTATTAATAAAACAGAGACTCTTGTAATAGAGCACTTCTTAATCTTTTTCCTGTGTAGTTATTTATAGGTTGTGACATCTTAATTTGCCTCTCGTGTGCATCAACTTCTGTTATTTTAAAAGATCAAGTAGTTTTCACACGCCTCTGAGAATCACTTCTGGGAGAAACTGTCTGTTTTCTAAGGAATCTGACAAGAAAGGTTCAAATCATAAGTTTGTTGTGACAAGTGCATTAAGGTTTTTGCTGGTGTCTTTCTAAAGGACAGAAGTTATGGGATGCGCTCTTGCAGTTATTTATGTATTAATCCTGTATTTGATTACAAGAAGATTTTCCTGAATTCCCCAAGGATTTCTAATTGCTGCTAACATTTGCTTTCCCTTAGCGACCTACCTGGAGCAATATGAAATCCATTATTCTCTTCATTTTTGTGTGATCCTTTGCTTTCTCAGAGTGGTCCCAGTGCCAGGTCCTGTCATAAGATGTGCATTGACATCCAGAGACGGCAGATCTACACCCTGGGGAGGTACCTGGATTCCTCTGTGAGGAACAGCAAGTCGCTGAAAAGTGACTTCTACCGCTACGACATCGACACCAACACCTGGATGTTACTGAGCGAGGACACCGCAGCAGATGGAGGCCCCAAGCTGGTGTTTGATCATCAGGTCAGCCACACTCATCCTCCTAACCCAAGTTCTCAATGTTTAGAAGTCAGTTTTGATTGTAGTCTCTGCAATTTCGAGGTGCTGCACCAGGTGACAGAGCAGGGATGTGATCTGCACTCAATTAAATCCTAATAGCATTGCTGCTCAACACCACTGGCTGCTGATGCCCTCATCAAACTGAGTCAGAAGGATCATAAAAACCTTTGCAAACAAATGCATTTTATTAAGACACGTTTTATTAAAGCTCCAACCACAGTTCATCTGGTTTTAATCAGTCTCCTTGAGCTGGGTTTGCAGATCTTCCTTGCCTAGAGGGCCTTGGGGAGCAACTTGCAAAGCTGTGTATGCTACCTTTGGAAGATTAGTCCAAGCAAGCTGCTGGAGTGAGACCAACACAGAAGCAGGATTCTTTCCAGATTGGTTACCTTTAAAAATAGTAGAATGTGCTTTCTTTGTAGAGCTTGAAACACCTTAGAGGAGTGGCTACTAATCCTTTAAAAAGTCACATCTGTCCACGTGTTCAAATTGAAAACTTCTTTACTTATGTTGTGTTCGATGGCTTTTGTCTGCTTGAAAGAGGTATTTTGTTCTCAATTGATTTTTTTTTATGAAGCATCGCCAAGAAACAGCACATCAGGACTCATTTTTAAAGCAGCCCAAGATCAGTTTTTATTGGTACTGGCTGTTTTGTAACCAAAGCTGTTGTTTGCCAGCACAATGTGCCTTTCTGCTGACACTGAAAATTAAAGATACGCCATGTCTGCAGAACGAAAGCCAATCAGTCTTTCTGTTCTATTAATAACCAATGCCAGTCTCCCAGGTGTTGGGGAAGAGGCACAAGGAAATTGTCAGCTAGCAAGGCTACTCTGGGTACTTTGCTTGCCTCTTGAAATTATTCCTTTTTTCCCTGCTCTGTCTCTCAGGGAAGAAAGGCTTCACGGACTTCTGTCAATCTGCAGCTCTCCCTCAGCATCTACTGTGATAGCAGTTTCTATTTAACCTTCAGAAATGTGCTGCACTACGAGTGTTTTGTGTAGGCTTTGCTGAGTAGCATCTCTATCTTACTGTAATCTTGTCTGTTTGTTGGTTTGTTTTGTTTTGTTTTTTTTTTCCCCTCCCCTCTGGTATTTTGTAACCCTCTGCTTTACACTTTGTCTGAAAACATCACCTGGAGTCAGGGGGTTTGGTTTGATTTGTGCTGCAGTGCTTCTCATGTGTGCCATAACCTCACTTTAGGTTTGGAGATGAAACATATTTCTGCTGCCACTCCCATGAGGAATCTTTGGCCGGGTTATGCCCCTACTCTGTGCTCCAGTAATGGGGGTAACAGTAAATGTGTGCTGGGCATGGAGTCTCAGTAACAAATCACAGGCTGATTTTTGCATCAGTTGATTGGTGAGCAGCGAGTTGGCAGTGATTTTGAATTTCTCCCTTGCACAACCATTGCCAAAGGTGAAACTCTGTTAACTCAGGCTATAAGGATGTAGCTTGAAAAGATCCCTATGGATCTTTTCTGTGGATCTGTGGAAAAGAACCCCGTGAATCCTTGTGAAAGACTCTCAAGTACTTTTCCATGGAACCAGCAGGGTTTTTAGGTGATGAAGGATATATTTAGTCTTTTCCTTTGCATATTAAATGGCATGTAGAAATTAGACTTGTGTTTTAAATTTCTTTTGTGAGATGAGGACCTGACAACCATGAAGATGTGTGTCCTTTTCTGTTTGTTGGAGGCTCAGGAGATGTGCAGAGCACTGTCTTAGCTTAGTAGGCGTTGCTTGCAGGAGAGAGATGTTTAATGGTAGATCTCAGAGTGTTCGGGTCTTACCATGCCAGCTTAAAACTGCTTCCCTGCTTCTTGCAGATGTGCATGGATTCTGAAAAACACATGATATACACCTTTGGAGGCCGAATTCTGACCTGCAATGGCAGTGTGGACGACAGCAGAGCCAGTGAGCCCCAGTTCAGTGGCTTGTTTGCTTTTGACTGTCAGTGCCAGACGTGGAAACTTCTGAGGGAGGATTCCTGCAACGCCGGACCCGAGGATATCCAGTCCCGGATAGGACACTGCATGTTGTTCCATTCTGTAAGTATCCACACCCTACTTTGATTTATGGTGTCTGACTTGAAGGAGAACATCTGGTTTTGGTTTTTCTTGCAAATTTTGAGCTCTTTAATCTCCCAAGTGATGTGTTGTTTCAGTTAAATCAGTGTTTGCTGGCATATTCTGATTCTGCTTTGGTAAGTGCAGGAGGTGCTAAGTCAAGTTTCAGAGCTTTCATGACTCCAAGTGAATAAAATTTCAAGTAAAAATCAGGGTGAATTTGAAAGAGTTGATTTTAATAGAATAATATTAAATAGACTCAAAGGCTGTGGTTCATTTTGACCAAAAATGTATTATTCTTAAGTTAGTAGAGCAATTTAGAAGTTTCTGGTATGGTAGATACTCTGTGTTTTACTGGAATGGGACTTAATGGGTGTGCATTGAGTTACATGGGCCTCAGAGCCTTTGGTGCTGGAGCATCCAGCTGCTCTTTGTTGTCCTGAGCAGCTGTAAACAGCTGGCATTACGGACACTTCACCCAGAGCCTCATGGAGAAGCAGAAGGGTGGGGATGAGGTATATTTAGCATTTTACTCTATATTCGGTATTAGAAACCACCTTCCTTTGCATTTCCAGTTGTGTTCATCAACCACATGTCTATCTGAGAGAAGAGAACCAAAGAGAATTAAAATTAGTGTTGTGACATTTAAATATTTACTGATACCATCAACTCAAAACCCACCAATTTGAAGAAATTGCTGATTTCATTTCTCTTGCCCTTTCGAGTGAAAGATCAGAATTTTTACAGTGAATTCTGGGCTTTCTGAGCTTTCACTTTTATTTTTATTTTGAATGATTCTTTAAAATCTGATGGAAAAACATATTGCCACACCAAATTCTGCACAAGGACTTGAGGATCTTTCAAGTAGGTGTCCGTGGTAAAAGTAAGAGTACTGTTTTCTGTAAGCACAGGTCATGGAAGTTTAAGTCCTTTTTCTGTTTTCTCAACCATTTGAAAGAAAAATAATCTGCCTCTTACGGACTTTCCACTTGGCAGACTTGAGAGAAGCAATAAACCTGTTATTCTTGGCTTGCTCCTTGCCATTTGCCTGTACTGAATTTAGTAATGTGCTGGTACCTGGATGCTTTCTCCAACAGTCTATCTTTTGTTCCTGTTGTGTTTTTAACAGTGATTTCATGATGGATTTTAGAGACAGGGCCTGTTAATTCTTTAATAATAAATCTGAAAGATGAGCTGCTGCCTTAATGTTCTGAAGTTAAAGCTGGGTGAGGCAGGCCTGCATCAGTTACCTGTGCACAATGATGTTAAACTTAGAAGAGACATCTCTGTTCCTCTTTGATTCATTAATATTTGCCCCTGGATCCCTGGAAGTGTTCCAGGCCAGGTTGGGTGGAACTCGGACCAGCGGAAGGGGATTGGAACTGGATGGGCTTTAATGTCCCTTCCAACCCAAACCACTTATGATTCTATGATAAATATTTCTGTTAATGACCACAGTTGACCAACATACTGTCTTGAACCTTGTAAGGACTTTTTTCCTCCCTCCTATTCCAGAAAAATCGCTGCTTATATGTGTTTGGTGGCCAGAGATCAAAGACTTACTTGAACGACTTCTTCAGTTATGATGTGGACAGTGACCACGTGGACATTATCTCAGATGGCACCAAGAAAGATTCAGGGATGGGTAAGAGGATAACTACATTATCATTTCATCCCCTTGGTACAAATGAGAAATGTACTGTGAAAAGTGAAATAATGTAAAAGGAGAAATATGTAGGTGAAAGGCCAGGTTCAACCTGTGGTTGGCATCCTTAACTAACCCTCATACCCAGGTAAACTCTACACTGTACAGGTTAAACTTACGCTAGCTCTTCTGTCCTTTCTGTCATTTGACACTCTCCTGCTTGAGCACAATACAAATAATTGATGCATGAAACCACATAGCACCTCAAAAAAAAAAAACAAACCCACAAAAAAAAACAACAAAAAAACCCGCCCAAACAAACAAACAAACAAAAAAACCCCACCCCAAAACAGCAAAATAAGAACTAAGAATACCTCTTCTGGAAACTCTAGCAAAGACAAAAACCGAAAGCTGGAAAAAAAGTCTTTAAACCTGGAGAAAGTAAATTCTTACTTTTCTGGTTTTCAGTAAGGGAAAATTCCATAAGATAATCTGCAGAAAGGCAGGTAGGGTGCTCAGGGGCAGAGAATTGGAGTAGAGGGACAGAAATTATTTTGACTAGAAAGATGAGACCGAACTGTTGGCCTCTTATATTTGTAATAAATATCAGAAAGGGTCAAAGAAAAGGAAGAGGAGGGAGCAGGGCTTCAGTTCTGTGTGATTCAAAGCACTGGAGCTACATATCCTGTGTGTATTTTTGTATGACAGAAGTCTTTAAAAACACCCAGAAGGCCTGTAACACAACCATAAAGAACTGATTTCATGCCTTTTCTCTTCAAATGACAGAGAAAAATGTTCCTTTCTTCCCGAAAAGCATTTCTGCATGTATAAGCACATAATTTGCCTGTTACAAATACCCTGATCTTCATTCTACAAGTCAGAATTTGAAATTTGATTTGCACTGTGTACCACCATGGGACGGAAGTTACAAGTATGTCTCATGTTTTGTATATTCTGTCCCAATCTCTTCTTCTAGTTACTAAAAACCCCAGGAAGGTAATTAATCTTGAATTTAATATGCCCTACTCCTTTTGATCAGGCTTAACTTTTAGCAAGTAATTTTGCTGAACTTTTGAAGTGAATTATTGGTGTTGACGAGCTAATGTTTGCTCATTAATTTAGTTATACCAATAAGTGAGAAAAGTGCCCAAGCTCTAATTCTCTGGAGTCGTTTATTTACTCAAGTGCTTCCAAGAAAGAACCAGCTCATATTGTTGACAGTCTCCTTTATTCAGGTGCACGTTGCCTAATGCTGCTCTGCACACACCCACGCTCCTTTTGTTGTCCTTAGAGCTTTTAAAGAATTGATTTCTTTTTTTCCCCCCAGGAAATTAGTAACATTCTGCAATTTTGATCTTTTCAAGCTACATGTCTTCATAGCCTGAAGCTTGAAAACATGTGACTTTAGGTTGACACCTTTGTCTACTTCAGATTTAAAGATACTGAGTTTGTCCGGACACTGAGCTCTGCTTTTCGTACGTGAACTGCAAGGTTCAGTGAAGTAAATGAGAAATGAAGTAAATTTTTAGCCCTTCTCCCCATTCCCGCAGGCCCTGAAGTGATGAATAGAAGATTTTTTTAAAAATTTTTTTTAAATAAGAAAATGACTCACTGGAAATAATTCACAAGTAGATTTTTTTGGTTTACTGTTTTCCTGTGTGTAGAAAGTAAACAAACAGATTTGAACGTTTCCATTGCTTTTGAAAGAAAATGCTGGGATAATTTGCATTTTAACAGGAAGAGAACAAAATGCTTATTACATTCAGACAGCAAATGTTGACAGCATTATTTTCACCCCAAAAAAGCTAGTCTTTATTGTGCTCTTGTTAGGTGGTTATACACCATTTTGATCTGTCTGAACAAAGTGATTGCCTGCCTGGTCGCTGTGAAGTTTTAAGCTGCTCAGTGTGATGAGTCAAGCTGAGGATGCCTGACCTAAATGTTCCTATAAAGCCCCATGATTACATTTTGTTCCTGGCTCGCATGTGGCATTCAGTTCTATTCTTAGTAAAGCTATTCTGATTTTTACCCTTTCTAAAAGAACTTAATTGTGCATTTGTTTAAATATCTCGTGGAGTAGGGAGATTTTTTTTGAAAAGTAGTGAAATGGATAATAAGGACTATCAGTAACACAGAGTTGTTGCAATGCTATAAAACCATGGTAATGATATGTTGGTTTTGCTGCTCTCATCTCCTGAGATATTTGTGCTGCTCAGCGTTTCTTTGCTTTTGTTTGTGCCTCTGATGTTGGTCCTATGACCAGCTCCTTGGATGGCTGATGTGTTTTGGAATGATGGGTGATAAGTATCACTTAAATTTTCTTAATTTGAAGTAAGAGGCATAATTCTAACAAATATAGATGTGCAACTGTGGTAATGTGTTGGATGTGAGGGAAGATAACAGAGGTACAAATTGGAGGAATTTTAGTACCATTGAATAGAGTTTGTGTTTGGAGGAGAGACAGAAATGTGTAGGTTGAGGGACACGCTTTTAGAGCAGTTCTGTATTTTAATTGCTTTAAAAAGCACATAAACAATGCTCAAGCAACAACCCCCCCCCCCAGCAAACAAAGATGGTGTATATCTGAAGGATACAGGTGGTCTGGAGATGCCACCAGTCCTGGGTGCCCCCAGGGGCTGGACTGGGAGCTTTTCCTGAGTCCCTTAGTGCACAATCCATGGCTAATCATGGGCAGTCATTTCAGCTCTGAGGGCAGCACTTGTGGTCAAGGTTCCTGTGATAGTTCCCTCTGGCCCTGACTCAGGTGGTGGAAGAGCTCCTGCTCAGAGGGAGAATTCCTTCTGCAAGAGGATGTGCAGAGCATCCCTTGGCACTGAGGAACTTCCAAAGTCAAACGTGAGCAAGCCTTGAAGTTCTTGTGGCTTGCTGTAGTGGTGAAGTGGTTCTTAAGTGCAGCCTACAGATGGTTTGTAAGCTCCCAGGTCTCTTGTTGGGCAGGTGCCCATTTCACATACAGAACTCTGCACCTGATGGATGGGGAATTTCATGGATAAGTACCACGGACAGAGGCGACACAGCCCAGCGCAGAAACAAGGCAAAGTCAGAAAAACGTGAATCAAAATAGATAGTACAGCTGGCTCAGCATGGCTAGGATCCAGCTCACACAGGCAGCCTCAATATTCCGTTTTCATCACCTCTTAGTGACACCTGGCTTGTTGTGCCTGTGTTCAGGTAAGGTCTTGCCCAGTGGCCAGCCCATCCCTCGCCATGGAAGCATTTTGTTTGTGAGGGACCTGATGTGCTTTTCATCTTATGAGGTGCCTCTCTGAACTAATTCCCAAATCCTTTCCTCTGCCTGTGAGGGTGAGGAGAGGGGCAGGCAGTCACCAGATCTCAGAATTCCATTCAGATTTACTGACTGATGGTTTTTTTTCAAAGTCTCAGAGAGACCCGAGCATTGGACATCAGATTGTTGCTTTGTCAACATGACAACCAAACTGTTCAGATGGTTTCCTTAGCTCTCCTTGGCAGACTGCCAGATGCAGTCTCATCAGGAAAAATCCAAGAGGATAATCATTCTCTTGCTGTGTCAACAGCTGGCCTGGTGCTGTCACTCACCACGACTTGCTCCATTAAAATCTGGGGGAGGTGCTGCTTCCGCTTTGTAGGAACTACAAGGAGTGGCATGGAATAATTTGCAAACCTCCCACTTTTTAAAAATTAATCCACTGGGAGGTGCCAGGTTCTGGTGAGCAGCAGTATCCATGTGATGCAGTTTTCTCCCAATTTTGTGATCACGAGGCATCACAAGGAGGGAGGATACTTGTGGTGAGACTGGCAGTCACATGTTCTGAGGATTTCATAACTCAGGTGGCACTAAAACACTGACAGTGAACTTGCTTCCCTTATTTATCCTTCATGAACCCTTCAGGCATGGCCTGTAGACTGTAAATTTATAGAATTGTTTGGCCATTGTTGTGTTTCAAAATGTGTTGGAAAATTTGCTGTATTATCCCTTCAAATGTAAGAGATGAGCTTTACTTTCCTAAATGCTATCCAGTATGAGAACCACATCTGTGTAACCATAAACTTGGCTTTAGCTTGCCCAGAGCAGCTGTGGCTACCCCTGGCTCCCTGGAAATGTCCAAGGCCAGGTTGGGGTTTGGAGCAACCTGGGGTAATGGAAGGAGTCCTTGCCATGGCAGGGGGTGGCACTGGATGATCTTTAAGGTCCCTTCCTACACAAACCACCCTAGAATTCAATGAATTTAAATTTCCTGCTTTGCAAGCTCTCTCTCTCTCTCTCTCTAAAAGCTGTTTTCCTGCTTCAGTACTGGCAGCAAGGTTGTGCTTGAAACAACTGTAGCTGTTTGCACGCACAAGCCAAAAAATATTCAGCTGGCTGAAATGATCGCTCTGATCCCATAAACTCCTGTAAGCAGGGACTGTGGTAGTGGGAATGTGGCTGTTCCATGATTAGGTGTCACTTTCAGAGAAAAGCTTTTCTGATGTGTTGCATTTAAATGGAAATTACTCTGTAGAGACCTCCACAGCATCTCCTCAGCTTGCTTAGGAATTATTGCTTGCTTATGGAACTGGCTGTGAACTCCAGGCCTGTGTGGCTGATTATTGTTTCTAAATATTGAGGCCATGAGCTTTTAATTTTTACTGTGTAAAAATGAATGAAAATACTAAGTTCCTGAGCAAGGATTCAGACCTCTTATTTTCAGGTAGTTACTGCCTTTCTACTCTGGGCTGGTTAATGAGATTAAGGGGAAAGAGAACATTCAGTAACACAGGAAAATCATTCACCATCTTCAATACTTTTTCGGATTGTATTGGGATTGTGTTTCTCTCTACAGCTTTTCCTCTTCAAAAAATGATGTATTGTCATAGGACCCAAGTTAATACCACATAGCCACAGGCCAGTGTTCAGAACACCCAGGGCTAAATCCTCAGTCACTTCTTTGTCCTTGGAGCTGGCTGCCCACAGCTGACCCAAGAAGTGGCCTGAAAGGTGTGGAATTGGTGGGGATTTGCTCCAAAGCTGATCTTACATCTCTGTGAAGAAGTCTAAGTGAGGAAACTTGCATGGAGCCTTTCTTACCTCTCATTCACCCCTTGGATCTACGACATTGGGAATAACAGATCGGGAAGTGCTCTGGTTCTCACCTCTTGTTATTTGACTTTCTTCTCCCAAGTCCTAAAACTTAAAAAGATATGTCCTAAGCAATCAATTATTGTCACTGTTATAGGCCCATTTATATAGGTTCAATTTTGTTGCCCCTGCAGAATTAGATTTCGTTCCCAACGTACATTTTGTTAGCTAAATGTCACAAGTATTTTTCCGATGTTTCCAGCCCGTGTCCCTCTCTAATACTCGGACCATTCTCGTTTGAATTCTGTCCAACATTTCCTGCCAGTCTGCTGCACTTGCAGATGATGAACCTCTCTTACCCCCTAGTGGAAGTATTTCAGTCCTGAGGTTTTTATGGAGCCCTTTTGCTCTGTCAGGGATCGGACCTCCTTGGAAAACATATTTTTTGATGGTTTCTGTTGGGTTTAAAATATCACAGCTTCTCCTGCTCACTGTGTAGTATCATGTCTTACTGTCTATTTATTTTCAGGGACTTGTTTATCAAATTTGTGTTATGGAGTTTTTTTAATGACACTGCATCCAATTTTCCCATTTTGTCCTCCTCTGCAAAAGACCAGATGTCAACTCTTTCTTGCCTGAGGCACTGCTTAAATACAGTTTCTACACAGTTGCTTAGATAGGTCACAGAGTTTATGTAAGTTACTCCTTGTCCTCGGCCCTTAGTAAATGTGGGGATTTATATTGCTGATACTTTTCTAGGCTTTCTGGATTTCAAACAGTCTCAAGAAGAGTTTGATTTACAACTGAGGGAAGCCTAAAATTACTTGACTTGAATCTGGGTTTGATTGCAGTTGCTGCAGATTAATTCTATTCTTAATATCAAGTGGAAAAAACCACCAGCACTGAACTTTGGCAGCTTTTCCCTCCTTCATTATTTAAATAATAATTTCAGCTTCGGGAAATCGAGCATAAGCGAGATACAAAATTAATTTATTTAACAACATTTCAGGAGGAGGGATGGGACTTCCATAGACAAGTTTCAGATGCTTTGAGTATCAGTGGTAATAGAGCAGCTATGTTCCTCATGATTATAATAATTTTCATTTCAATGAGGTATTAGTGCTCTGAAGATTTGCACAGGGTTGGTTTTTTTTTTTCCTTTTTTTTTTTAATATTCCCGGCGTGGTCTCAAGTGTTCAAAGCAGCAGATAGGGTTGCAAAGACATTTTCCATGTGCATTAGCATTGCTGATCAAATTTAGATGGCTCTCCTGCCAGAAGTGTCTCAAACAGGCCTTCAATTTAATCCTTTTGGGTCGGCAACTTAGTCCCTGACTATGCAAGCAAACACATTGCATGCTACTTTTCAAAAATTAGCAATTTTTAGCAATAGTCATCTTTCTGTTCTCAATTTCCTTTATGGGATGACTTTCCCAGTCCTTGTTTGCCTTATTTAAAAACTAAGTTCTTTGTGGTTTGCAGGTAAAACAAGGCGTGTAGGCATTGTTGTGTCTGTGTTATTCCCTTATTTTTTTTTCTGTTTTCTACCAACCATTTGCTTATGAACTGGATTAATTTTCCATTAAAACTTCGTGGCAAAATTGGAGGTCAAACTAGAGAGGTTTATGCTGATGAGGGCTCCAAAGCCTCTTCCTCCTGTAAAATCGTAAGGATTTTGTCACAGGGAGTCTGAGAATAAGTTATCCAAATATATTCCAGTTTCTGTTTAAATTTACATGAGAATTAAGCATTTAAATTTTTTTTAAAGACGTGCTTAGGTTTTGTGATGTTGCTAAATTCTTCAGTAGGGGCTAAAATTGTAGAAAACCAAATTCTACTCAGAATTTTTTAATTCTGTTATTGCTTTCCTGGCCTAACAAGTGAAAAGAGTGAAGCGTGAGAATGAAACCAGTTACAGAATGAGTTTCCAAAATACCATTTTGTGTATTCCCCAACGGCAATATTAAATGTTTTATTAATGTAGGACTCGTTTTCTGGGCCGTGGGTGCAGTTCAGTTAATTGCAAGGAAGAATTTGCAAAATACAAGAGTTCTGAGAATTTTTCATGCCAAAATCTTGACCGAAGGCCAGGAACCTTTACCAGCCTTTGTAAACTGACCCAGAAAGAGAAAGGAGACAAACAGGATCTGTAAACAAAGATCACGTGCCCCTCACAAATACATTTTGGAAGGATGGTTGCCTAGGGAAACAGGAAATGGGGAATTACACAACAAACAAGAAGGACTGCCAAACAAATTTGCTGACCTTTTTTTCAGGGAATTATGAGGAAAACTATTGGAATCCGCAGGATTTCACCATATTTCTAAATCCGAAGGTGGGACAGAAGAATAGTTTGGTGATTACGCCTCTACTGTTCAGAAAATATAAAAAGCTTCTTTGACATCTTTGTCCTGTAGGGTTGTGAGCTATAGAATTGTGAGGTCATCTTGAATTTCTTGGAGTTTCCCAGCTTTTGCAATTAAGCTTTCTGGAATCAATGCTTCCTTTTACAGATGAGATAATAACAAAATCACTCCATTCATATTTGTAAGGGTCGTCTGGTCATTTCGCTCTATGTTAGGCAGCTTAATTCTCATTTCTGAGCTGGTAGTCTCCCAATGACTCTGTCCATAGATTTTCCTAGGAAACAGCAGCTCTCAGAATGGTTTGTTTTTTCTTCCAAGAGTCAGAGATAGGAAGAGAAGAAGAGAATTTTCATTGGACTTGGCTTTAACAGGGAAGAAGTTGGCCTCTGGTTGATGATCTACTGAACTGCAGGGGGAGGGAAACTCATTTGCCTGATGTTTGGATCCTTTTCTGCGTCCTCTCTTGTTTCCAGCGTGTAACTTTTACTTTCTTTTCCCAGTTCCAATGACAGGTTTCACTCAAAGGGCCACCATTGATCCTGAACTGAATGAAATCCACGTCTTGTCAGGGCTCAGTAAAGACAAAGAGAAGCGGGAAGAAAACGTAAGGAATTCCTTCTGGATTTATGACATTGTGAGGAACAGTTGGTAAGTCCTAAGTTCTGACTTCCACACTGACTTTATTTAGAAAGCAACCCTGTCTCCCTAAGGTAATTCTATAACCTCTATTAACCATGGAATTGTTGAAAGTTGTGGAAGACAGCTGAGTTCCCTTGAGGCACCTCTTTTTCCCATTGCCTTTAGAGGTATCATGGCAATAATCCAAATGAGGGAGGGAAATCATGTGAACATCTTTATTGGAGCCAGGTGGAGGGGATGAGGGGAAGTGAGCAGTTACAAAAGGCTTTTCCTGTAGGGAGGGTTCAAGGCCAGGATTCAGCACCAGTGCAGCAAAATCAGTCCAGTGTAAGTTGTTAATAGCAGTGCACATGGCTCTAGTTCTTAGAAACTGAGGAAATTGGTGCAAGTGAATGGTGATGGAGAAGTCTCTGTGCCAGATCTGATATTCTGAGAAAATATCTCCAGGTTTGTTCACTGAGTTGTACTTAGTAGCTCGTTACCACTGTTCCTTTGCAGAGCTGGCAGAGATTTTGTGTTCAAGGCGTCTTCTAAAGGGGGTCAATCACTTCAGAAGGTGTGAGTGTTGTTTTTTAAAAGTGAATTCTCAGTAATAACTGAAGTCTGCTTGGAAATCACTGACTGAAATGCCACCTCTGCTATAATCTGCGGTCTAAAGCTCTTCTGGGTCCAAGACTTTTTTTCCATAATAAAAAGAATACTTCATGCTGACAGTTCTGTAGGCAAATAATGTAACATGTGAAGAGATCCCCAAAGCTCATGACAAATAATTTTCTAGAATTTTTTCCTGTTTGGGTTGTGCTTGAGGACTGTATTCAGCCAAGGTGACCTCTGATTGCTGGCTGGGTTCTTTGTAGAGCTAAGAATGGGGTGGGATAATAGAGGACAACATAGAGAGAAGTAAGAAAATCTTTGGTGTTTTACATCATTTGTACCTTCCAGCCTTTCAGTAACTTTTTGTGCTTCCTGTAGGTACAACTAATAATTCCTTACTGCTTTGAATTTCAGGTCTTGTGTCTATAAGAATGACCAAGCAGCAAAAGAGAATCCAGGTAAAAGCCTTCAGGAAGAGGAGCCCTGCCCAAGGTTTGCCCATCAGCTGGTGTATGATGAGTTGCACAAGGTATGAAGTGATTTTTTTTTTTCAGTCTCTTTGCTCTTAAGATGTAGCTATTTCCTTAAAGATGGTACAGTAAAAATACTTTTTGAGTATTTGGATTAATATGGTGAGTAACTCTCACTTCCCATATTTTGAAATAAGGTGCTAAACTTACTTTTATGTCAATATGAAGTAAACATGAGATCTGGTCTCACACTTCATAACACATGAAGCATCATTCGTTATCCTCAGGGATTTAATCTCACCTGTTGGTGACTAAATTAGAACAGATAGTTACCATAATTTTTAGGAAAAGTTGTGTTTGAATGAACTAATCACAGTTAAGAATCCTCTGAACCAAAGACGCCTGAATTGCCCTGCACGTCAGAAGCAGCTGTCATTATTTAGCCCTGTTATCCTCCAGTGGACACATTCATACATAAACAGAGTTAAAATTTGATTTTGTGTATATGACAGCTCAATAAACTTAGGGCTTTGTGCATATTAACCAGTAAAGCACAAACCCACAGATTAGGTTCATAAATTTGTTAACTCATAAACTTAAATTACTGCGACTCGTTTACTAATCATTTCATGGATTTTTCTAAAAATTCTCCTTAGTCCTAAACAGTCTGAGTTGAGGAAAAACATATTTTAGTGTTGCATTCTGTGGGAGGTTAATCAAATTTGGGTAACTCAACTAGCCCAAAACTTGGCAATAAGAGGGGTTTTTAAGGAGGAATGGGTGCAGGTTCTGTATGGAGAAATTGCATTACTTCTTGTCTTCACTGTAATGAGACTGTAAATAAGTAAATACTGTTCTGCCTTTACTTCTGAGTGTAAGACACCGTGAGGCAAAGTAGTATTTTCTGAGTTACTCTGAAGGTTGCTAAATCATCGCAGTTGCCCAGCTTTATCTGAGGAGCTGTTTGATGTGCTTGTTTTGAAGAGTCTTATTTTTAGAAACCTCTGTTCCAATGACCTTTCTAAACTCCTCTGATATAAATAAGGAGAGCCTACAGCAGTGGGATGCAGAATACATTGTTTTGAGTGATTATTTTTAAAGCCGCGGGGAAAGGTAGCCTCTTGGACTTGTTAAACTTCAGTATTTGAAGGTCCTTTGTAGCGTGTTTAATATCAACAGTTCAGTGTCTGAAATTACCACATGATGGGAAGAAAAATGTAGTGAAGAAATAAACAGTCCTTTTGTGACACTTCCAGTCTTCTGGAAATTTGCCTCTCTCTGTAAGTCTAGATTATGCTGGACTGGGCTTGCTTACACTTTACTCTGGACATCTTTAAGACTTCCAACTCACTTTGTCAGTGCTTAAGGACTTTCCGTGCTCGTAAGGTTTTTCCTAAAGAAAGAGTCTGCATAGATTTTGGATCTTTATTTATAAATATCTCAGGTGTCTGCTAGAGGGATGTTCTAATAGTAAAATTCTGTCATTATCTTAAAATGTAAATGGTTTAAGAGAACTTTCTTCATATCCAAGGGGACAAAGTGATACTAATAATAAGATGGAGCAGAATCTGTCTAAAAGGCAGAGTTTCTCCCACCAGAATAAACCTCTGCAAAGCTGCTGACAATAAATTGTCTTTGTTCAGTGGATCTACACAAATAATCAATTTTTTGATCTGCCTCTCATTTCCTTAGGTTCATTACTTATTTGGAGGGAATCCTGGTAAATCCTGCTCTCCAAAGATGAGATTAGATGATTTCTGGTCTCTGAAGCTCTGTCGACCTTCAAAGGAATACCTGCTAAGGCACTGTAAATACCTCATCAGAAAGCACAGGTATAGAAACAAAGGTGGTTTGCAGTTTTCCAGGTGTCTCATTTTTTTCCAGGTTGCTAAGACTCAAATCTCTCATAAACCATTTTATGAGATGTCATTTTGTTGGTTATATGGAACTAGATGATCTCCAAGGTCCCCTATAAACCTTCTGCAGGTGTCTTGATTATTTTTAAAAATTATTTTAATGAAAAGCCGTGGGCCAGGGCTGAACTGCAAAATTAACTTGATTCATTTTGCCTATGCTATTCTAAAACTAGAAAAATTTGGTTATTGTGTGGGGAGTCATGGGGAATTTTTAGATTCCCTTTTCACTCTGCTGCTCATCAACATGTGTTTTGGTGCTGTCACCTCCCAAGGAAATGGAGTATGTTTTGGAAACACTGTGCTTGGAGATAGTAACAGCCTGCAAGGATGCTAATGAAGTCTGGGGGCTGTGTGCCTTTGCACATCTGAGACTCAATCGTGGTGAGGTCATCAGAGTTTCTCATTCACAAACTCCTGAAAGAGCTCACTTGGGCTGAATTCAGCTACACTGCAGCACTTCTTGCACTCTGGATGCTTCAGAGCTGCCTTAGATTTGCTATTTAGGGCAACAGCTTTTCAAAATCAAGCTTATGGTGTTGCCTTAGTCAAGAAATTGCAGCAGTGAGAGAGCCTTTCAGGACCCAGCAAATCATTTGAAGGCAGTAAATAGCTCTCCCTGCATTCTGGGGAAGAATTCTTTGCTATCAGGCTCTGACAAGAGTTGGAAGGTCAGGTTTTCCTGATGGTATTTTATTTCTGAGGCAGCAAGCAAATTGCTGTACTCAGCTCACAGCCACTGTGGCTGGGTGAGACACTGAGATTAGCCACACAGTAGATGTGAACACCTACAAGAATTAATAAAAGCCTTGCCCAGTTTTCTGGGAGGCTCATTAAACCCAGATGCGGTGGTATGGAAATGCAGCTGTCCAGCCTCCAGAGACAGCTCTGGATTATTTGTTTCTACTCGCTTAAATTGCACTTGAAGGAAATGTTGCTCTTTGTTATTTGGCAGAAGTTTGGGGTTTATGGACCATGCTCCCAGTTTTGGGGTCTGTGTGAGGGAGCCAAACCTGAGCAGCCAGGGATAGTGGGATGGGCACCTGGCTGGAGCTGCATTGCTGTGGAGTCACTGGCTGCCCTTTACCTGCACTCCCCCAAGCTTTGGGTACCAGAAAAGGTACTGGCCGGAGCTGAATTGCTGTGGAGTCACTGGCTGCCCTTTACCTGCACTCCCCCAAGCTTTGGGTACCAGAACAGGTACTGGCCTTGCATCCACAGCAAACACAGAGATCAGCCGGGGTCCTGGTTTTTTTCCTATGAACTTGTTCAATACCAGTCAGCCAAGCTGGGCAGGTGGAAAAAAGACAAAGTGGCAGTGCCTCCACTCATTTAAAGCACTTCAGCTCTCTGGACCATGGTGATGTCATCTGAGAGCATCTATGGCAGCGTTTGAAACCATGTGTAGTGACCAAACTGTCAGATGCATCAGGTGACAGACAAAGTCTTTGTGCTGCCTGCAGTGCTCAATCACTGACATCTTTAGGCAGTTTCAAAATTCAGGCTACACATGTCCACTGTGGTATAAATAGCCAGGTAGATGACCCAAATAAAAAAAAAATAACAATATGAGAAGATGACAAACAGTGTGATGCTGCACTCAGTGTGTCGGTGAGAGGAGGAAAAAGATGATTTTAAACCTCATCCTTTCTAGGCTTATGCAACCAATTCAGTGCTGCAGGGAAGTAGCTCTGCTCACTGAGGATGCTGAGCCCAGAATCATTTCCTGAGGGCTCTGTTCACTTCTTGAGGGAATTCACAGAAGTTGCAGTTCCTGTTCATTAAAATAAAATGAGGAAATAATGGTGGTGGTGCACAGGATTTTTATGGAGCTGTGCTCTTTCCAAAGGTGGGATGTTAATATCCCAGGGGCTGAAGTGCTCAAGGCTTGCCTGTATCTGTTCTGTGAGGTGCTACTCACACCTTATTTCATTTGTGGAAAACAAGCTGTAGTCAGTATTTTATATTTGTATATTAAGAAGTTTCTGTGCATATGCTCTTGAATATTTTTAGTGAGAATGTAATACTTTTCCCCTTTAACTCCTTTACACCCCAAAAAAGCCCTCTTCCATGTTCTGGTCTGGCTTGAAATTCCAGCGAACATGAGGCTCAACTGCCATTAAAGTGTTATTCTTTGGAAATACTGGGTTTGTCAGATGGGTTTTGCTCTCTGTTGAACGAGTAGTATTTAGTCCTGAAGGAAATGACTCTGCTTAAGTTTTCTGTCTCTTTTTGCAGGTTTGAAGAGAAAGCTCAGACTGACCCTCTCAGTGCACTGAAGTACCTGCAGAATGATTTATATGTAACCGTGGATCACTCGGACCCCGAGGAGACAAAGGAGGTGAGGATCAATGATCCTTGTCCTAAAAAAATTTAAGCTGTGTTCTCCTTGAAAGTTTTGAGCCTCTTTAACCTGGGTTTTATTCAGTTTGTAAAAGCTCTGCAGGTGCCAGACACTTTGCTATATCATGTATTTCTCTGCACCTAAGTCACACAGTTTTGAAAACAGTCATTTAACAACTGCAGGTCCAGATAAAATAGCTTTTGTACTCCTAAGAGTGAAGACTGAGCTTTTGTTTTAATTCCAGTGTGCTGGTGTATATTTTGGGAGCTTTAATTGAAATGTAAACTCTCTGAAATGTCACCAGTCTGTAGTTGGTTGTGCAGTAGAAAGGGAGTAGAAACTTACTCGTGTTGAGGTTTCTCAATGTTCAACATCTCTGGGGAGGGACAGTTTTTCCAAAGATGATCACTCTTTCTGGAAGTAGTTTATACCTATACATTGCTTGCTACCGTTAAAATCTTATCTCCTTTGCCTTTTGAATATTATCCAGTAGGCATGTTCTTTATTTTTATTCCAGGAATTTGTTCCCATTTCCTGTTTTGATTCCAGTGCCGCAGCGCGTGTCACTTTACAAAACAGATTAAAGAAATAGTGAGAAGTGTCAGATAAAGTGGTTGGTTTGACTCTGGCAATAATTTCCACATGGAAGTTGAGGCAGCCAGCTGAGATGTGCCAACGTTCAGCTCCTGATGGGTAGATAAGGAAAAGTCTGGGGTTCTTGCTGTCTTCTTTCCTTAATGACTTGGAAAGGGATTCAACAGCTCCCTTTATAAAATCATGATAGGAGGAGGGGCAGTTCTATTTCATGCTGTGTCCCTGGATTAAATCTCTTAATCTGGTGGTTTTAACTTGCTACTTTAGGTAAAGGAAAGATTATACAGACACTGAAAGGTCTTGGGGAAGAATATGCTTCTTGCGTGTGCACAGGATGGAATTCTAGGGTTAGAATTAGGAAAAAGTTTACTCTTATCAGGATCTTGGAAGTGATCACATTCGTCATAAATTCTAATCAGCCTTTATAAACATGTGATTCAACAAAACATTTAAGTGCTGTGACCCTGTTCTCTGTAAATAGTTTCTTGTTTAAATTGTCCCATATCAAGTAGTTTCACATCCTTTCTAGTCATTTCTCACATAGGAAAGACAACAGATGATCTTCCTTTTCTTAAGGTAGAAAAGGAGATTCCCCCCCCCCCCCCCCCCCATATGTGCCATCTTCCCAGTGTGGTTACACTTCCAGTGTCTTTAAGGTTGGAAAAGACTTCTAAGGTCATCAAGTGCACTCATTGCCCCAGCACTGCCGAGGCCACCACTAAACCATGTCCCCAGGTGCCACATCTACATGGCTTTTAAATACCTCCAGGGATGGGGATTACAGCCCAGGCAGCCTGTGCCAGAGCTACAGAACCCTTCTGGTGAATTCTTTCCTGGTACCCAGTCTTAACTTGAGACCATTTCCTCTTGTCCTGTGTTTTATTATTTGGAAGTCCCCCCCCCCCCCCCCCCAAATCAGGGAATTCTGCAGAGCCACAAGTCCCCCCGAGCCTCCTTTTCTCCAGGCTGAGCCCCTTTCCCAGCTCTCTTAGCCTCTCCTGGTGCTCCAGACCCTTCCCCAGCTCAGTTTCCCTCCCTGGACACACTCCATCCCCTCAGTGACTTTCTTGTTGTGAGGGACCCAAAACGGAGCCCAGAATTCAAGGTTTCTTCTTCCTGTTTGAACCTGTACTAACCCATACAGTTCAAGGCCCCATTCTGATACTCTCTTTTCCCCTTGTGCTCCCTCCCACTCCTGTAAGATGTGTCCTGTGTTCTCTGATCTTTTTTCTGTGTGCTGGTAGCCTGTCTCTCCTCAGCCAGTTATTCCGAAGGAGATCTTGCCTCTCACGGCTGGCTGGGCCTTTTTATTATTCCCTGTACAGCAAACATCTGTGATGTGATGAGCAAGCTCCTCTCCTAGTTCTTGCTGCCTCCTGTCGCCCACAGACCGAAGGAGCTGCTGCAGAAGCTGCATGTTAGGCACATCTGGCACAGGAAAACCTTTAATATCCTGCTTTTCCTTTTCCCAGTTCAGTGTTCAACTTGTCCACCTTGTAGGAATGGAGAATTTACATGGCTGCATGGGCTTCTCTGAGATTTTGGGGGAAAGTAGAAGCTGTATCATACCAAGTAGAAATAGAATAAAATGTTTGGAAAAAACAATTACCCCTTTTCAGAGAGCACACTGGTGTCTGAACATTAATGATCCAGTGAATGAGCTTACATAGCTCAATCCAACTGAGTGAATATATTGTGGATTCTTTCTCTGCAGGCCTAATGTCTGATCCAAACAAAATCCAATAGCTTCTGTCTGTCGTGCTGAGCCCTCGGATCAGCACACACCATTCAGCAGAATTAAAGCTTCCATCCATTCCAGCCATCTCCAAAAATCATCTAACAGTTTCTGGGATGCTTTTTTGTTTGAATTTTGGTGGGGTTTTTTGTATTTTTTTTTTAATTATTCTTCATTGTGCTGGTCGTAAAGCTTTAACTTGCAAAGCTTTTTTACACTGGGACAGATCTGCCAGGGCTGTGGCACAGAGCCAGCTGCTGGGCTGGTACTGACTGGGTGCGTTTCCAGTTGACGTCAATTTACCTTCCGGTTATCACATCGAGTTGGCTTTTTGCTCTGGCATTGCATCTTCAAATAGCTCCTGTGCTTTCCAGAGGACTGACGCAGGCTTTTTGGATTCCATATCGAATTTCAAGCACCAGTTTGATTATGTCTCTCAGCCCAGACACCTCCATACCCTGCCTTTATTTGATTTGTATCTTGATTAATAGCAAAGGCAATAGATATGATTGGCTGCAGCCACTGAATGCTGTAAGGCTTCTTAGAATTTCAGGGAATCAATTCCTGCCTGTTTTCCCTCTTTCCAGGGCAATGTTAAATTTAGGAAGGACCAGGTTGAATAGTTTTACCCTCAACTTTGTGTAATAATTCTGGAGACTGGCCTGTATAGCCTCATGTTTTATGGATGGAGATCTGGGTGGTGTTATATACCATTACAAGCAGAATTTCCCCTTGTGGTGAGACTTGCTTGCTTTGTAATAGAAGTAATTCCTTCTGACTTACTTCGGCAAGTCTGTTCAGCTGTTTGCAGTTGGATGCCAAGGAAAACAAACAGACTGTTCTTGAAACTTACTTTGGCGTTAGTAACCGATTTTGTTTAAAGTAGCATGAATGATTGATAGTAGGAACATACCCCAAGATTTTCATTCTGTTGCTGTGAATTTTAGGGATGCTAAGAGGGCTATATTTTTATTTCCTTTTTTTATTACTCCGAAATGAAGTAGATGCCTGTAAGTAACAGGTATTGCATGGGTGCTTGGTTTAGTAGCCACAGGCTGTGTGCCAGCAATTTCTCTGCCCACAAATGCAGATCCAGTTCTCTTTAACTGTGATTCTGCTTGACATGACTTAAACCTTCTCATTCACTTCAGTGTTCCCAAATCAGTGGATCTTTTTTACTGGCTGTGGGTTAATAGCCCTGTCACTGTAGGAAAAGGAGGGTAAGTCCCTAGAAAATGGGGAATTTTGCCTGTGATTTAACCGATTGAAAGTTGTATAAAAGGGTCATTTGCTGGTGTAAAATTTTCTGCTGGCATGGCTTTTCTTCTATGTCACACACAGATGTGAATTTGGTTGTAGATTACAACAGCAGGCTTTTAAAGATAAAAGGATGGTCGAAATAAATATCAAATTGAATTCCAAATTTTGTTCTTACAGAAAAACAGGTGCTGTTAAAGCACAGAAACATCAGTTGTTCATGTACGAAAGCTGAAGATGCTCCTTGAACGCAGCAGTAATCATACCCAGAACTTCGCTGGTGTTAAATGGGCTGTAGTAGAAATCAAGATGACACAAAAAATGTCCAGTGCTTTCCAAGTGTGGGAGAGCAGGATAATTTTGTACATGGAGATTCAACAACTGATGAAGCTCAATCCCATGATTGTTGTAAAATAGATACAAAGCACAAGGAAAACTCACAGTATGTTTTTCTTGGAGCATGGTAGGAGAAAGGGCAAGGACCTGGAGGCCAATCTGAGGCCTGACTTGCTTGTAGACTAAGGCTGGAGGCCCCTGTTCAAGGCTGCTTCATACTTTCCATTCTTAAGACCTTGTCTTTAATAAATTTGACAGATAAAGCCAGCAGGGCCCAAATGTATTGTTTGAATCTGCATTAGACTGATATTTCTGGGAAAATTGAAGCCCAAATGGGAAAAATAGTTCTAGGAAGGAGCTAAGAAAAGCCTGTTTCTCTTCTTTGTGTCCTGCTGTGATTCTTTGTAAAGCCTCAGAGCCTGAGTGCTGCAGGAGCAGAGGCTTTGGAGCCAAGGAGCCTTTACAAAAACAGCGTTCAGCCTTCCCAATTTCAGTGACAGCTCCATCCTCAAAGGGTTTGAGCCTCTCTTTGCCTCTTTGAGCCTGTGCTGGGGGTCAACCAGCCCCAAAGAACTGGTCAAAGCTGAGGAACTGGTTTATGCTGTGATCTGAGCACTCACACACAGGCATTAGAGAGGAGGAGGAGGAATTGTGTCTGATTCATACAACCTGCCAGGTATCCCAAACAAGAGTTACTCATTCCCCCTTAATCATTTTGTTTGTGCAAATGCAGAGGTGTGCAGCAAATATATAAAAATAGACATAGTATATAACCTTTTATTAGTTAACTAGATCTGTTTATCTCCAAGGAACCCCTGCCTCTGCTCAGAAGCTTGGTTGGATCTCTGAGAGAGAAGTTAATTGTATAACAAAGGGAACTGCTGTCTTTTGAGTGGAGACTTAATTTGGAATGGATGAAGCCAGTGAGCCAGAGGGATTGTCAGAAGAAAATGGGTGGTGGTGTGATTAAAGCAGTTGGATGCTTCTGCTGGATAATTGAATTCTGCTCTTGCCTCCATAACAGAGTTGCTGTGTGATATTAAGCAAATTGTTTTTCTTAGATGGTCATTAATTGGGTGTTTTATTCTGGTGCCTGATGGGAGAGATCTGAGGTGTGATTTGCTTGAGGGCTTTGCTTTTCTGTGAATTCAGAAGCTGTTGCATAACACTACATATTTTGAAAAATCAGATACTGTTAGTTTCAAACAGACCCAATATTAATCAGAGTTTGAAGTGCCATCTGTTAGAATAACAATTAAGATGATAAGAAAGTCAATGAAGAAATGAATTCCTTCTTTAGAGCAGAGCTTGAACTTTGTGAAGAAAATAGTACATTGGATATCTGCTGGGAATGGTTTGTAGGAGACCTGGTATTGAGTGAGCAGTAACTGTCCTTTACTTTGGGGAAAAAAGTAGGGATTCTTTGGGAGAACATTGTAGGGTTTGGAATTGTAATACAAATGCAGAGTGAACCGGCTTAGGCTCAGCACTGTCCTTAACTGATGTTCTTAACTCACATGCTTGATTTTTCCATCAGAAAGTGCTTTTCAAGTGTGAGCTGATACACAAATTTAATTTCAAACCAAACAAACAACGGCCCTCAAGGTTAACTCAAGTGTGGTGCCATCGGTGGAGAAGGAAACAAGATCCTCCTTCCCTACAAAGCTGCAAAGAGCCTCACAGCCATGAAAATCCATCATGCCTGGTGTGAATGAGGCTGGAATACTTGGCAGAGGCCGTTTTCAGCGGGGTTTTGGTCTCAGTTCAGCGAGTTCCTGGCTGAACCCTGCTCATCTGGCCCCTTAATCGGGCACCTGAGCCCTAGTGTGGCTCTGTGCTCCCAGCAGGGTGCTGCTGCAGGAGCACGGGAACCCCTGGAAGCGCGTGGCGTCCCCTTTATCCCGGCTTCATGTGCCACCAGGCAGCTGGCAGCGGGCCCATGAGGCAATTGTGTGGGAGGGAAGGATGGCCAGAGCGTGGCATTTGCTCTCAGAAGCCGCACGGATTTAGCCACGGGTTTTATTGGAACTTTTGGAGCTATTTGTGCTGGGCAGCTGTTTAAGTACAGTGCTGCTGGGAAGCCAAGCTGCTCTCACAAATGAGGCTCACGGTGGAATCCACGTGTGGCATTGCAGTGATTTTGTGTAACCAGGCCTTACATTCAGGGTACTTTACACCCACTTCCCTCTCATCTCCAGTTTGTCAGTCCTGTATCTTTCTCACCATACCCTCCCCAAAGGATGCAGACTTACCCCAGAACACTGCAGTCCTGATTTTAGCCTGTTTTTTCCCTTGATGTCACATTGAAACTTAGCTTACTGAAGTGTTTTTGTAGCTTCTTGCACTTGGTTGTAGATGTACTTTTTGTAACAGCCTTTTTTGCATCTGTGACTTCTGGCAGTTTTGTGCTTGGCCATTGTTCTGTGTAGGCTCTGCAGCCTTCACTCCATTGAACTTTCTTCATAGAACTTGGTTTTCAGAACACTTAATTTTTTTTTTTCCACTGCTTTCGTTAAATCTTGCTAACTAATACAGGGCATCCCAAAATGGGTGCCTTATTGTTGAGGAGACTTTAAAACCTTCATAACAACAAGAGTATTTTATTTAAAGATTCTGCTCCTTTTCATGCATTTGTCAATTTTATAATAAAGTTATACTGTTCTGTTGTAGTTCCTAAGTGCATTTTCACAGAGACTCTGCACCTGTTCTGCATTGCTGATTTTTCCTGTTTATGTTGATTTGCACTTGGCCCTGGTGAAATGCACCTCAATCCATCATTATAATTTGGATTAAGTGGGAAAACAGTTGGAAGGCTGTCTGTTCCATGCTGGCAGTCAGTCTGAGTGTGGTGTAAGGTCTGGTGATCCTGCCCTGTTCTACCAATCAGGTTATCACTGAAAACCCAGGGTGATACTGACCCTGGGGCACAGATGAATCACTCCTGAGTCAAGGCTCCATTTTGATGTCAAACCATTGATGGCCACCCACAGTAAAGTTATTTGACCTGTTTGTCTTCCCCTGTTGGCTTAATCTAAGTGATGCCTTGACAGTGTGCCTTAAGTATCATACAAAAGTGTTAGAATTCCTATGAAAGTCAGAATGGACAAGGTCTATTGCCAAGTCCCATCCCTAGGGCCTTCTGCCTCATAGGAGAAATCAGATTGATGTGCTACAACTTGTTGTTGCCAAATTCACGTTGGCTGCTACTCATCACCTTCTCCACTCCTACATGCCTACAAATTGTCTGTGTTCCCATTTTTTCTTGAAATTGAAATTAAACTGATGGATATGTAATGCCTGGCTGTTCTTTCCACTCCTTTCCTGAACATATTTGCCTCTCTTCTGCTTTTTTCTTCCCTTCTTTTCCTTCAGGCTGTGTGCTGAAAAGACACACAGGCAGGAGACCCAAGATTAATCTTTGCTGTTCCTTGGGTATCTGGAAACAGCAGTTAAGGGCAGAGGAAGACACTGTGGTCACCATCTATCCGTGAGACGTGAAGGGGGAATAAAACCATGAATGTGTTAATTAAAAAGTTTTTATTCATGGTCTTGATGTTCCCAAACAAAGAATTTTTATTTTTAGTTAAGAAGATACTGCCTTAAATTGGTGATACGAGATCTCTGGCAGTTCAGAAGGGTTGTTGTCATTAGAGTCAGAATGGTTTGGGTTGGATGGGACCTTAAGGATCATTGAGCTCCAAATTCCCTGCCATGGTCAGGGATGCCACCCATTACATCAGGTTGTTCAGTCCAGCCTGGCGTTGAACACTGCCTGGGCTGGAGCCTCCACAGCTTCTCTGGGGAGAGCTTTCTCTGTGTTCAAGAAGTTCATGATCACTCCGGCAGTTACCCTGTTTTTGTGCCATCTAATCCCTGGCTGCTGAGCCTGTACCATGTTAATCCCTGGGAATGTTACTGTGTGGAAGGGACTCTACCTCCTGCCAAAGAGGCAAAAAATTATATGTAAAAAAATGAGATTTTTAGAGCTCTGAGTCAAATACCTTTCATTACATCAACACTGCTCTAATTCTAGGAAAATCCATCTAACTTGTGCCAAGGTGACAAATTGTAGTGCTCATGTGAAAGTGCCTGCTGCTGTTAGTCATGTGTATGGCACAGGAGTTACAAGGACTCTATAGAGAAAACAGAGGTGCTCTAAAGCTACTTGTACTTCTATGAATCCTTTGGGGGTTTTGCCTGTGTGGTTAATAACACTTTTTTCTTTATTTGTCCCTTTACCTCCTCTTCTGCAGTTTCAGCTTCTTGCCTCAGCATTATTTAAGTCTGGCTCGGATTTCACGACTCTTGGTGAGTATTGTGTGTCAGAGGAATTACATGATGTTCCCTTTGATAATTACTCTTAGTTTCTACTGGCTTTTATATCAAATGTTATAGTTCCTATCAACATTGCAGGCTCTTTTCAATATGCAAAGTGCCACTACCCAGACATTTGAGAGGTTATTTATAATGACCAGTGTCCAGTGCCTCAAGCCCATATTTAAAACATCTGTCAACATCCGTGGTTTTAAAACCAATGCCTCCCGGGATCATTTTGTGTCTCTTATTACATCTGATCCTTCACTGTTACCCAAGTAAACAGAAGCTTTGGTCAGAATAAAGCACCTCCTGTCATGTCACTTTGGAATCTCACAGCATGGCTACGGCTCTGTTTGCTGTGATAACTGCAATTCCTGGAGTAGTTTGGTTCGCTCTGTTCTCTACAGAACGAGTTCTTTGGGCAGAGTGTCAAGAGCGGAGAAAACAGTGGCGTGAAGGGCTGAAAACAGGAGGGCTGAGCCAAAGCCATGATTTGTTTCGCTGCTCTGTCCAGTTAACTCTTTGGGAGATCTCAGAGGCTCATCCTGGGCAAGCTATGGGAAAGCTACAGGCAGAAATTACATCCTTGTACTGCTGGGGTATCCTCAAGTCACTCAGCTCTTGCTAAGAGTATGGATGACTTCAGTTTTTGATGGAGATGTAATTCCCAATCTAAGAAATTGAGGGAAAATTAAAGCCCACTGCAGTTCTGCCCTGCTGGATGAGGAAGCTCTGCTGAGTTCCTGTGGTTTGGAACATGACGTTGACCCTATAAGATCAACTTCTTTTAAAGAAAGAAAACCCAAGTTTCAAAAAAGTTGGATTTTTCATAGACTCATACAATGGCTTGGGCTGGAAGGGACCTTCAAAAACTGTCTCATTCCAACCCCCTCTGCCATGGGCAAGGACACCTTCCATTATCCCAAGTTGCTCCAAGCCCCATCCAGCCTGGTCTTGAACACTTCAGATATGGGACATCCACACCTTCCCTGGGCAACCTGTGCCAATGCTTCACCATCCTCAAAACTTTTCCCTAGTTTTAAGCATTTTAAAAGATGAATTAGTTCTTGACTTAGTACAATACTTTATCCAGATTTTTGGGTTTACAGATAGGAGGATATGTACATCAAGAGGTGCTTTGAAAATAACCCAACCATACTCAGTTTGACTAACTTGGTTGACTTTGATTAACTGAGGAGTGTGTTCACTGAATTAAAAAGCATTCCTTTGAGATAGCAGCAATGGAAGTAATCCAAACAGGAGATTGTTGTATGCCTGCCCTATTCTTGCTGATTGTTTTAGTGTAGGATTTAGATAAACAATGCAAACCAAACCCTGCCGTGTTGGGAGGTAGCACTCCAGAAACTGGTTTGCAAAGCTTCTGTGTGCCAAGATGCAGCCAAGTGCAAGTGCAGTGAATAAATACCAAGTCTGAGTTGGGACTCCTACTGTCAGCAGAACTTATCTCAAGAAAAACTCCAAGCAATCCAAGGAGCAATTTTGGTTATGGCAATGAAGATAATGAAGAAAGCCCGAGGACAGAAGAAATGAGGCACCAAATAAAAATAGCTACATGGATTTTGTTTTCCGGGACATCAGAGCAGTCCCCTGAGAACTCCTGCTTCCCCCGTTTCTTCAGGGCTGTCAGTGAGCTTGACAGGCGTTTGTTTATTACTTTTTATGGCATTTTGATGGCAGTACTGGCTTGGGGTGACATAATCTCTGTTTATGTGCTCACAGTAGTGGGACAGAGAGCTGGCAGCCTTATTAGCAGAGGCAGAGGGAGCTGTTAACGTTCATCCCAAATGGACAATTCCACTGCTAAACTGAGTGTTTGGGATTGGGAGGAGTGACTTACTTTCCCCTTTCGTTCCTCCCCCAGGATTTTCAGACGTTGACCACACGTATGCCCAGAGAACTCAGCTGTTTGACACGTTAGTCAACTTCTTCCCAGACAACATGACCCCTCCTAAAGGCAACCTGGTGGACCTCATCACGCTGTAATGGAGCAATCACTGGACACATGGAAGAGGGGAAAAGCATCCATTTTCAGTATTTTAATTTTTTTACTGCATTGATTGACTGCTGGGATGAAGTTAATATAGTAACCCCTAGGTGTTCGAAAGGGGTTTTATACTTGTATGGTGAATCCCAGGAGCTTTTCCCTTGGAGTAGGTTAATAAAATGTAACTGACGTACTTCTGACTAAATATATATATTTTTTCTGACTTTGGATTTTGAGTTAGCAAATGTAAGATGAAAAGGTGGGGGAAAAAAGAAAAAGAAATAAAACCCAGTCATGCAGTGATCTTTTTGCCTGTGGGGGAAAATTTGAGATTTGTGAGTTGTCTGGGATTAAAGATGATGGGTTTTATTTTACGTTTCCTGAGGAAGAGGGGGAAGAGGTTTTTCTTTCCTCATTTGTATCTAGTCATGATGTGTTGCTTAATCCCACAACTCTGTCCTCAGCAGCTGAATAACTTGGTGGCAGGACACTGGCACATGTTGAGATCATGTAATTTATGTCCTGAGTCTTGTACTCACGGTGTGTCACGGGAAGACGAGCGTGTTCCGAGCCGTCTGTCTCCCCTTCCCAGAGTTGTGCTGACAGTCATGTCTAATTGCTTCTGAGACTCCATCTAAACTGACTACCTACATCCCTATCTCCTGTTCTCTGGAGCCTTCCACTTAAACCTGGCAGGCAAGAGGGAACCTCAGAGATACAGCTGGGAAAGGGGAGTGCGGTCGCCGCCTGCACGGGCCCCTTTTCAGGGATTGATCTCTTTGCGGCTGTGCTCATCCGCTGAGAAACCCTGTGGGTCCTCGGCGAGCCTGGCAGAACTGGGTCTTCCACCACACACACCCCCAACCTCTGCAACCTGACCCCAGGTTGGGTGTAGGATTTCTGAAGCAGATTGTCTTCGTTTCCATGTGCTTCTGTGTGCGTTTGTCTGTGTGTACGTGTACAGGGCGTTGCTCCCAACAGCTTGTCTCCTTCCTGTGTAGTGCAGCTCCCTTGTCAATGCATTTTAGACCTAGATCTGACTGTGAGCGAGGCCTTCTTAGCATAAATCTCTGAAAATGAGCTGATGCATATGTATAGAAAATGTATTTTTCCTTTTGCTGAAAGCCTTCTTTATAAACACTGTAAGGGCTTGGTTCTGCACTGTGAGGTGGAATGAAGGACATGCATAATCCAGCATCAGAAACTCTGCTTTCGGTGTCCGTGAGCATTCAGTACACACTGGCAGATGTAAATATTTATATGAAACTGCAAAACTTTCTATCCAGCAGTGTTCATGCCAGTCGAGTATCAGTGCTGCACCTGCTGTGGCTCCTGTTGAACTTGGTGGAAGTCCTGTGTGTGCAAAGATGATTTGGACTCTTGAAATAAAGAGTTAGTCAAGTGTCTTTTTCAGGGCCCGAGTGTCTGCTTGCTTTGATTGTATTGCCTCTTTATCATGTTCTTTGTGTGACTTTTATAGTCCTGGTGCATTAGAAATAAATTTCAAAGCCTCATACTAGTGTTTAATCACTTAGAAAGGAACAGGATGTCAGAGGCCAGGCTTGTCTTCAGGGAGGACTGTACAAATGAAGTGTTTTTAACCTGTCACTTGAGAGTGTTCAGACACTGTGCACTTCAGTGTGCAAATGGCAAATCAGACGTCGGCCGAAGAATCCACTCGGTGCGGGAAATGAAATCTGATGAAATTGTTTCTTTGGAACGTGGCAGGTTTTTTTCCTATTGACATGGAAAGTTTTACATCACTGCTGGGTTTTGTGGTGTGCTACCTGTGCTCAGGCTTTAACTAATACAGAGTTTATACAGTACAAATACTGGTGAATACTCCAGCTGAGCTGTTGCTTCCATTGAGGTCAAAATGAGCACTTTTAATGCAACCAGCCAAAATTCTGCAACCTTTTAGTACTTAAATTTAGTGCTGCTGTGCTCCTTTATCACTTGATCTCATTGCTTATGTATCGCAGCTGCAGTCAGATGATTAAATGCTCTTTGTCATGGTTCCTAATTAACCAAGCTTTTCATAAAGTGTCGTGTGTCCACCTTGGATGGCTAAAAGAGCCCATGAGATACACCTTGGTGGCGAAGCCCTGGTGAGCAGGCAGGGGAAGTTCAGGAACACCCAGAGCTGTGATTGGTGTTGCTGGTGAGCAGTGCATCGTGTCAGGTCTGATTTGTGTGACAGGAATTCGATCCAAACTCATTGTCCTCTGCGCCAGGGATGCATGCAGAGCCCGGCAGCCTCGGCTCTGTGTTTTGTAGCCTCGTGCAAATCAATGATTTGTTTGAGTGAGGGGAACGCTGCTTCTGCAGGACTGACAGTCCCAGCTAACGAGAGCACTTCAGGATGATCAAATATTGACCTGCCTTTGTCCCGAGCAGATCGATGCTGCTCGCACCAGCACAGTTCATGGATTACAGCTGCTGATTAACCGGCAGAAACTTTGCTCAGCTGCGGTATTTGTTGAGCAGCAGAGGCACCATGTGGCCAGAGAGGTTAATCCAAAGGGAAGGCTTCTTGTGGCTTTGCCAAGGGTCTTTCCTTCTTTTTCTCTTTAAGGCTAGGAGTCAAATGATTCCTTTGCATTGGTGTATGCTATGTTACCTGCTTTAAATTCTAACCAAAAACTCTGAGCAGTGAAGGATAAAATTCCTTTTAAAATCAACCACATGTTGTCAGGCAGTGACACATGTACTTTGAATTTCATTGCATGCTGATCTTTAAAGACACTTGGTGGTATTCCAGGAAAGCTCATTACAGAAAGCCCGAAATACAAACAGTAAAGAAACCCACTGGATCTGAAAACAGCCACCTGAAAACATTTCACAGCCCAGTGCATGCAAGGTTATAAATATCTGAGCTGTGCGTGAGAAGTCTTCAAACCTCACCATCATTGCTTGTAGGCTGTGTCTGAGGCTGCTCTTTAGCTTAGACAAGACAAACATACTCTATTTGCCTTTACTTTAGATTATAAGGTGACTTTGTGTATGAACTTGACACCACATAATCTTTGCACTACAGTGAGTAGTTTTATCTGTAAATTCCGTGTTAACTTGTAAATAAGGTATTGCGAAGAAAAGCATCGTTCCTTGTCAGAGAGGGACTCATTCATCATGTTTTGGGTCTTTAAAGCCAAAGTTACAAGGTTCTGGTATGTCTTTCAAAGCTAGAGGAAGTCAGGGTGGGGTAAACTTGATACAGACATCCAGACTTCACTCTTGGTTTAGCTTTTAAAAAAATATCCTTTGAAGTCCCTCCCTGTGTTTGGTTCTTCACTGACTCTGACCCTTACAGTACCCTTCAGTGGATCATCTCCTTGGAAAACAAGAAATTATTTTTTATGTTGTTCCTGTCAAGTGACATATTTTCTTAGAGAAATAAAGCCCTTCAGAATTTTTTTTTTTTGGTCACTTGGATTAGGTAGAATTAAGTGAGTTTGTTAATGTTTGTCTTACACATCCCTTCATAATAGTCACGAGGTAGAAGTTGTTAAGAGTTCTCCCAAAATGACTTCTCCAAGCGTGTTCTGCTCTTGCAGTGTGACCCAAAATGTTGTCATGTGGCAGAAGGACTTTGTTACATGTTGTTAAATGAGATTATAACCACTTTAGCCACCTTTTTGCCTCTTTTGTTTTGAGGATCCCATTAGTTAGTGTTGGTCCTGGGAAAGCCTGAAAGGTGATGCAAAATGTTCATGGAAATGAATTGTAGTTGTTATCTTCTGGCTCTTTCAAAGGTATTTGTGATGTGTTTATTCTTATAATCTCTTCCTTTTGCTGAGCATAATGAGGAAGGAGAATTTTGTCTTGGAAAGTTCAGTTTGCCCTTTCCCTGGGTGGCATCTTGCATGGGTAGTTAAGGTAGTTGTACCCAGTAGTGTAAATAAACCTCTGGAATTTGGTTTTTGTTTGCGTGGGATGGCTCTGGGTGTACACAGTTACACGCTGGCTCAGGGATCAGGCTGGAGCTTCCTACCAGAACATCAGTTAGTAAAATCTTAATTTGGAAAATCAGTCTGGGAACACCCAGTTGGAAGAGCTTTTCTAAGGCATTGCCTTATGCAGTGGCAACTGAAGTGAAATTAGAGATTTTCCTAAAGAGCATAGAAAAGCTTCTCTTCATGGAGTGACAAAGCTAAATGAAATTGCGGAAACTTTGCTCATTGTTTATAATTACCCAGCCTGAAAATTTAATAATTTAATGATTACAGTTTAAAGATTGAGGAATCGGTAAACAAATTAACTGGACCCCCACCTGTTTGCAAGAGGGTGGCGGAGGTGTGGGGCTGGAGGCCAGGGATTGCCACAGCTCATTTGTGTGTTTCTTTAATTGGCAGACATGAGTGTCCAGGGCTCCATGAGTTATTCCTCCTTCCAGAAGAAACTCCTTCCAAAGCCGAGTAATGACTCTGGAAGAGTGTTTTCCACAGGGCTTTGTGGAACAGCTGTTTGCTGAACCATTTTCCTGATGTGTGCACATTTTTCAAAGGGAGTTTTCTCTGTCCCAAAGTTTTGTGCTGACCTGGCCCTGCTGTGCCAACCTGTGCTGGTGAGTGGTGGATTCAGAGCAGAGTCCTGAGGAACGCTTCAAACTTGTTTGCTGCTCTTACTCTGAGAAAGACGAGCATTAATGCTGCTTGTGTCAAATGCAGGAGGGTGGCAGGTACCTGTAACACAAATACTGTCAGCTTTCTTGCTACCTCCTGCATTTCAGAATCGAGAAACTAATACTTTTGTAGAACTTATTGAGTGAACTTTAAATTTGAATAACTTGTGTACAACCTCCATCTCTGTACAGGCAGTAATTCTGCTGATGTAATGCTGTGCCACTTCTGGGGAAAATGGCAAAAATTAGTAGATACGTTTCCATTCGGTCCCTTTGTTTTTAAAAGTGGGAAAATGTCTTGTGAAACCTTGAGTCCCCGTGTATGCTTTGAATTTTAGCTTATTAGTTGGCTCAGAGTTAAGGAATGTTTGGCTATTGTCAAGTGAAGTCCTGACAGTAAAAGCAGTTCATGTATGTCTCTGGAAGTGCTTGTGTTGTTTTATAGCTGTACTTATTACAGAAACAGAGGTGGACCCAGTTGAAAAATTAAAATTATTGGTGTTTGGTTTAGGGGGAAGATTATAGAAACTCTGAGCTTGGCCTATTTTAAATAAGTACATGTGTTAATTTGGAGATGGGTCTTATTTTGTGAGAGGAGAGTTTAAGAACAACTATATGACATGTTCTTGCTATAGATTACTAGTAGTATATTGTAAATACTGTTGAAATGTAAATGTGCTGTCAGAAGCTTGTTAGTGTATCTAAATGCCTGTGGGAATGGGAGGCCTGATCATATCCTATCATGGAAAAGGTCATGCTGGAGATTATTCAAGTTGTGGTAATGGCTTATAGGCAAAATCCCTCTTTTACTGAAAGCTTCTAGTATAATGAAAAGTTGGAGTGGAGAAACAAGGTTAACTGTACTGGAACCAGGATAAGAGTCCATGGCTCAGTGCTTGGATAAATTGACTCCAGATGCTTTTGTCCGTAGGCAATGGATCCAAACATGTTTTTGGAGTGGGAGCCAGTTAATGACCAGCTTAGTGCTGCTGGAGAGCCCTGCAGGAGAGCCTTATGGGGATGCCAGCAGGTATCCCTTTGGCATTCCTGGCAGAGGTCACAGAGCTGGCTGGAGTTTGGGATTATCCACGTGTGCTTTGGTTATATCCATAAACCTCTGAGGAGGGTGTGGTGGCTGTGTGGGTTGTGTGTAATTCCAGCTGCGTGGCTGAGGTGTGGAGCTCTGCAGGGCCGCACCTTCCCCAAGCACAGATCCTGGCGATAACACATTGCTGCTGTCTCTTCTGCTTTCATGGACTTGGTTTGATGGGGGTGAACTCCAGATATTGCCGTGATCCAAATTCAGTGCTCTGCTTCCAATGGAGCTGCTGTCAGTGCATCACCTCAGTACCCTGAAATCTCAATTTATTCTTGGTGCAGACACAGCTCCATGTTGCCTTGACTTCCAGTTGTTTGCTCTAAGTCAGCACAGCTTTTACTGATGGCCTGGAGAGTGTGAGTGCTGTCAGAACTCACTTGACTGTTCAGCGTAGAATCACAGTTCATTCCTGGACACAGGGATGTGAGTGAACACCTCAAAACTGGCTCTGTCAGGTTAGATTTTTGGGTTTGCTACTAATTGGAAAGGAAAGTCTTATCACTAGCAAGTGTGATGGTTAAAGCATGACCCCTTGGTTATTCCCCCATTTATTCTGAATTTTCTTTCCCTGTGTGGCTGTTCACTGCTATTAAAATGCTTCAGACTTTTCTGAGTTTAATGGGTACCTACAGAGGAATTAAAGGTTAGAGCTGCATAGTGGTTATTGAGGCATCAGTTTCCCTACATCATACTCCAGTTGCTTCCTTTGCAAAACTCCTTCCTGCTGCCTGTGAAACAGTCAGAAAGGATCCTTGTGATTTATGTTGTTCTTTCCAGGGCTGTTTCTCATCCCGGGTAAGGACAGGGAAGCGTGGGAGATGATTTCCCTCTGCAGCACACACTTATTTACTTGTGCCCTTCCATGGCCTCACATTCAGTGCTGTGATACTCCTTCCCTCCCATCTCAGGGTTTATTTTGTGTGGCCCCAAGAAGAAAAAGGTGATGATACCAACCCTCGAGTTGTCCTAGGTTCCTGCACCTGCTCTAATCATCCCAAAACCTTCATGGGTATTGGGGTGTTTGGTTTATTTCTGCAGCGTAGCAGGGCAGAGGGAATGAGAAGAGAAATAATCTTGGGGTTAATTACAGGGATGCCTGATGAGAGTAGGTGTGTAATGTATGGTCTTTGTGGAAGGGCTTCGAAGAACTCTCCCAACTTTGCTGTTCAGAGCTGATTTTACAATGTGAGCTGGATTCTCTGGCTCTTTTCAGAGAGAAGTGATGCAATATCAGGATCTTCTAGTCCTGGAGCTTCACCTCGAGCTTTGGCCCCTCTCCACCCCAAAGATACCAGAGAGAATAATACAAATTTTACTCTCTCCACAGCAATTGCGTGGAAGTCAGACAGACAGGAGGTGGTGCAGCACCATTGGTTTTTGGATCAGGTCTGGCTGCCTTAAGGGATTGTTAAAACCTAAAAATGTTCTGAGCTTCCTGATGGAAGCTGCCAGTTTGATTAAAGGAGATTAGGTGCTTTTTAATTAATGTGATGGTGGGGAGGCTAGACCATAACAGTGGCTCCAGTGGTTGCAGTCGTCTCCACATCCCAAATAGCAATGGATAGGTTTTACTCCCCATTGATAGGAAAATACACTTTAAATATCCTGACTTAGTAACCAAGGAATTCAATCAATTACTCAGTGTTTCACTAAATAGAGAAGTGCTGCGGTGTGTGAACAGGGTCTGTTCATTAAAAAAGCCGCTTTGAGGCTGAAAAGTGATTTTTTTTTTTTTTTTTTGAGATTTTGACAAAAACTCGGCTCTTAAAAGGGGAAAATGGAGGAGAACTACTGTGCTGCTGACTTGTTTTCTCCTCCTGTCTGCTGTGGTCATCTGGAATGCAAACTAGCAGTGGAGGGTGAACATTGCCTTCATCTCTCCCTCCTCATTCCTGTCCCTCCCGTTGATGTTTTGATGTGCAAAACACTCTTCACTTCAGAAGCTGCTGTGCGGGGTGGTGGAAAGGAAAACAAACCCCTCGTTATTAGTAGCTGTTGCCATTTGCTAAGGCTGTATTTTCTGCTGTGTCTTCCAGCACTCCCTCCTCCACAGCAGGAAATGAGGGGGTGCTGGGGAGACCGTAAGCCAGAGAAAAGAGCTAATTATACAAACAAATGTGTTCATGGGAGTCTTGCGAGTTGGAGGCCCCGAACCACACAGATCACTTCGCTGAGGGACAGAAATTGAAAGTCTGTGGGCTCGTTCCCAGTTAATTGGAGGTGACATTCCCATCCTTGTGGGCTGGTGGTGTTGTGTGCATGTTGTGCATTCAGATGCTGAGATGCAGCGTGTCTCATTTTGGGAGTGTTGAGCCTCGTTAAATGTTTGCCCTTTGAAACTGCTGCAGTTGCCCCTCTTAGGGGAGTTGGTGGCATAGGCAGGACCTGGGTAGCTTGGGGTTAAACACCAGTGAGCTGGCTGGGCACCATCACCTGACTGGGGTGGGGTTTTGAGGTGTTTGTTGAGCTGTTGCCTCTATTCTGATGGTATCACTGTAGCGTGCGATGGTTTGTTTGTCTGGACCTTCAGTGTTCATTATTATCTTGTCCTCTACACCTCAGTGTGGTCCCCAAAAGCTGGTTCTCCCTCCCTAGTGCTGGAAGTGTGAGTGTCCACCCCCCTGTCCACAATTTGGCCTCTCTGTTCTGTTCTGGCACCCAGCTTGGAGCGTTTGCACCTCCCCAGCAATCCTGCAGGCTCTGGTGTCCATCTGGATTCCCTTTGGTGTCTGTCCTGCAGTTGTTGTCTGGGACACCTGAGCACAGGAGAGCTGAGCTGAGAGGTGTGGACAGCCCTGGGCTGGAAAGAAGCATCCGTGGAGTGATGAAAGCTGTGAACTGCCCATGTGTTTTAATAGGAAGGTCAAATATTGACTGCTCCTGTGCTGAGCCCATGGTGGTTACAGGCATCTTCCCTGGACTCTGGTGATTCCCCTTCCCATCCTTTTGTTTATGGATGATCTTTGTTCAGCCTGGAGTGTTAATTTTCTTCCTTGGCATAAATCATCTTTGATGATTTCTGGGTTGGTGTGTGAACCCCATGCTGTACATAAATGAATGAGTGACACGAGGAATATCTACAAATGTAGTTATGTTGTATGTAATGTACATAAGGAGAGAATGTATTTTGTTCATTTTTTTCTTAATAAAAATGTATATGCTAGCAAGGGTGTTGATTTAAGATCTGTTTGTTCTCACATCGCTTCAGAGAGTGAAAAAATGCCTATGAAGGTCTTTCAGTGCTGGAGAAATTGTGAAACTAGTGGTGCATTATGTCTCGCCCTGTTGCCTGGCATCACTGATGAGCTCAGTCAGTTTCCCATAAATCAGCATATTCCCAACATTCACAGGAACTTTTTTCTGGGGAGCAGTGCAAGAGTTAGAACATAGGCTGTGGCAAACTGCTGATTTTTAATATCTGACTTCAACCAAATCTCCTTTTTTTTTTTTTTTTTTTTTCTTTTTTTGTTTTACATAAGCAGAAACTTAACCTGGAACAAAATGTTTTATTTTGGGTGCTTGAAGGCCGATGGAACAACTAAACTGCCCACGCTGCTGCTGCCCCTGTGCTGCCCTTGGGTTATGCCTCTCCTGCTTTACGGGTGTGAGCTTTGATTCCTTCCTCCACAACGAGGAGGGGCTGCAGACCAGAGGGAGTTAGGATGAGATGCAGAAATAAATAAGGGTGAAATGCAGTAACAAAGGTGAAGTGCAGAGATAAAGGTGAGTTGCCTTTCCCTCTGACAGCCTGAAGGCATCAAGAACTCAAACAAGTGCTCAGGCTGTGGTGGGGGTGCCCTAACATCACCCCAGCCTCCCACCACTCTGTATCCTCTGGTTTTTAAATTTAATAGATTTTCCACCACTAGAATACTTCCTTCTGCACAGGAAAAATACAGGCTCTTCCATGGCTGGCTACCATGAAGGTCTGGGTTGGTTTTGTTCCAGCTGGTCCAGTGTTTTCCCATGGAGCATCTCCAGAGCAGGAAGTTGTGTCCCTGGAACTTGTCCTCTGCCCTGCCCACCCCCTCCTCACTCAGCCAAAGACATGAGTCTTTTACATAAGAATGTTTATTGACAGAAATACATGATGCTCTCAAAATATATTTGTAGGAAAATGCAAGAATAATCTCTTACAATCCAGTTCCTCAGTAAATTCCAGTGTAAATCAGACTCCTGTCCCCATGAGAGATGCTGCTACACACAGTATGTAAGAGCTCTACTCTATGTGCAAGGTTCAACAGGTAACCACCTGGGGAATTGGGTTTTCCTTCTCCCAGTCCCTCATGGATTATGACTTGTGTGTCTTCTGTAGGCAGCAGTCACAGTATCAACCTCATCAGCTGGGTCACGGCACTGCGAGCGGGAGATAAAATGCTCCTAAAGTTATTTACACATTTCCTCGTGAATCTGAAAATAAAAAAGTCTCTTGCAAGGACATCTGAGCTGCTTGTAAAGCTCTCACCGAAAGGTAAGAGCAGGAATCTCTTTGTACAGTGTGTGGGATGTTAAAGCTGTTTTGGGGGAGAGAAGGGGAGCACAGGGAAGGGAGGAGGGGCAGGGAGAAAGGAAATGCCTTGGTAAATCTTTTTTTTTTACTTTATTACTTTTGGTCTAACAATTATGGCTACAGTCTATGAAAGGAAGGGTTAAGGCCAAAGATGCTCATTGCTGCATTTCCTACCTGATTTTTTTTTTCCAAAAAAAGAATGTTCTCAACATTAAAAAAAAAAAAAAAAAGAAAAGTACTGTTTTCTTTTCCTGTGGAAATAGTTCTTTTAAATAGGGGAAGGAAAATCTACTATAAAATATTAGTGGTTTAAAAATATGGTGTCTGGAAAAATAAATAAATGTACAATTCCTATTCAAATATAAATCACTATAAGCACTTGCTGAGCAGTTAATATCCTCACTGGTCTCTGCTCGGAAAGATTTAAGGTTACTTGATCTCAGGCCTCTGTAGGGTTCTCTTGGAAAGTCTTTGGACCTGACTCATTAAAGCACTTTGGCATCTCTTTGCTGGGAAGGGGGAATCTCTAGGCACATGCCAAAGCCTGACTGCCTGGAGATGCCCTGCCAGGCATCTGGCAACTCCATCTCGTGGCACCTCCAGCCCCTGTGGCCACAGCACCGCTGCTGCCCTGTGTTTTCACTGTGTTTTGTTTTCTGGGAAGGACAGAAATGTGAGGTCATGGACCTGCTGCTTGTCTGTCAGGGCAGCTGGGAGGCCACAATGCTCACAAGAGTAGTTGTGGATGCCGAGGCCCATTCTCTGAGACTCTTGGCCACATTAAAGAGCTGAACTTGATGCTGCCAGACCAGGGGCAAAGCCCTGGCACAGTTACCTGGGCAAGAGGTGTTTTTTCTGCTTCATGTCAAATTTTAAACCCCTACCAGGCTGGCCTTTAGTTTTTTTTTTTTTTTTTTTTTTTTTTTTTTTTTTTTTTTCTCTTTTTTTTTTTTTTTAAGATTTTTTTAAAATTTATTTATTTTGTTTGTTATTTCTCCTCCCCTCCAAAATTAATTCCCCATAGTGCAGTGCACAGGTAAGTGAAGTGTGCGGAATACATTGCTTATGAATAGCAGGAATATTTACATACAAAAATATAAAGATTTGAACACTTCAGACTCTACCCTTCAGTGCAGGACAGAAGGGGGAAGAGCCACTTGTATCTTCTGCCGGCACCTGTCCTGGGTCTGAACGGAACACCCCAGTCCCCTCCTTCCTGAGTACTCCCAACTCCACCAGGGTTTCTCCAAGCTTCCCGTTGTTTGGCTCTGCTTTTCCCCTCATTCAGGGCAGCCATGGGAGCAGATCCCAATCGGGTTCCCTTGGTGGCAGAGCCCAAAGGGAATGTCCCTGCTGTGCCTTGGTTTATGGAAGCAGAGGAGAAGGGCCGTGCTTGGGCATCGCTCTCATCTGCAGCTCCTCTGGCTTGCAGAGGGTTTGGGACAAGCACCATCCTCACGTTGGGGAAGGGACTCAGCCAAGTGACCTTCAGGTCCTCGTGTGCTGGAGGATGGACCCCAGCTGGAGGATGATCCCTGCCTCTGCCGGAACTGAGCTGCTTCACCAGAGCAAAGGAATGAAACTCTCCCCAACCTTTCAGAGCCGTTTAGGAGCTGTGGTGGGGAGTCGAAATCCAGAAATGGCCTCAGTCCAGCCATGTTTTTCTTCTCCCCTTTAAAGGCTTCAGCAAAGGGAGACCTGGGTGACAGACCAAGCGCTGCAGGACAAAGTTCAGTCCCAGCTTTGCTGGAATTTGCTTTGCAGGTCTCTGTTATTTCAGTGGCTTGTGAAGAAAAGCTTGAGAGCGTGGGCTGAGCTTTCAAACCTTGAGGGGATGAAACACCAAGGGCCACCTGAATGCCACCAAGCTCCCTGGCTCATGCTGCTGCTCTTTTACCTCTTCTGCTGCTCACACAGGAAAATGTGCCCTCAAAAACCACAAACCATTGTGGTGCATGTGTCCCACAGTCTCGTGGAGGATGGATGAGGGCTCTGAGATGCTGCTGTGTAATTCCTGGAAGGCAAATGATCCTTCTACAGGGAAATGCAGCACCAGAGCTGGGGTCCTGCACCACAAAACCCCCAAAACCACAGCTGGGCTAGAGACTAGGCATCGCTCTTGCTCTCCACACCCTTCCTAAGAGGGATGAACTCAAGGAATTCCTCATTTTCCTCTTCCTCCATCTCATCCTTTCAAAACAAGATGCTGCTGCACCTCTCGGTCTCCAAGTGGGTGCAGGGTCTGCTCCACAGCCCTTGGCAGTGGGGCTGAGCATCACTTGGCTCTGCTGCATCCCTGCCATCCCGCTGGGTCCGGGTGCATCCATCTGCCTGTGGCACAACGAGGGGCTCTTGTGCGTTTTAGCTCTGAGGAGAGGATGGAAACCAGATTAAAAAGGAACAGGCTGTTCCAGTTTTTTCATTCACTACCTGGGTGTCAGGGAGGGCAGAGTGATGACTAAACAGCGTGGGCCAGAGGATTTGTCGAGCTGTTAATTGCCAGGTGCTGCTTTGCTGTCAGACGTGCTCCATCTCCCGTCCTGTTTACTTTATTTCTCTTGATTTTTGAGCCACTTGGTAGCTGGGGGATGGGAGGGGACATGCTTGGAGGAGACACCAGCAGCTCTTCAGGAGCAAAGCCACCCTGTTTACCCATGGCTGGTCAGGTCTGACTTGGGAGGTGGATGAGAGATGGAGGGTGCTTGGCCAGATGTGGCCGCCAAAGAGGCTTGTGTTGATGTGCCCCAGAGGTGTCTTCTCATGTCCTCTCCTGTTCCATCCTGAATCTCCTGTGGTGGCACAAGGGGCCATGATTAGTTCATTAAGGGATTTTCTGCTTTTGGGGGGGAATTTTGCCTTATTTTGGAGCTCTGTGTGTGTGCGTGTAGGGTTTATGGGGTTTTTTGGGGGGGTGGTGGTGGTTGTTTTTCTCTTGATCAAGTTCTGCATCCTATAAATGCGTGTCTTCCTCTTCCTCCAGGTCCTCCTTCATGAGGGTGTCCAGAGGAACGATCCAGCTGTCCCCCAGCTCACCATTGAGGTTCACCTTCTTCTCCTGCATTTCAGAGGAGGTCTCCATCACCTCCAGTGTGGGGTTGTCGTGGTAGCCGTTCTCCATGGTCTGCATCTCCTCGGTCAGGCGCTGCTATGAGGAAAGAAAACAATAAACCCCACTGAACAACACCTTGGCCACACTGTGAGTGTCACCTCAGGACTGTCACCTCCCAGCCAACTGTGACAGCTGCCCCATGTAGAGCTATATTACTACATATAGAGACTTTAATGGTGAGGAGGCAGGGGGCAGCAAGGGGATAGCATGGAGCTGGCAAGAGGAAGACTCTGCTGATGATGGGAAGGAGGAAAGAGCACATGTGGAAAACCTCCAGGAGCAGCTGCCAGCTTCAGTTTGTTCCCCACAGGACCTTGGGAAGAGGTTGAGCATCACTGCATCCCAACTCCTGCCTCCCTACCTCAAATCTGCTCTTCCCTTCCCCTTGCTCTCCACCCCCTGTCCTTTTTTAGTTGCTTTATTATTATTCTCCTTTACTCAGGGGTAGCTCCCACCTGCCAGTTCTTGACCATTATCCCTCCTCATTCTGGAACTCCTAATGGAAACCAGACAGGGAAAGATGGAATCAGGCACTTTGGGTCCTTTGATGTGATAAGCTTCAGGCTCCAACCCAGCCCATCCTAATTTTGCATCCACTTGGGCTCCTTCATCCCCGTCCTTCCTTAGAGGGATTCAGTGGGAAACTGCAGTCCTTGTCATCCCTTTTTGAGAAGCACAGGGGTCTCGGTGGGTCTTGCATCCCCATCCTTCCCTGGAAGGATTCAGTGGGGAGCTGCACTCCTTGTTCAGCCCTTTTTGGGGAGCCCTGTTAAAATCTGCCTGGATTCACAGCTTGCTCTATTACAGTGCTCCTAGTAAATGTCAGGAGACAGGCGTGGGAGGGAATCCATGGAGAAGGAGAGGGATGGAGAAGCAAAACTGCAGGGCTTGGTGCTGGCAGAGGGGCTGCAGAGGCACTGCTGGGAGTCCCCTGTGTCACCCGTGGCAGGGTGGGGACTGTGGGATGCTGGAAAGCAAAGGACACACCTGGGCTCCCCCAAGGGCTGCTTTCCTGTGGGATTGCTGGTCTCCCACCATGGCAAGGCACCCTCCAGCCATGCAGAGAGGGGAAGGAGGCTGTAAAGCTGGGCTTTAGTCCTGTTAAAAGCTCCTGGGCCCTACCAAGCGCCGGAGGTGAGAGCTGGGGGTGTTACAGATGCGGCGCCCGCCCCTCCGATCCCTGTGTTGGAACTCACATTAAAGATCAGGGCCACATGTCCATCATCAAACCCGGGGACATCAGGGTGGATGTTCTGGGTATTTCCAAGATAGAACAACAGGGAGGGAGGTGGGGGGGCAGGGGGTGAGGAGGGTTGGAGAAAAAACAAAATAAAATAGGAAAAAAAAAAACAACTTTCAAGTCATTTTTGGAAACGAAACAGAAGGAGAACAAAAGAAACCACCCAAAAACAAAGCCAGGAAGGAGGAATGTGTTTGGTTTTCGGAAATGGCATCCCTTGCTTTGGTTTTACTCTTTTACCCTGTGCCTGGTGGGAATTTACCTCTGGAACATCCAAGTTGGACTGGTACCTATTCCGCTGCACGAGGTTATTTTAGGGATACGTGTTCCCATCACTAAAAATACCCTATTTCTACCTGTTTTCTGAACAACATGGGGCGTGTTATGCTGTTATCTGCCCCGGTGGGTTGATTTTCACCCCAGCCAGGGAGGTTTCATGCAAGGGATGATGAAACCCTGGAAGCTCAAAGGGGACCACAGTGCAGGTCAAGTATTTATTGAGGTCTTGCCTCTCCCCCTATTTCTTCCCAAAAAATCAAGCCTGGTAAGTACAAACAAGTCTGACAGGGGCATTGGTTTGATCTTCCCTCCCTCCTGTGTTCACCTACCTTGCACTGTAAATATTTAAAGCTTTATGCCTCCTTTTCCCACGGGGCAGAGGTTGGGGTCGCTGAGAAAGGATAAGCTGGTCCAGGGAAAAATGAAGTAGGAGTGAAGTAGGTTTGCTTCTGCATCAGGAGGGTGGTTTACCTTGATTACGTAATCTGGTTTCATAATTATTTTCCTTTTCTGTTTTGTCTGTCCTAGTGCTAAATCCTCAGGAACAGCAGCTGGGACCAGTGCAAATCTCGGTGCCCCAGGACATGGGAATGGCCAGTCCTTGCAGGTGGATGATACACTAAAATCACCTAGGATTGCTTCCTGAGATAAAAATCACATTATTTTGTCTTTCTGTGTTGGTTCTTCTTTAAATCCTGCTGCTGCTGCTCTGAAATTTGGCCCTGGCCCAGCTCTTGCAAGGGCTGGGCTGAGCCCTGCGGTGTCAATGCACCTGCTGACAGCCCTGCACACAGCCTGGGGCTCCCTGGCACCCAACCCAAACTCCACTACTTGTAAAAGTATTTCAAGAAATTTTTTGAGGGGTACATCTTGTTTTTGGAATGGGGTTTTGGATTGAGAAAGCCTTTCTTGGCAGAATTATGACCCAGAGTGGTACCCAGTGGGCAAGCCAGGATGTCTCCACTGACAGAGACAGCAGCACTGATGGTCCTCATCTCCTGGAGATGCCTCTGGGATGGAAAAGGTCTTGGGATACCTGTCCCACCCTTCTGCCACCTTACCTGGTCCTTCTTTTGGGAGAAGCGCTGGTGGCAGCCGTAGATGGCGGCGATGAGCAGCAGGGACCCGGCCAGGGTGATGATGGTGATGATCAGGGGCATGCTGAACTCGTCATTGATGGTCATATCCTCCACCATTTTGCCAGAGGTGATGTTGACGATGCCCAGCTGCCACAGAAGGGACAGGTCAGGCTCCTGTGCCACCCACCACGGGGGGACATCCATGGGGGCAGCTGTGCCATGACCAGAGACCCACTTACCTCCTCTAACTTGTCATTCTTCTCCTGCAGCTCCTTGAGGACTTCTTCAGAGTCCAGGGGATCTGGGGGAAGGAAAAGGTTTCAGTCAGCACACGGTGTGGAGAGGGGACAGGTTGTGCCACCATCCCCTGGTCAGAGGGGTGACCCCCTTTCTGGAGGAGGTGGATGAAGATGGGTGAGGATGAAGCCAACCCTTGTAGGTGCCTCACAGCCAGACAAGGAGCCAGGATCTCTTCTGGAAGAGGGACAGCCTCAGAGTCCCCAGGTCCCACCATCCATCTCCAGTGGTTGATTTACAAGAGAGCCAAATGAGGGGCTGTACCTGGCTCCTCAAGGATTAGCCCCCAGTGCCTGGGTGCCTTCCCTGAGATTGGATGTGGAGTCTGGATCACCCACTCAGCCCCTGCTCTGGTGATGAGTAAGAGCAGGATGGAGCTCAGGCCTTCCTCCCCCTCATGCTAGGGCAGCAGGATGTCTCCATCTCCCAGGCACCCTGATCCTAAAGCAACATTTGAGCACCCCCAGGCTGAGCTGGGTATCCCAGCAGGGCTGTGACGTGGGCATGAAGCTCCCCTCTGTGGTCTTTGGGGAAGGATTTGAACTGTGCACCCAGTTTTAACCACCTGGGAGGAATTCTTCCTCCTGGAGACTGGTCAATGCCTTGACTCAACATGGCAGAGGGATCTGGTGCATATTCCTTGGGGTGCAAAGCTCATTTCTGGGATCACTGTACCTCTCCCAAACCGCTGGGAGGGGGCAGCCGCAGGAACAGAGCCCTTTGGCCAAGCTCTAGTAGACCTGAGGACTCTGCCAAGCCTCCAGCTCCAGGGTCCCCAGTGCCACCCTGTCCCAGTGCAGCAGGAGGGTGGGCTCATACTCACGGTGCAGGACCACCCAGACGGCCCAGTCTTGGGAATGGGGCTGGCAGGCCATCACTGTCACCGTGCACCGGTCCCTGCTGGCATTAAACACGTGCTGGGCTGTGGAGCAGAAGCTCTCAAAGAAGGAGTTGTTGTTGCTGGCAGTCCTCCACTCATCCTGTGGAGACAGCGAGGGTCAGCACTGCTACCCCACCCAGGAACATCCCACCACATCTCCAGGGGTACAGGATGCCCCATCCTTATAGAATGTCCCCTTTAGGACCGGCCACTCCATGCCGTGGTCTGGTTGAAAAGGTGATGTTGGGTCATAGTTTGGACTCAGTGATCTCAGAGGTCTTTTCCAACCAAATGGGTTCTGTGATCTTCCCTCATCCCTGTGCACTGCCTGGCTGCTGCCGGGCCCTCCCAGGGAACAGGAAAAGTTTAAAAGTAGTTTCTTTACAAGAAGCCGAGCTCTTGGCTGCCGTTCCTCACCGGGGCCCTGCACCAGCCTTATCTGTGAGGCACAGCTTTCGGTGTTCCAGAAATAGCAGGTCCCTGAGGGAAGCGGGGCGGGGGTGCTGGCGAGGCCAGGGGGCCGCAGCGGGAGCAGGGCAGGGCTGTGCAGCCCCACAGTTCCCCCACAGGCATCTCCTGCCTTTCTACCCTCTGTCCGCACCAACACAGGTCCCTGTCCTGCCTAAAACTTCCCCACAGCTCTGGAGGGAAGAGCAAGAGAGTGTCTTGTTTTTGGATAAAGTCACAGAACGAATCACAGAGTGGTTTGGGTTATAAGGACCCAAAACATCACCCAGTTCCACTCCCTGCCACGGGCAGGGATAACTTCTGTAGACCAGATTGCTCTATGCCCCATCCAACCTGTCCTTCAACACTTCCAGAGATGGGAAAGCCACAGCTTCTCTGGGCAAACGAAACCATCCCTGGAGAGATGGGAGAGGGGTGGATGGAGCCCATGCTCCCTCTGTGGTGTTCCTGAGGTTTTTTGCCCAATGCTTTGTAGCATTTGGGAGCTCACTAAGGTAGAGGGGATCACCCTCCTGCCTGCACAGATCCTGATGTGTGGATGTGGCACTTGGGGACATGGGTTAGTGGTGGATTTGGCAGTGCTGGGTTAATGGTTGAACATGATGATCTTAGCAGACTTTTCCAACCTAAATCATTCCATGATCCTGTACACTGACCTGGCTCTCACAGGTCCTATATGAGAGGTGCTGTATATACAGCTCCTGTGTGCACAAGTCTGTGTGCAGGTGATCCTGTGTGTAAAAGTCCTTAATCCCTGCTGAAATGAGGTGGGAAAGGCTCTGCTCCTTCCTGATCCATCACCCCAAACCTTCCCATCCCAACCCCACTCGTGGCTGGCAGCACCCCGCTTGCTGCACCACGGGGATGGGAGCTGCCCGGCTCAGGGGACGCACCTAATCTCACCCCATCTTATCTAAATATTTGGGAAGCAGCAGTGGAGACAGGATGCGCTTGCCGGGGCGGAAGGCTAGCCCCGGATACAGTGCGAGGGCGAGCTCAGCATCGTGGGGCCCTGGCTGTCCCTGGGAACAGTCGCTGTCCCTCGCCTGTCCTTTCGCTTTGCACCGGGAGAAATTCCGCGGGGCCCCTCTGTGGGGTTGTGCCATCCCTGGGAAAAGAGATGGGTGGGAAATCTGCCCCAGCCCGAGGGCAGCATTCCCGGGAAAGCTGGTTCCCAGCAGGGCAGGGAGGAGGGGGCTGTAGCTCGGTGGTTTTATCACGTCTGGACGCTGGGTTGTGCTCCTACCCTTGGAATGTCCTGTGATTTACCAGTCCCTGTCTGCGCAGCACTTTCTGCTTGGCAGAGGAAGGGAAAGCCTCTGCTGCCTCCCTGCATCCTCCTTCCCCTGATTTTGCCGCAGCTCTGCTTTCCCCCAGCCCTCAATAACCTGCTTCTTCCCCTACCACCCCATGGGGGGAGGGGGGGGACCCCTTTTTTGTGGGTGTGGAGGAATGCGAGGCTGAAACGTCGCTGAGACAACTTCAGTGGCAGCCGGTGAGCAGTGCCCAAAGCCCTTCAGAGGCTGAACTGGGGGGATTGTCCCTTTCCAGGGCTGGAGAGGGGCAGGGTGAGGCCGGCAGGGATGCCCTGGCAGCTCCCCCTCCGCCGCCGGAGCCACTCGCATTCCTTGGCCGGAGTTGAGAGGCGCTGCCGAGCAGCTCGGATCCGGTTCCCACACTGGCGGGGACCTAAAACCAACATCCCCGAATGAGGTAACAGCACTTGAGTCAACAAACCAGCCCCGCCAGCTGCGCGGGGTGAGGGGGCACCACGACCCTGCTCGGTGAGGGAGTCCCTCTGCCTGCTGCAGGGACTGTCCTGTGCACCCAGAGCAGTGGGTGTCACACAGGAATTCCAGTGGGTTCAAGTGGTCCTGCTATGGGTTTTGTGGTCCTGCTGTGGGTTTTGCATCCCTCACTGCTGCTCCCCAGCATCCACTGACTCAGCTCCTTGGGCACATCTGTGTCCAGGCGGGGGTCACGATAGAGGAGGAACCCCTGGAAGATAGACATGGGGTTGTGTGGCTGAACCACAGCACAGGCTACACCAACCACCTCTGTCATCATCACTTCTCACTTCACGTAACTCATTTTGGGGTTGGGATGAGGAGCAGAGAGTCCATCCATCCATCCATCCATCCATCCATCCATCCATCCATCCATCCATCCATCCATCCCTTCCAAGGCAGGAGAAACCCAACTGAAAATACACTTGTGAGCCAGACCTGGGAAGAAGTCACCCTATAGAATGTGAGGTATTGAGCTAATAAGCCTTGTTAAAAAACTCATTAAGATCTTGCTGTAACCAAAGGAATGAGAAGGAGAAGGTGGGGAAACATGGACCAAACTGTTCAGCATCGGTTCAAAGCATCACCTCAAGAGTAAGGATACAGGGAACCAACCGGCCTGTGAAACATCCTTTTTTGGCTTTTTAAAAAGGATTTATAGTTTGAGTTCCTTGTTGCCTGGAGAATCTGAGGTGTGGTGGGGTGAAAGGTCTGCAATTCCTGGATTCAGTCCCAACTGTTTTCTGGGGTTCCCCCCATCACTGGTGCTGCCCCACCAGCCCAGCTATGAGTGGAGTGGGTAGCTCTGCAGTGTCCTGTCCCCTGCCCTGTGTGATCCAGACATGTCCCCCACTATTGGTCCCCCCACACTGCCCTGGCTTCTTGCTGGACCTGAATTTTTAGTACAACGCCACCCTGACTCTGGCTTGTTCTCGGGGCAGGATTGGAGCTGTTTCTGGAACACTTCTCCTCACAGCACACACTTTCCTGTTTTCCCACGGCTTGTGAAACGCAAAGGATTTTTTCACTTTGCTGTCAGGATTTGGCTACAGACGTGTTTACCAGGCCTACAAAGCAGGGAAACCAGATAGTGCCATTTCTCCGTTATCTGCTCGGCCTGGGAGGCACAAAATGGGCTGCAATTTTCAGGAATACGACGAGTGGAAAGCTAAGGGTGAGCAGGGGTGGGGAGGCGCTCTGGCAGCCAAGGAGGGCGATGGGATGGGAGGATGCAGCCCTTGGGAGGATGCACCCTTGCAGCCCTGCAGCCTTTCTGTGGCTGTTTGGGGCGTAATTGGCATTTTGTGCTAACAATGCTCTGGCTGGTTATTGCACCCAGAGGAATCAAAGGGAAGCAGGGTGGGAGACTCCCTGGCTCACCAGCTCCAATGCTCCATGGCCCTGGGGCAGGCCATGATGCCAAGATGTGGTGTCTGCCCATCCCTCAGCTCACTGGTGTTTCCCAGCATCACCATCCCTGCTTCCAAAATCCTCCCAGTACAACTCCATGGGAAGGACAGCAGCTCTGGAACATCAGTGTGCCCAGAAGGAAGAGGGAAACTTTAAACACCAGCACGGTCCTAAGTCCTTTTCGGCTCCAAAATTGGATTTTGTCAATCTGATTGAATATTTTTATATATTCATTACAAAATTTGATGAGAAGCTTTTCCAGCATGAACCTGCAGCCGTGTCCAGGCATTACTTGGGGAAAGGGATGGTCTCAGGACAGACCATCCTGCTGGGGCTTCATGGAAATCAGGCCCATCCCTTGGAATCATCTTCAGTATTCAGAGCAGCATCACTAAGGACATCACCACTACTGCAGGTGTGTGGGCAAGGAGCATTTACACCCAGCAGCAGCCAAAGTAGGAAGGTGACAACAGACAGCAGGCAGGGGCTTTCCCTCCTCCAGGAGCACAGTGGATGATGCTGGGAGGTCCAAACCCTTTCCAGGGCTGCCAGGCAGGGTCATCACCCAGGCACAGTGAATTTCGAGGGCTGCTGTGGTCAGTAGTTGCATTCACAATGTGTCTGAAGGGGTTTTGTGAACACAGTGTGGCTTCACTTGGACAGTCCCTTCCAACTAGGCTGATTCTGTGATTCATTTGAGACAGGGAATGACAGGACAAAGGGGAACAGGTTTAAATTAAAAGAGCAGAGATTTAGGTTAGATATTAGGAAGAAATCCTTTACTGTGAGGATGGTGTGACACTGGAGCAGGTTGTCCAGAGAAGGTGAGGCAGCCCCATCCCTGGAAGTGTCCAAGACCAGGATGGACAGAGCTTGGAGCAATCTGGTCTAGTGGAAGGTGTCCCTGCCCATGGCACAGGCTGTGAGAAGGCCCCTGAAGTGCCAATTTCCCACTGCTTACACTGCCAGAAACCAGAGCATTATCATGCCAAAACCCACCCCTGAGCCCTACCCACAGTCACTCTCTCAGGACCTCACCAGCCATTTACTGGTGTCTCCTCCTCTTTATCACCAACAAAAAACTTCTTCCTAGTTGGAACTTATCACTACAGTGCATCTTCCCTATTGCAGGAAGCTCACAGTTTCCACCAGAACCATTCTGAAGGTGGATATCCCTCAGGAACACCAGCAGGCAGTGCCCACCCACCAGAAAGGGTCTTGGTGTGTGGTCCTGGGTTGGGCTTGCCTGCCCCCAGCCTTGCCAACACATTTTACTGCTCCCTGATCTTGTAGAGGGTCTGAAACAAGTGAAATGGAAGTTTTTTTCCTCTCACTTTAGGGTTCTGTGAGAGCATTGAGGAGCACAGTGAGTCCCAAACTCCAGGCTCCTCTGCTTCCCAGTTTCCCTGCAGTTGGATGCCACCCTACCCCAGTGTGAGGTACAAGATCTCACAAGCGCACAATAACTGGTGGAGGAACACCTCATTTTTTCTCTTGGGTTTTGGGACAAAATTCCAGCCCCTCAGTTTAGGCAAGAAGCCTTCTTGCTAGCATAGGGAAAGATTTACCCTTTAAAATTTTCCATTTGTCTTTCTGTAAGACCTGGGTGGGCTCAGCTGGTCCTTCTACATGGAGAAGACAACACTGGTCTCTTCTCCTCCTGCCACGTGCCCCAGTGTCACCAGCAGTGGTGACATTGCTGAACATAGGTTTGCATTCACCATTTTACATTGGTTGCAACTTTGATGAAATTGCCTCATTTCCGAGCATTTTCTCACATGCTCAGAGCACCACAGGTTAAAATCTGAACCTCCAACAGCTGCTAATTCTCCCTGGAAGTCAAAAAGGTGGTACTTACACAGGTTCTGGGCTCTTTCAGCCGAATGGTGGGCCTGGTATGTTGCATCTGGTCTTCACAGATGAGCTGGAAAAGCAGAAGAAAAGCAGCTCTCAGTGCTGGACAAAGGCAGGAAGGATGGTTGGTCACCAATCCAACAGCCCATCATTTGTTTCCTGGGGAAAAGAGCCTGATCCCGCTCCTGGCTGCACCCTCCTGGGGAGTTGTAGGGAGCCACAAGGTCCCCCCTGAGCCTCCTTTTCTCCAGCCTGAGCCCTCCCACCTCCCTCAGCTGCTCCTGGTGCTCCAGACTCTTCCCCTGGACACACTCCCTTTCACCTCCATCCTCATCCTTTTTCTCTGGAAAGCTCCAGGAGAAAGGGATGGGAGTAAATCACCTCGAAAGGTTCTTTCCAGCCCAGAGTTCTGTGATTCTACAAGCTGGAATTACTTTGCTGGCAAATCTCTCTCTCTCTCTCTGACACAGAAACAGCAAGAAGAGCCACAGACTCCTCGTGCGCGTGGGATGGCAGCTCAATTAACACCACTGAGAGGCGCCCACCCTCCCCTTTGGTGCCATTACCTTGTTTGGGTAAGAAATGTTGGGTTGCTGGTGGCCAGAACCGCAGCTCTCTGTCTGGTCTGGTGGCTGGGCACTGTCAGGGCTCTGGGAGGCACTGGTGGGTTTGCCTGATGCAGATCCAATGTCGTGGGTCCTCTGGTCTGGCTCCCCAATATGCACCAAAAAACAAGCAGACAGACACTGACACAGTATAGAGGACACAGCTGGCACTAATCTGTTAGGGATCATCTCAAAGTCAGTTTTCATCTCCAGCCCTGCCTTGAAGCTCATTGTGTCAAAGGCTGGAGAGGCTTTAGATTGCTCCTTTAATTTTATAAATTTTTTAAATTAGCTTCGAAATGGAAAGAATCTGATTACTGATTTTATTTTCTGCTGCTGAAAACTTGTCAGAGTGTTCTGGAGAGAGGGAACCAAAGGCCATTGCATGGCTGTGTGTGGGTAGCTGGGTAATCACTTAGAAGTATGGGGTGACCTTACTTTCACTTTATCTGGGGTGTCTTCCATGGAGATTTTCTCAACAGACACAGACCTGGCTACCCAGGATCTGCCACCCCCCTCTGCTGGGAGGGGATGTAATGCCATAACCTCTGCTGGCTGCACCTCCATGGAAAAATTCCAGGGTGACATGCTTGGAAGTAGTGCCTGGTTCTACAGGAGACAGCCTGGGGTGTCCTGCCTGCTATTCCAGAAGGGCACAAGTCCCAAATCTACCAGCCCCATTCAGGTGTCTCTGATACCTGAGGTCACCTGCAGGACTTGGTTAAGTTCTGTCACATCTTAGAATTGTTTGTGCAGTGGGAGCACAGCCTTGCTCCTGCCTCCCCAGAACCCTTTGAAGACATGGATCTTCATCCCTGGCTTCCTAATTGATCCTTAAGTGGTGACAAAGAGATTTAAAATGCCACAGGATGTTCACAGCCTGTTTGCTCTCGGGACTCCTGCCTCTTCCACAGAAAAGATGAGGGATATTTCCCTCCCAGACACATTCTGAAGGCTCCAGGAGAGAATTAATTCCAAAGCCATCTGTTTCTCATGCTTTCTGCCAGCTATTTATTAAATATAAAGGGTTTTTTAGACCTCTTCAGGCTTAATGCTTGAGGCCCAATTTGAATTAACATAATTTTATATATCACCCTTCAGTGGAGAACAGCCCTGTGGAGCAGGAGGGAAAAGAAAGGAAAGAGAAACATCCTTCATGAAAATATCCATTTCACCTCATTCCTGCCCACACATGAAAACATGACTTGGGGGAAGCCAGTGAAGATGGCCTTGCAATAAAACCTTGGCCCATTTAGTGATGCCAACAGCTGGGAGGCCAAGGGGGATGGAGATGTTTTTTGAGTGGCTTCTGTATTCCAGGTAACTGGAAACTGGGTCAAGAAGAGCATCTTCCAGGGGAAGATAATGAAGGGCTCCATTGTGATCACAGCTTTTATTCAGAGCCAGATGTGAGCTGAACCCACAATCCCAGCCAAGTCTGGAAGGCTCCATGGAGCCCTCACAGTCCCACAGGGTGATGACCTCCCTGTAAATGGTACCAGACAAAAATGCCAGTTTGGGAGGCTGAACTATTCCTCACCAGGACACCTAGCAGCTAACACGCCTATAAAACTCCAGAGGTCAGAGAAAACACCTTAATGGTGTTCAGCAAGGTCCTGAACATCACGTGGGCACTCCTAATGTTGCTTAGACAGCAGTCAGCAGCCCAAGGCCTCCCGAACGTCCTACCAAAGTCAGACTCCTCAGGGGCTGTAAACTCAGAGTTTAGCCACAAAATCTCCTTAGTCATCTAAAGCTCATTTTCTGTGCATGCCCAGACAGCCTTCCCTAAGCTGTCAGCTGCACCAGGGATCCTCCACAGGCAGCATTCCTAGGGCTGTCACACTGCTTCCCCAGCTCTCCCCCATCAGTTCCCAACCCATCACTGCTGCTGTCCTTCGCCGTCACTGAAGATCGAGCCACTGCAGCTGATGGTGCTTCAGGCACCCTTTGGTCCCTCCAAAAGCCAATTCCTGCGCTTTGCCTGTTGATTCCTTCCTTGAATTTCACTATCTGCATCGACTCGACCTCCACCAAGGACAACAGGGACCTAAATATGCGCTTGTCACACAGACACCTGCGCTGGAAAGTCCTAAAATGAGACAAAGTGGCGACAGCCCATAACGGCAGGAGGTGTTTAGGGTAGCCAGAGGAGGAGAAAACACAAAAAGGCCTCCCCAGCACAGGAAACCAAGGTTCCTGTCTTCTGTTACCTTCCCCAGCAGCTGTTGTGGTGGCTTCCTTTGGGACCGTGTCTTTGCTGCCAGGTTGTGACATCGGAGTGGTGGCGAGGGACGGGGATCCGATGAGAGTGGTAGCAGCAGTGCCAGTGCTCCCAGAACTGGCGGAAGGGGTTGGTGCCTGGGCTGAAGAACTGGAAGAAGGAGGCTGCTTGGTGGCACGTGGGGAAGAAGAGACAACACACTCCTTGGAGCTTTCGGGAGGGTCAGTCCTCGCCACTGTGGTGCTCACAGTGGTTTTAGGCAAATGACCCGAAGGCTGGTTTCCCTGAGGCTGTGTGGTGGGGGAGGATGTGCCAGCAACCCCTGTAGCTCCTGGAGGACTGGTTGCTTGAGTGATGATGAGTTTTCCAGCAGTAGTGGTCCTCGAGCTTCCTGAAGTGGCTATGGCAATACTGGACTGCTGGGAAGTGGTGAAGCTTGCTGCAGGGGTTGTGATGCTTTGTGTGGAGCTGTCCTGCCTAGACACATGGGATGGGACAGCGGTGGTAGTTGATGCTGACCCCAGTGTTGTGGGGGTGTTCCCTGTCACTGTGGTGGGTGACTTGGCCATGGGGGACGATGACGGTGCCGGGTGGTTTGTGGGGATGGTGGTTTGAGCAGTGGATGCTTCCACAGGGTGCTGAGGGGTTTGGTTCTCAGTCATGGTGGTGGTGGCGGTGGTTAGGGTTGGGGCAGGTGCTGGTGCAGAGGTGGTTGGTCTCTCTGTGGTGCCTGCAGTGATGGTCATTCTGGTGGGTCCTGTCGTTGCAGTGGTCGCGGTTTTCCCTTGGTCTGCAGAATCTGCATCATCCTGAGACCTGACACCTGGGGAAAAGCAAAAAATGCCAAGGTAAACTCTGAACTAAGGAAACTGCCCTTGGTTCCCCCTCAGAACATGTATTTGTGGAAGTAAACACTGGCGTAAACCACGAGTCATTGGCTCAGGGCTTGCCTCTTGCTCTCCAAAGTCATATCAAATTCCATGTTCTGGTATCACTGAGTCCAGCAGGAAGCAGAGCAGAGGAGGACAAGAGGAACCTCCAAACGTAGTCAAACTCACAGGACTTCAGAGGGAGAGCAGGAGGACAAGACCTGCTGGGTCTCAGGATGCAGGTCTCCTTCAGATGGGAAGTCCACCAGCTTCCATACAAAGCCCTGCAAGTGGTTCCCAAAATAAAGCAGATCCTTGTAAGAGGACAGCCAAGGGATGCACTGACAGCAATTGTCCATCCCTGTTATGAGGGTCTCCCACATCCCTGAAGGGATAAGGTGACACAGAATCACAGAATCATTAGGTAGGAAAAGACCTCCGAGATCATTAAGCCCAAACAATTACCTCACAATGATCGCACATCACATGTAAAGAGGTCTGTGTTTGGTTTCTGAAGAATAGTTTAAACTTTCAAATGATGAAGCTGTTCCTCAGTGGGGGATGCAGCTGAAGGACAACTCTCCTCACAAGAGAGAACTCTCCCAGAGCAGAGAGCTCTGCAACGTGCTGCAATGCCAAAAGAGGTATTTTCACTGCTAAACCAGTATAAAAACCTGGGTCTGTTCTTCTGTTTGTAATCACTGCAGGAGCTCCATCAATGGCCACAGAGAATTTCCCCACGTGGTGACCACCAGTTCTGGGCTCTTGCTCAAATTTACCCCTGAAAAGTTTGACCAATTTTTCACCTTTCAGGAAAAATGGGCTGAGCCACTTTATTCACAGATCCCTCTGGAGTCAAGGCTATGATCTGATTTGGGGAGAAGGTTCTTCCATTTGGGGACTGTGCAGTAAAACTGCTATAATTTCCCCTCCCCCCCCCCCCCCCCATGAAGAACTCATATATTATTTCCAACCCTCCAAAACAAGAGCCACACTTCCAAGGATTCATTTTTTAGCCTAATGCTGCTCTCCAGAGATCTGCTTTGTTCCTCCCTGCTGGCACATAGGCAAAATTTCTTCTCTTACAGAGCCTGGCTATTGATACTGATTGTGTATCCAAGATCTGATCAAGCTCAAGTTTCTGGCTTGAGAAGGACCTGGGGAGTGGGATTCGGGAGGCTGCAAGAACTTTGAGTTCCTGTGGGGACAGAGTGGGTTTGGAGGAGGCAGAGGAGCTACAGCTGGGCCTTGCATAGGCATCCAAACAGGGAATGGAATGGAATGGAATGGAATGGAATGGAATGGAATGGAATGGAATGGAAAGGAAAGGAAAGGAAAGGAAAGGAAAGGAAAGGAAAGGAAAGGAAAGGAAAGGAAAGGAAAGGAAAGGAAAGGAAAGGAAAGGAAAGGAAAGGAAAGGAAAGGAAAGGAAAGGAAAGGAAAGGAAAGGAAAGGAAAGGAAAGGAAAGGAAAGGAAAGGAAAGGAAAGGAAAGGAAAGGAATATAGAATATCTCAGTTGGAATGTACCTACACTGATCAGCTCACACAACTGCCTGGCCACCTCAGGGGAATCACAGTACCACAGACTCATTTGGTTTGGAAGGGACCTCAAAGATCATCTCATTCCAACCCCTCCTGCCACGGGCAGGGACAGCTTCCACTATCCCAGGGTGCTCCAAGCCCCATCCAACCTGGCCTTGAATGTTTCCAGGGATGGAACAACCACAGCTTCTCTGGGCAACCTATTCCAGGACCTCTCCACCCTCCCAGCCAAGAATTTCTTCCCAATATCCCATCTAACCCTGCTCTCTGTCACTGTAGGGCCAACACCCCTTGTCCTATCACCCCATGCCTTTGTGAAAGTTCAGATCTCCTCCCAAAACATGATTTCCCCACCAGCCACCAGGAGCAGCCACTCCTGGAAGCACAATCAAGATGTGAGTGTGACTGAAAGTAGCAGCGCAAATTATTTTAGGAAACATTCGGCTTGTGAGAAAACATTTCCATTACATCTGCAGGAAAAGGGCTTTTGTGGAGATAAGTCACGTTTCCTATGGGCTGACCACTGTCTGAGGGAGAAGAAGAGGTAAAGAAATAAAACACCGTCACAGGGTCCTGACAGATAAACCCAAGGTGCCAAAGATAGGAGGGAATTTTGACCTACCACCTCCTTAGTTGTGTTATCAATTTGTGTGGCTTGGATTGCCAGTGATGGTTGCACCAAGCTGGGGAGAGACCAGGCATCCAGTGAGCCACAGAACGGGTCTGTCCCATAAATAGGGTGTAAAAGTTTGATGGGGGGGTCTGACAACAAAAGAGGTACAAAAAAAAAAAATCCCCTAAAGGTAGAAACGTTACAAAAGAGACAGAAAGAAAGAAAGGGTTGGAAGGAAGGAAGGAGGAAATCCCCTGCTGCTCTCGTTTCCTCTTCATGCCCCGGCCTCACCTCACAGGGGCAGAATTAAAGGCTCCAAAGAGAGGTCAAAAAGACAGTTCAATTCAACTCAGTCCAAGAGATGGGGACAGGACCCTGCTTTGGCTCTAGGCCAGTCCTAGTGGCCAGCTGGGACCACCCTGTGATCCAAGGAACCGGCATCCCTGCCCCAGCACTTCCCTGGGGAGATACAGATGGGATTTTACCACTTTTAGCAAAAAAACTGAGGGCAAAAGCCCAAAGTAAGGGTTGTCCTGCTGATGGGGAGATCTGGTGAGATCCTCCAGGCTTGTCCTGGCTGGGGTGGTAGCAGGGTCTTTTTTGGGGCACATAGAGTGACACAGCCCCCCAAAAAATGGCTGGGAGAAGAATCAAGACTCAAGCTGGTACCCAAAAATCTCATTAGTGTTTCAAGTTTCTTTATCTCTACATCCACTCCTAGTGTTCCTCTTCAATGAGGTCAAGAGATGTTAAAAAATCCATTTATTCTTCCTCATCAAGCCAGGACCAGTGATTTAAGTGGGATTAAGCATCATGGGTTGGACCTACAACACACCAGTGGAGAGGAGCTGTGGCTACAGCTGGGTGAGATCCTGTCCCACAGAGCGACAAAATCCATCTCCATACCCCTCCTGCAGGTTTTTTGGGCACCTTTCTGTCAGCAAAATTTACCTTTTCTATCCTGCTGCATTAAATTAAACTGTTTTCTCACTGCTGCTGCACAAGGTGCTGCTACAATCACGGGGCTCAATACCTTCCTGCAGTTTTATTGCTCTGAGCTTAATGTTGTTTGTCCAGGGATTCTGTCTCACTGCAGCTTTGGGAAAAAAAACGCATTTCATTTAGAAAAATTGCATTTTTTTTTGGCATCTTGCAGGATCACCACCCACAGAAGACCTGGCTTAGGCAAACCCATTGCAAACTTAATTCCGAAGCAGAAACAACTACGAGCACCACAGTCCCAGGAGTCACTGTATTCCATCCACAAATACTGTATGTCTTTCAAATGCCAGAAAATGTTGGATTTCTTTTTTTTTTTTTTTTTTTTTTTAATCTCTTCCTCCCTCGCTGGCCACCTGTGCCAAATTTCAGTGGTGGACTCAGGGGTAATAACTGGTAACGAGCCCCTGTTTGCCTGGGCTGGTGGCCAGTATTGCCTGACAACTGTCCCCAACAGAAGAAATGAAAAGGATCAGGATGAAGGAGAAGAAAACCCCTGGCAAGAACAGCCAGAGAGGACAGGATTATGTTTGGGCCCCCTTCAGCATGAAAATCACCCACAAAAGATACAGTAAGTCCTTTTGCAGGGAACAAGTGATCCCTTCACGCCGTGAGCCCTGGAGATAAAAGGATTTAAGACATCTATGAGAGAGGAGGAGGAGGAGAAGGAGGATGGAGGAGAGATCCTCCAAGTTATCACTCCCCTTACCTGGAGGAGACCCTTCCCAAAACAAATTCCACTTGAATTTCAGCCAGAGTCCCTCACCCTGTTTTCCAGAAGGCAGTAAAAAAACCACCTGCCCCTGACCTTCCTGGCTGCATTTTGGCACGCCAAGGCCACTTTTTTCGATTACACTTTTCTGGACCGCCCCCAATTCCACATTTTAGGGAAGATGAGAGCAATTTAGCAGCAGCCGGGGGTATTTTGACAGCACTTGGCTGCAGTGAGTCTAAAGGTCGGTCTGCACTTGTCTTCTTGCATGTATCCCCCAGAAAATCCAAACCTCTGGTGCTGGGTGTGTGGTCGATCTGCGGGAGGAGGGTGCGAGCCCTCCGCGTATCCGCGGGCTCTGCGGCCAAACAGGAGGAAATGAGTCCACTGCAAAAACATGATTTCATGTCCGGATACGTGTATCCCATGACCGGGCCTGCGATACGGTGTGTCTGGGATGGGCACAGCCAGGAGGGGAGACAACTTTCCCTTATTGCTGATTACCCAGACGGGCTCGCTGGGCCCGTGTGGGAGGCTGGAAGTGTCCCTGTGGGTGCTGGTGGGTGAGGGTGGTCAGGGGATGGTGGGATGTGAAAAATCCCCCAAAATGTAAAAGGAAAGATGAGCTGCCTTGTGCCAGCACAGCTCCTCACAACAGCAGTTACGAACACGGCTCTGAGCTGCTGTGCACCACCTCTAACCCTCTAATTCCAGGCTCATGGAATCACAGAAAGGTTTGGGTTGAAGGGGACCTTAAAGGCCCTCTAGTCCAACCCTCTGCCTTGGGCAGGGACACCTTCCACTATTCCAGGGTGCTCCAACCCTTGGCCTTGAACACTTCCAGGGATGGAGCAGACGCAGCTTCTCTGAGGGCCTCACCACCCTCACAGGGAGAAATTTCCTACTAAGATCTAATCTAATTTCCAACAAATGTCTAATCTCAAGTTTGTCTCTTCCAGTTTAACCATGCCTTGGAGTGATGCTCTGGTTGTAACCTCAGTGCAGTGAGTACGTGGAGTTTTGCAGGCTGGGGAAGGCGCTCAGGGGAGAAGCTTTTTGGAAAGGTCAAGGCTTGGAGCGTGAAAAGAGAATCAAACAGGCTCAAAATGCAAAGTGAAAGGACATGTCCTGTCCCTCCTTCCACAGCCCACCCAAAGCCAGCAATTAATTCCCTCTCCACGCAGCTCCTCTGATTAATTCCCTGCCCAACAGCTTCCCACTTCCTATTTTGGTAACGCCTCCCCCTGTCTCGCCCCCCCGGTCCACCTTGTTGAAACAGCTCAGATATTGGCTGAAATTCTATTAATAGTGAGAAAAGGAAACTCAGAAGAATAACTGAGGAAATGGTGGGTGACACACCCCACGCCGGCAGGCTGAGCCCGGCTCGGAGCCTTACACCAGCCGGCTCCTGCTCCTCCCAAGGTGGGATGAGAAAGCTGAGCAGCCTGAGCAGCCCAGGGAAGGGGAAGGGATGTGAGCCAGGCCCTGAGGAAGTTCCTATTTTCCTCCCCTTTTTTTTGCAGCCTTTCCTGATTGAAACAGGGGCAGCGGGTTGAGTTCATCAAAGGCAAAGCAGGGGCTGAGGCTCCGGGGGCGGCCTTTCCTAGGGGACAGCGTTTGCCAAAGTGACTGAGGAAGCTCCTGGGCTTTTCTTTGCGTTGCAAGAAGCTCCTGGGAGCAAGGAGGGTTTTATCCAACCTCTGCAATGCAACCATGTCTGAGGTGCAGCAGAGCCCAGCCACCGCAGAGGACAGGAAATCTGTCACCTCCTTTTGAAACTGTGAGAGGGATCAGATTGGCAGAATATCACAGAGCAGTGTTATTTATCCTGGAATTAAGCAGGGCTACCGGAGCAAGTGGTTACTTCACAGGATTTTTCATTTTGCCTGTGCAGAGGCTCTTTCCCTTCCATCGTCTTAGGGATGGATGGGATCCAAACAGGGTCTTCCTGAGCTGCCTGTAGAGATTTTGGTGAGGGATGTGGTACAGGGATGGTTTACATATCACCCCGGCACTCTCCACGTCTTAAGATGCTTTCCTAATGTGTATCACCCAACCCCTTTGCTGCCAGCCTCACCCTCAGCTTTATGAAATGGCTTCACCCAGGCCAAAGATCAACTTGGCTTCCTGGGTTAGAGAATAGGGAAAGATCCAACAGCAGCTGCCAGCATTCACCTCTAATCCATCAGTCCAATCATCCAGTGCAGATATATCCTCTCCAAACCCCTGCCAGAATAAAAACTGCTGCAGAACAGTTTTGATGGAATTGCTCTGCAAAATGCTAAAGTTGAGACCTACTGGCTGGGTCTAATTAGTGCGCAAAAACACTTGGGGAGGGGCTGCATCAAAGAAGTGTGGGCAGCAGGTCAGGGGAGGGGATTCTTGGCTGTGAGGGGGATGAGGCCCTGGCACAGGTTGCCCAGAGAAGCTGTGGCTGCCCCTGGATCCCTGGAAGCATCCCAGACCAGGTTGGATGGGGCTTGAGGCAACCTGGGATAGTGGAAGCTGTCCCTGCCCATGGCAGAGGGGTTAGAATGAGATGATTTTTAAGGTCCTTTCTAAACCAAACCATTTTATAGTTCTAAGAAATAAGTATGCCTGGAGTCTAATTTAAAGCCACTGGGTTCATTGTCAGCAGGGAACCTCCTTTGCCCTGCTGTGAAAAGACCCTATTGAAAAAACCTCTTCAAATTGCTGCTGTTTAGATCGTGTGTGGAAGTGACAGTGAGATGGAGGCAATAATGCTGACATGTGCCCTCTTCTCTGCTGTCAAATTGAAGGAATCGGCAGCCACAGCCTCTGCCCTGAAAACCCCTCCCAATAAACCCTTACTGTCTGGATGTGGAGCAGGGCAGGAGGGGAAAATGGATTCAATTTTCCCTATTCAGAACTGGGAAAAAATTAAGTCTTCCCTATTTTTACCAAGTATAGGTAACCCTGAGGCCCAAAGAGCAGGACTTGAAGCAAACCTCACGTGAGCTTTGGCTGCTTCATCCTCTCTGCTAGATCTGCCTGGCTTTATTTTATTCACACAAAAGCCTTTAAACCACCTTTGTTTCAAGCAAGAAACCTACCCGCAGCCTGATACACTTTTCCTGCCAGGACTGCAACAAATGTCCCCAGAACCCAGGTTTTGATGAACCAGCATTTTCTGACGACAAACTTGCTTCATTAACAAATTCCCCATCAGCTCTTTCTGCAAGTGTTTGAGCCAGCTCAGCTCGTCGGCTGTTTCATTTGGAGGTACAACAAATATTAAAAATAATCATCCCAAGGCACACCTCCCCACACTCCTCTTTCCCTGCAGCCCTGACTAGTCTCCTCTTTCTTCTCTTGGTCTCTATAAACACCACATTTGGGAAGGCAGAAATGGGTTCATTTGCTGCACTAATTAATGACCAGACAGTGGATTGGAGGGAGCAGGAATATCTCAGTGTCCCTCACTCCCACCTTTCTCAAAAATTTTGTTGTTGAATTGTCCTTCATGCCATGCTTGGACCTCTCCTGAATTTCTCCTCAGAGTCTGGGGTTTGCCAGAAATTTGTGATCAGTGGCATTTTTCACTCAAAGCTGGTCCATCCCAGGTTGTTCTGCATCCCATGGCCAGCTCCAGCCAGAGGTGAGGAATGCCAGCAGTGGGAAGTTCAGCCTCTCTTATGGATAAACATAGGACATCCTATTTAGGATTGTGTCTCCACGACTCTTCTCATGGAAAATCTGTGGCTATCTAAAAAAAGTGAAGGGGAAAGACAAAAAAACCATCAGAAGGAGACAGGAAGACCACCGTGGAAAATGAGAGCTTCGAAATCCTTCACAGGAGGTTGTCAAGGAGTCAAACAAACACAAACACACGTGCCCACCTCTTATCCACGCAACCCACAGTCACTTTTCACCACTAAACCTGGAAATAACCCTCATTCCATCAGGGGAAAGAGGATATTTCCATGCCATCCACGATGGGATTTTTAAGGGACCTGATGCAGAATGAGCTGGGGTCTCTGCAGCCAGGAACACCTCGTTGTGTAGGAAACAGAATTGGAGCTGCTGGAGCGGAAATTGTGGAACATGAGCAAAAAATGCCTCCTGTCCCAGCCTGACCAGGGCCTCCAAAACTGAGCGTGGCCACGCTCCTGTCCTCTCCTGAATCCTTTATACCACTGGAGTGGAGCTATCCCACGACGGCCTTGCTGCTTTGGAGGAGGATTTGTGGCTATTGTCAAGGGGGAATCAATCACCGCTGGCTGAAGGACACAGTGTCTGGAACATTTAGCCCTGAGACCCCTCTATTTCTGCGAAAGTCACACAGGACTTCGGAAGAAACTCAAGGTTTACACCGAGTAATGGGGCCAGAAAATCTCTCTGGATCAAGATAAAGGGCAGGTGATTCTGTCCCAAAGCAGTGGTTGTGAGTCAACACAACACTGAAAACTGCAGGAAAGCTGTAAGAATACACAACTCTATTATACACTGAATATCTGGGGGTTTTCTTCAGTGTTGTAACTCTAAGATGATCTTTCAGGATTTTGTCTGTGAACATGAGCACTAAAAAAGACCTTTTTTTTTTTTTTTTAAGGAAAGGCAAATAAGTTAAAAGTCTGGATTTTTCTGAATTTGGACAGGAATCTCAGGTCCATGAGAAGAACCTAAAGACTGTGGCTGCCAGATTGGGAATTCCACCTTGACCACATGAGGATCCCACCAACTTTACCACTTCTCTCTGGGGTGGAAGAAGGGTTGGAGGGACTTCAGCGCCTCTCCTGAGTGTTGAGGGCTGGGCCACAAGTTGATTCCAGCACTAAGGAGCTGTGGAGCTGTCGGCAAGGTGGTGGGAAGGAGACCTTTGGAGAAGGCAACACTGGGAGCTGCTTGGCCAAAGCATCAGCTTTGCTCTTGAGGGCTGTACTGTCACATCCAGCAGCCCCTCCAGGGGACCTGACCTCCTTTTCCAGCCCTGCTGCTCACCAACGAGGGTGTCTGGGGACACAGATTTATTCATTAAGACAGAGAAAAAGTTCCTCCCTGTGCTTTTCACCCCAGAAAGATGAATCATCCCTTGCTGGCTTTTCCTGGAGGACTTCACCCCAGACAGCTTGGGAAGGAGTGAGGATGTGAGCCCGCGAGACAGGAACTGATCTTTATACAGCCTGATGGCTTGTCTACACAGGGGCACTCCGAAAAGATTAATCTAAAATTAAAAGGAGGTATGATTTCAGAGTGGATTAGTCAAAGTGCACGCAACCCACCAGGTGGCTACTCTTGTTCAGCTTTAAATCAGTTTTTACTTAATTTAGCCCAAATGAAGTAAGTTAAATCAAATCAAAGTCTCCCCAGCTCTTAAACCTGATGAGAGGAAGCTGATGCACTTTAGGAAAGTTAATTCAGGAGAAATTTGGTGATGGTCCCCACAAAACGAGCTCCTAAATGTTACACTGTCCAAACATCAGGGATGGGGCACACCTTCCTCCCCAGCTGAGGTTGGCCTTTCTTAATTCCTGGGCATGGAAAGCTTTGTTTGATGTCAGATTTGGTGTCACATCATAGAACCACAGATGAGTTTGGGTTGGAACAAATGTCTAAAACCTTGTCTAATGCCCCTGCAATGAGCAGGGGCATCTTCAACTAGACCAGGGTACTCGGAGTATCATCCAAGTTGGTCTTGAACATTTCCAGGGATGGGGCACCCACAGCTTCACTGGACAAAATGTGCCAGCATCTCAGCACCCTTATCATCAAAAATCTCTGCCTTGTATCTAATCTAAATCAAAACTTGTTTGGTTTAAAACCATCATTCCTCGTCCTTTTGCAACAGACCCTGTTAAAAAGTTTGAAAGGCCGCAGAAAGGGCACAATCAGGTCTTCTAGGAACTCTGTTTTTCCTCAGTTTTTGCCATGGGAAAAGGCAGGACCACAAGAAGGCAGTGGAGAGAGCACCCTACAAGTTGTCGGGTGGCATGGGGGGGATGAAATTCCTCGCCTTGCTCTCCTCTCCAGCTGGCTGGGTCCATATTTGGGTTCATGCTGAGCAAGGCAGGGTTGGAGCTTGCCCTGAGCTACTCATCCTGCCAGCTGAACCTCTGCCAGCTGGCGGGCACCAGGAAGGAGTTGTCACATCCAATGACACTCAAGTTGGGTGCCGTGCATCAGCGACGTGTCTAGACTTTATCCATGGGCGATGAGGGCCACAAGGCTCTCGTGGAGCAGAGCTCCTGTGGCTTGGCTGAGCAGCCAAAACTCCCCTCACTTTTTGTGCCACTCTAATTTTTGCAGTGAGGAAGAGGAAGGAAGGAAATATTCCCTTTCTTGTGGAGGCAGCTCTTCCTAAAGGAAAAGGATTAAGCCCAAGGAGAGACTACTGGCTTCTCTGGGACCTCACAGCCTGGCAAAGCCAGAGCACAGAGAGGCATTAAAGCTGGTATCGGCAGCAGGGATCTAATGCCCAAACCTGTGCCATCAAAACCGAGGATGCCATCCCCGGCTGGGGGCTGAAGGTGCAGGCCCAGCATGTGGGAGGCCCGAGCCACAGCCCTAAGGGGCAGAAAACTAGAGGAGAGACCCTAAACCCAAAAGAATGAGGAGACCTCTGCCTGGTGACAGGCTGCCCTGGTACAAGGGAGAAAATGGATTCGGGTGAGTGTGAGGTCAGTCTGTGCTGGCACACAGCACTGCTGTGGTACCACAACACGTTGTCCCCTGCTCCCTGCACCTCCCTTTCCTCTCCACCTCCCCCGAAGATTTACAGCAGGAATCGCCCTCAGGGAACAGCCTCAGCCTGCTGCTGTCACCACTGCTGGATGTGTGGTGAGGTTGCCAGTCCCCCGGGGCCGTGCTCGGGGCAGGGCTCGGACATTGCCTGGCTATCCCGAGGACTGAACGGACCCACGGAAAAGAGATGGTGGGGACACGATAAGGCCCAGAGCCTCACCCTCCTTTGTGCGCCCAGCACCTCTGATGAGTCACAAATCAGCCCAAATTTACTCCCTCCATCCAGCAAATTCGCATTTAACCTTTTTGGGGTCATGAGTCACGTTGTCTCCTCCAGCCCATCTCACACACCCCCCACCACCAGGCTGGGATGAGCCCAGAGAGGATGACCTGAAATATTTTGAACTGGATGATCTTTGTGGGTCCCTTCCAGCTGGGGATACTCTGTGATTCAGAGATCTTTGGTTTATTGACACTCTAAGGTGATGTGAGAGACACAAGTGACGCCAAGTGACAGAGAAGCCAACCTCCAAGAGGCACTGGTGACCCCCTCAAGCAACCCAGCCTCTCTAAGTAAAAATTTTGGGTGCTTCCTTCTTAAATATCACTCCCCAGTTCTGTCTGCTTTACTTCTCTTTCAAGCTATGCTGGAGACAGATTCCTCTGTGGGCACATCTGGGACACCTGCAAATCATCACTGACATAAAAACATCCACCTCACACCCCTCATCCTGTGATTTTTGCAGAAGATGGATAGCAGGATCCATCCCTCTACCACAATCAGTCCCCCATGACCTTGGCTAGCTGGGGTTACCGAGCCAGCAGCCCGGAGATTTCCTGTCAATGCCGTGAGGAGAGCTCCACATTTCCTTGGGATCCTTTGTGTGTCCGTGCTATTTTGGGTCCCACCTCTTTTTTATTTTTTTCCTCCCGTTCCACACCCACACCTCCCTCAGGGTGGGGTCTTCCCAGATAATTGGGAAGCTCTATATATACACACGTGCATGCATGAGCACCTACATATATTTATATAGCTGGGCCTGTGAGTGGAGCCTTTGGGCACGGACTGGACACACTGGACTTGGCAGGAGGCTCGGTGCTATTCTTTAGGTGGGGAGAGCCTCGGAAGGGAAGGACACAGCCAGCCCTCCCTCTTATTCAAAACTATTTAAAGACTGTCTGGCACTGAGTTTCTTTCCCACCAAAAGGCTCCACTGACGATCTGGCTTTACAGGCCCGTGTAATCTGATCAGCTTCTATTGTTGGCAAATTTGTAATTGTCTCATTATTTAACTCCCCTGAAACGGTCCATTTTACAGAAAAAGAAACCTATCTCATCTTTTTGTTTTGTTGTTTGTTTGTTTATTTTATTTTTCAGGAGCACTGGGACTCAGCTTCCATTTGAAGCACTTGCATTCTTTGATACTTCCTATTCCTCCCCTCCTTAAAATAATAAACAAGATCACAGAAATCACGTATTAGAGGCACAAACAGCATGAAACTACCTTTTCCAGTGTTGTCCCAGGGCATGACCCTCCAGCAGAGTATATTTGTTACCCAATGGCCTTTTAGGTGGAACTGGAAGCATCACAAGTAGAGAAAGTGTCCAAGGCCAGGTTGGATGTGATTTGAGCAACTTGGTCCAGAGGAAGGTATTCCTGCCTGTGGCAGGGGGGTAGAACGAGATGGTCTTTAAAGTCCCTTCCCACCCAAACCATTTTGCAATTCCATGCTCTAGGATTTACCCCCAGAGAGGAAGGATGCTCCTGTAAGCAGTGTGTGCTGGCTCACCTCCTTGCTCAGCCACAACTCTCTAAAACAACCCTCGTTACACTTGTCAGCCTCTCCCTGCCTCAGTTTCCCCATCCCTACCTGCAAGATTGGGCAGATTTTGGACAGAGGAGCAGACTTCATTTACAGGCTGATCCAGCACCTTTCTAACCGGGGCCCCAACCTTGGTGAGGTGCCAGAGCAATACAAATAATTACTAATAGTAAATCCCATGGGAGTCTATCACATTATGGTTCAACTTCCTCCCAAACAATTGCTCCTCTTCCTTGCTTTGTGTGTTCTTCAAAAGAAGCGGCTGCTGTGCTTTAGGGCTGGGACACCGGCCCTGGTAAACACACACCCAGCGTTCCTGCTCAGCTGGGCCTGGGCAGCACAGAAAGGAGATAAATCTGATTTGAGACAATCACACTACAGGCAGAGAAAACCCTGAGGGTTTGATAGAAACGGCAAGGTGGCTGCACTAAACAGCCTTTGTCCTGTGGAGTCCCTCGGGGCACATTTATTTGCTGGTTTTGAGATGATATTACTCAGAGTGGCAATGAGAGCAAGAAAAATCAAGAGCGGAGTGCCCACTGGTCTCAGGGCTCAAAACATCTTCATTCAGAGAGTGGTGAGGGTCCCGGCAGTGCAGGAGCACTCAGCTGAGGGAAGCAGGGATTTACTGTCGGCACATCTCTTGCCGGTGCTTGGACATGTCTCCTCTTTCCACCTGCACCACACCACCCAAAAAGTACGTAAAGGGAAAGATGGCCCAGAAATGGGTAGAAAAACGCCCTTGGCCTGCAGCCAGTGGATCAAATTGTCCTTGTAAGGCCTACAGTGTACGGAAGCACCCCAATGCCATCAGTTTAGGTGCAATATCAAACTCCTGCAGGAGCTGGGAACGCAAAATATCAAGTGTCCAACAAAAGGTGTGATGGTAACACAGAGAGGTTATTCCAAAGTGTCTTGAGTGGGCTTTGGGTGAGCTTTCTTGAGGTCCTTGGGGCCTCATTCAGTTTGCTCTGCAACACATGGTGGGATATCTCTGAGGAGGTTTTCCCATTGCCAGGACCAGGAATTGAGGCCTGCACAGCAAGTGGCAAAGTGGAGAAGAAAGAAAGGTCTTGCTTCTTAATCAGCCAACTGGCCTGACTTAATGCTGACAAAGAACAATGTCTATTTTGGTCATCCCTTCCAAGATGGAGCCTGCAAAAGCTTTAATTAGTCAATTAAAAGTGGCTTTGTCATAGGAGATGAGACACAACCGGGACCAGCCAGCTGGGTTCTTGGCTGCTGAATGACATTGTCTTTCCAGCCCAATGACCTCATTGTTAATGACTCAATAGGGGAACAATGTTGTCCACCCAGCAGCCCAGCAAGGAGTGAGATTCCTGCGTGGTTACAGCTGAGCAGAAGAGCATGGGAAGTTGTGGGATGTCACTGGGTTGGGGACACAACGCTTGGCACTCAGTAGGTTCCAATGGCGTGCTTGCATGCTGAGAAACTCCAGAAAAAAAAAAAAAAAGTAATATTTGGAAAAAAAAAAAAAAACCAGCACACAACAAGGGTCATACTCAGCTCCACAAAAACTCCCTGGACAGGTAGTGAGCTTGAGCACAAAGAGATTTGCTGGTCGGGGAGGAAAAACCTAAATGGTATCTAGAGGAAAGCAAAGCTTACAGAACCTACACCCAGGGTGGTCTGGATGGAACAGACCCTGTCCATGTCACCTGTTGAGCTCAGGGCTTTGCTGGCATCTCTCTGCCACCAAAACATCTCCCTGCCAACAAATCCTTCTCTCCAGGGCAGTGCCTGGAGGCTGTGCTGCAGGGAAGGCCATGGCAGGGCAAGGGAAGGGTGCAAAGGAAGCAGGAAGGAAGAAGGAGCTGCATCCCCTCCCTGCTGCTAATCATCCTCCTCTTTCTCCTGAGAGAGGCCATCAGGTCTGCAAATACCAGGCTGAGTTCCCACCTTGGAGGGGATCCACAGAGGTGAGTGGCAGCTCTGGGTACAGGAGGGAGCTGTGGGGCTGGGCTTGGTGATAATATCCCAATTCCTCTGCTCCTGGGGTGACAGACACCAGGTCCTGCTTTGGGAAACTCTGAGATGTCAGCCTGGGCATTTCCTTTAGGAAGCTGAGCTGGAATCATGGTGGGGTTGGAGATGGGAGGAGAGGGCAGGGACATGATGGGACCCACAGAAAGCCACCAGCAGAGCAGAGGAGAGAGAGAGAATACTGAACTGGGATTCAGTGGGTGCTACTGGTTGTAATCCTGGAGCTGGGCAGTGGAGATGCAGCCCCTGCTCTGGAGAAGGCTGCAGCTACATGAACATTCCTGGCATGTTTGCAAGTGATCCCTGGCCAAATCAAAGCAGGGCTTTGCTGCCAAAACTACCTGAAAACAGCATCCCTGATTACAGCTAGGCTGAAGAGACAGCTGAAAAATCCCCACACAAATTTCAAATGTTCATTTGGAGAAGCACAGTCAGCTGTGCAAATATACCCTCTCACTGCTCTGAGCCTCATCTCATCCTGACATCTCTGGAAATTATAATTGGATAAAATGCTGCTGGACACCACTTAGAAATCAAGCCCTGAGCCTGCTGACCATGGAGGCAAGAAAGAGCTGAGCCATCGAAAGCAAATGACAATTTCTAGCAATGCTCATTGATAATTCTCTCTAATTGATTGTTGTTTGCTTTGACTTCTTAGCAACAGATTGCTTTAAATAATTAATACCTTGCAAGCCTGTGCACTGCAGACACTACTCAGTGGTGCAGGCATGCTCCTACCCCTGGTGGCTGGCACAGAATCATCACAAAATCACAGAATGCTTTGGGTTGGAAGGGACCTTCAAGATCATCTCATTCCAGCCCTCCTGCCATGGGCAGAGACACCTCCCACGGGACCAGAGCTCCACTCAACCTGGCCTGGAATTGCTCTGCTTCTCCATCACCAGCCCCTTCCCAGTACCCAGACCTCTCAATGTGGGCCACAGTGTCACTGAGGAGAGGCTGAAATGCTCAAATGATGCAAATCGACAGCACCAGATCCTTGGCCCAGGAAGTTTCTGCACAGCAGAGTAGCCAAATAAATAGGCCAGTGCTGGGATCCAGGCACTGCATTTTGGCACTGAGGTTGATGCAGCAGATGTCCAAGTCCTGTGCTGCAGGATTCAAATCAGCTCTCCCAAACAGAAGCGGAAGCAGTGTTGGAGGAAAGCAAGATGTGGAGCAAATCTCCTTCTTGCAAACACCCCTGATGCTTGAAGGGCAGCCCAAACCTGTGATGGAGATGAGCTACAGCATCAGGACATTTGGATGTTAGGCGCTCACCCCTGGGAAGATGGCTCAAATCCAAATCCAAGCAGATGCAAAAGCTGATCCTTATTACAACAGAACAAATTCCTTATTCTTAATCCAGATTATCAAGCAGAGGGCTCCTCCTTTCCCCACGCCAGGCAGTTTCATGGCAACAACCTTAGCTTGAACAGACTGGGAAATTTTGCAGCTCTGACTCTGGGTAGTCCTGAGGGATACAGGTGGCACCAGACTCCTGCAACAAGCCATTTCTTGTCTTTTGTGAGGAGAAGAATGGGAAATCCGCCCACAGGCAAAACTTTCCATCTCAGCAAAGAATAGTCTTGGTGCCTAAAACAGGGGCTGAGAGATCTGAGGGTCTCAGAAATAAATTCTAATAAATATTTCCTCCAATATTTCCTCTATTTCCTTTCTAAAAAAATCTTCTAAGAAATAAATTCCTGAGGCAGGAATGCTTCTAATTTCTTCAGACACAGGCTGTGAACACCTGATCTTGTCAGATTTGAGCAGAGACAAAATCTCACTGCCTCTTGTCTCTCCTGTCCCTCTGTGGGGTGAGTGCCTCTGCTATGACTGAGTTGAAATGCTTGCAGGAACAGCTCATGGGTTGCACTTTTCTTACCCTTCCCCTTGTCAGCCTTCAGGACAGGACAAAATGAATAAATAAATGAATGAATAAAGTGGGACCCCAAAAGCACTCTTCAAAATCCAGCTTCAAAGGCAGTTCCCCTACAGCGGCTTCCTTGTTCTGCTCCTCTTCATCCAGCCACTTTATCAACACTCCTCTCCCAGCACCTCAGGGTACCAATCTGACCAGCCAAGACAGAGATAAACCCCTGCCCCAAAACTGCTTCTGAGCTGGATTAGAAGGGAACCCTCCCTAAAAGGCCAGCTGGGCTCAGGGCATCCCCCGGACTGCTGCTCCCAGGGAAAGCAGCTTTGCATCCATCCCCACATCGCTGCTGCTCCCCGAGCCAGCCCCCTCCTAATCAAGCCTCCTCCTAATCAGATTGGAGCCGTCCTGCCAGACAAGCGAAAGGCTCTCACGGCAGACAAAGCGTGGAGCTGCAACCCTCCTCCTCCTCCTCCTCCTCCAGCCGCTCAAGCACAAACACTGCCCCAAAATAGCCGGCATTCCTTCAGCACGGCTGTCCCCACAGTGTTCCCCAACAAACCCCCAAGGCACTTGCAGATTCTTTTGGTGGTTTCCTGACCTTTTTTTCTTTTCTTTCTTTCCCCCTTGCAGTATTTTATCGGGATTGGCAGTGGGATTTTTCCGTGTGAGAGCACAGTGGAGATACACAGAGTCGCACGCAGTGGGACAACTCCAAAGCTTGGCTTTGGGTCTGGTCCAAAATAACCCACTCTCCACATCACTCACAAGAATTTCTCACCAGTGACCATCGTGCTGGACTCTGCTTCGATCCAGAGGCCTGTCCAATTGTCCATGGCATGTCCTGCAATGCTGAAAGCCTCTGTGCCAGCCAGGGATTAAGCGCAGAGACTCTTGAAGGAACAGGAGCTGCTGGTGGGGACGGGTCACTTTGCTTCCATCAAGGATGCTGACAAAATGCTGTAATTTTAATTTCTAACATGATCAGGGAGGAAGAGCACTGCTCCCCTTGGGGTTTTCCTTTGACAGTCAAACTCCTTTAAATGCCCAAAATTTTACCCGTTGCAGCTATCAGCTACCTGTGACCAGATGCAGTAACAGGAGCACATGAACAGGTGGATTTTTTAAAAGCAGAAAATCAGCTTTTTCATTTCTCAACCCATCAGTCTGGACTCCTGCGTTTCCCTCCCCAGCCCTCTGTAAAGGGCATTCATAAATACACACACCGATCGTGACATCCCTCACTTCTCTTGCCACCAACCCAACCTCACATTTTTACTGTTCACCACCCTCCAGCCACTCCACCCTGCTTCAGCCACTTCCTTTGCCAGAATAAAAGCTTTTCCCCTTGCCAAACTGCAACTGCAACTCCCCTTGCCTTAAAACACCCCCAGCAACTGAAGCTGTGATTTGGAGAAGCCTGGAATGGGGAGCGTGGACAGTGATGGGTGTCAGGTTTTGGCCTTCACTGGGAAGACGACAGTGGGGGTGGTACTGCCCATCCTTGTCCTCATTAGGAATTGCTCAACACCACCCCATCCGCTACTGACCTTCTCCTGGCCGGGAAACTCCCCAGAAAACAATGTTTGGGGGTGAGATGGTGAATTACAGACCAGGTTCTGATAACCACTCACCATGGAAGAACTCAGGTGCATGGCCATTGTGAGATGCTGCTCCTCCCAAGAGCCTGAGAGGGATTTGGACTAAGGAAATGCAGAGTGAGGGCTGCAGGAACCTTCCCAGGGTCTGTTAGTGCATCCTCCACCTTGAACTGCGTCAAACTGCAGCTTCCCAGAGAACTTTATCAGCCTAAACTGATGTGTGGCTGCAGAAGCAGATGTGCCCTCCCACTGGAATGGCTTTCTACAAAGCAGTGATGACAGGAGTGGCAATCACAATCACCTCAGGATTATTTTATTTTCCTTCTTTTTCTCCTGTCTGTGACTGTGGCCTTAAACAGCAAAGTTTTGTTTGCCAAGCTAGCGGGGGAAAATGCTCTCATATTGGACCAGCAAGGGACACATCAGAACAGGGTGGATGAGGGGAACGGGCCACAATCCATCAAGGCAAAATCTCCTCCTAATTTTTGGGAGACCAGATTTTATCATCTAGCATCAGAAAAGAAAATTAAACATATTGCAGTGAGACTAAACCCAACCAGGACATCCATGGCATTTGGGGAACTCAGCTTTTCCAACAGTAAGTGGGGCTGGATTTGGATGTGAGACAAAAACTGGGCAGTCAATTAAAGGAAGGAATTTTTGCTTCTCTTTAATTGCTTTCTGTCTATACTATGGGCAGATGTCCAGGGTATCCAGACATTCAGCATGGGATAGTCAGTTAGAGAGTCAAAATTATGTGCATAAACCTCAGCTATCCATTGAAATTCCCTCTGCAGATCAAGGAGAGACACATTCAGCTGCTCCACCAACAGTTAGTTCCAAGCTGCAAAAACAACTGGAAGGTGGCAGCCGAAAAATAAAATTGTTTCCTCTCCCATTTTAAGCAGTAAAAGTGAATTTTAAAAGAATGACTCCTGTTAATTTGAAATCCTCGAGAGACAGAATAATTCATTTCAGTCACTAACTCCATCACAGATTGACGCTGGAGATTTGCTCAGTGAATTGCTTAGCACTAAACTGAAAACTTTGTTGAAAAGTTTATTGCAGAAGGCACCCATGTCCTCGGTTATCTGATGTATTTTAAAGGAATTGTAAATGCTCTTTTGCATTTGTCAGTTTAACAGAAATTCCCTCGACAAGCAAAGAGTGATTTCCACCAATAAACCCTAAATTAGTTTTATTCGTCATTACCGAGGACAACTCCAGAGATGCATAAATTAGAAATCAAAATAGAGAGGTTTCAGGCTATAAAATTCCTCCAACAAATATGTTCAGAGTGTGCCAGCCTAGTTAGAAAACACAGTTGAAAGGCAAGAGTGGGCTGTAAATCTCCAAGTTTTACAATGAGGAGAATCAACCCTGCTTAAGGGATATAGCTATGAATTGTAAATGAAAAACATGATAAAAATCAAACCATTCAAATTATGACTTTCTCCTTCTGTACTTTAAGTCATGATTAAAATTCATAATTTAAGCCACATCAATTTAAATCAAAGCACCCTGCCATAAAATGAGGTTTTGAACCCTTTGTGAGGCTTTAATGAGAAAAAAAGATCATTCTCCTGTTGAATGTGGTTAATGGGGATTTATTGGTGCCATTTGTTGGCAGAAACTGTCTTAGAAGCCCACAAAATCACATGGACTGAGAGCCTTGGGGGCTTTTTTTAGCCATCTGGGAAAATTTTAAGGAAACAAAACAATTGTCTATAACAGGGTGTTGCATTAATCTCTAAACTTTCTTTTTCTGCAGCATTCCATGCACTGTACAGGACAGGAAAAATATTCCTTATGTCAAAGAGATCAGCATCTCCCCTTGGCTTTTTGGTATGGGAATGATCCTGAGGCTTGGGAAAGTGGAGGTGATGGGGAGATTAACTCCTGCACACTTGAAATTCAGGCTCAAGGCTGTGAATTTTGGTTTCTGTTTTCACAGCTGACACGATGCCCTGTCCTGTTTTGCTTATATTTTGTCCTGGTTTGGATCTCAGTTGGATCAAGATTTCTGGAAGCCTCAGAATTGCTGGTTCCTCCCATTTGCAGCACAGGTATCACAGCTTTTTGTCACCACACAGGATTTTGGGGTGTTTATGGCAATGCTGTGCTTTGGTACAAACTTATGTGCCCTTAGAAGGAGGCAGAGGAGAGCACAAACACTTCTTAGCATTGTGTCAAACCAGATCAGGGTGCTGATCCATCTGAAAATGAGACCAATATTAGAAGGAAAAAAAGCAACAAAAAAGAAAATAAAACAGGAGGAGGCTGTTTTCTGTTTTTACTGCATGTTGCTACTTTCTCCGCTTTGCCAAGAGAAACCCACAGGAACAAATTCTTGTTTGTTTATTTGTTGTTTTTATTCCTTCAGGCTCCAAAACCGAACCAGGTCGCCAGCAGAGAGTGATGGCTGTAAAAAAACGCATGATGAGAATACTGATTTGGAGTTCTGCAAATCACAACCTGCTTGGAGGCTGCTCCTTAATAACTGACTCAGTGCGTGGCAGAAAACTTGCTTCCCTTTACCTGTGCTTTAAACATTTCTTCTGCTGCTTGGTAAATTAGAAATGTCCAATGAGGACAACTTTATTGCTTATTTAATGTGGATATAGATATAGATATAGCTATGGATATAGCTATGGATATAGCTATGGATATAGATATGGATATAGATATGGATATAGATATAAATATAAATATAAATAATAGAAATATATTTTGAGGACCTTGATTACTTGATGTTGTTTCAGTATAACCACTGCTAACGAGATCCATGCTGGCACAGAGCATCTCTTTAACTACTCTGCTTTTTCTCACAGTCAGGGCTCACAGTATTTTGATAAGCAGCACATAACAGTCACCCTGAGAGCCCTCCACTTTCCACAGCCTGCAGCAGTATCATTTAAACTTTTCCCTTTTTTTTTTTGCTTTTTTTTTTCTCATTTGCCTACGTGGTGGAATGTCTTATCTTGCCCTCCTGCCTTTAGACTCCAGGGAGGAGGGGGAAAAAAAAAAGAGTTGTCTTTGCTATTAGGTTTCAAAGAAAGACTTTCTCAAACAGAGTTTCTCCAAGCCTTTATTAAGAGCCTTTCTAGTCCCCTTTGTCCAAGTTAGAAATTGGGTATTTTTCATTTTGCTTGTACCCAGCAGAAGCCACTTAGAATAAATGTCTAACAAGGCTGTCTCCTCATTCCTCTACAATAGATCTAATATATATTTAAGTATTAGAGCTTAATTTCTAAGCCAATTTCTACCTCCTCCTCCGGTTAAATTTGCCAAAATCAATTAAGGCTGAGAGAGAAAATTTCAGCCTTTGCCATTAATAACTGAGGCCTTATTCTTCCACTGCAAAATGACCTTCCTTCCCCTTTCACCACCCTCATCAGCCATGTGGCCTAAGACCAAAGCTCCCTGCACACAGAGCCTGTGAAACAGAGAAAAAGCCACTGGATTAATCCAATTTTTGTTCGGGATGATAAGGATATGAACCAGATCTCAAAGCCACATCTAAAATGGGACCGACTCAGAAAGAAAAATATCAGCTTTTCAGTTTTGGAGGAGCTTTTAAGGCAGATCCCATCTCCGCCTATTTCTAAGGACCTGTCTGCACCTGACAACAAGCACAGATTTTTTTAAACCCAAGGACCATGTTCTTCTTATTTGCCTGTTCATTCTGCAGCCTTTAGGGTGCACTCCATCAGCAAGAAATTCATCCAAATCCCAACCCCAATTTTTTTTAACATTTTTGAGAGCATACAGACAGTATTACACAACATAAGTGTTTCCAAGGGCAGATCCTGGATATTTTTGGTGCAACATCCAACCGTGTTGGGGTGTATTTATGGAAACAAGTATCTCTAGTGGACAAATCATCCCAAGTCACATCTGAGTTGCCTTCAGAAGACACAGCTGGATTCAAGGATAACTCAGCTTCAACCTTAAACACCTTAGTTAAATATCTGAACCTACATGGCCTTACCTTGGGTCCCTCAGTGGGAGGGAAAAGCTGAAGAGTCACACTGTGATTTCCAATTTTCCTTCCTCCTCAAGTCCAGTCATCCCAGTTTGTTCAAACTGGAGCCCATCCCCTTCCTGCTGCCACCCAGCCCCAAGACACAGAACCTTGGATGTTATTCACAAGTGGAGCTTTGCTGAAAGACAAATCTCAGCCTGGCCTGTTCCCTTCCCTCTGCTGCTCGTTTTGGATGCACATCTAAAAGTAGATGCTCCAGCAGTGCTGGAATTCCCACTGCCCAAAATAAAGGTTCACTCCCGTTCCTTCCCCCTCCTGCTCTCTGCTGGGTGCTGAGACATCACGCAGAGTTGATTTTAATAAGTTGTTTGAATTCTCCTTGTGTCCTTGCAGTGCTTTGTCACCAAACTGTCACCAGTGTCCGCTGAGAGAGCCTGGCCCGCAGCCAAGCGAGTCGTGAGACACACGTTATTTACTGGGGAGAAAAGGTGCCTGCAACATGCAGAGCTGCAGGGATGCTAAGATTTGCTAAACAGGCACATCTGGTGGTGAGAAAACTTCCATCAGCAAGACCTGGGAGCCAACAGGCAGATGAGTAATGAAGGATATTGGTGCTTTCGGAGCTCGAGCAGGTTTGCTTCACCTCTTGAAGGAGAGAGGGATTTTTTTTTTTCTCTTTGGGGTGTCCTGGCATTTTTCTAGTTCCCAACAGATTTCAGCAATATTCAGTGCCAAAGGCTGACTCTAAGACACACAGCAGCTCAAACCAAGTGCATATGGGCATGTAACCCTCAAAAAGTCACCCAAAATAAGCCATCATAGAGCTCTGCACTCACCAGAGGCACAAAAGTTACTATCAGCATTTTCCAGGATTCCCACCAATAACGACTATTTCCAGCATTATTTGCAATTCAAAGCCAGCAGGTAACTTGAAACAGGTTTAGTCAACCTTGAAGGAACCTCAGGTTTATTCTGAGGGTGGGGAGGCCCTGGCACAGGGTGCCCAGAGAAGCTGTGGCTGCCCCTGGATCCCTGGAAGTGTCCAAGGTCAGGCTGGACAGGGCTTGGAGCACCCTGGGATGGTGGAAGGTGTCCCTGCCCGTGGAATCATGGCATCATTAGTAGGAAATGACCTCTAGGAACATTAAGTCCAGCCATTAAGCTAACATGCCAAGTCCACCACTAAACCACGTCCTTAAGCATTACATCCACACTTATGAACAATCCCCGATGCAATTTGTGCCACAGCAGTTCCAGCTGAGAGAATCCCGCCATCCCCAACCGCTCACTGCACAGTCTTGCCACCAAACACTTGAAAAATAGAGAGAGGAACTCCACCACAGCCAGTTCTTTAAACAGCATTTCACCTCTTCAGTTTATAGCTGGAAAAAAAAGTCTTACATGATTTTTGTAGAGTGACAAGGAAGATTATCTGTTTCTTCCCAGACAGGGCTTTTTTAGCATAAAAAATAGAATGTTCTTGGATAGTCCCAAAGGTTGAGCACCTCTGGAGCTGTGATATGGGCAGAGCACATCCCTGCTGCCTGTTTGCAGTGGATCTGTGTGTTCCTTAAGGATCCCCAGAGCAAAACACTGCAAGGCTTCAGCCCAGCACTATGACAAATATATAATTAGGGCACTTAAAACCCAATGGAGCTCAGATAAACTGACCCCAAACCTCCCAAATAATGATGCACTGGAGGAAGCACCCTCACTCTGGGGTGTGGGACACCATCCCACCAGGCAGTTCAAGGGGAAAAAAAGAAGGATTTTTTTAAAAATTAAGCCCCAATGGCAGACAGAGAGGTTTTTGGAGGAGATGGGTGGCACATCCCCAAAGGAGCTGCAAGACTCCAGTGGAGAATCAGGGTGACCTCACAAACTGCAAGGGAAAGACTTTATGGATTTCTTTGGCAATTCCAAACCCAAAGAAACTGCTCTCTGCAATGTGGAATATTTGGGAAAGCCCTGGGGCTGGCAGTGGATGGAGCACAGGTAGCTGGAGAATGACAAATGCCAGATGACTGCGTGCATTGCTTAGAGAGTGGGGCGGGGAAAAAAAAAGCAAGGTTTGCTCAGGATCTCTCCATGAAGGAAAGGGCAGGCATTGCAAGAATTCAGAAACAACATCCTTAGGTGGAGATGGGCCAGTTGTGGAAGAAGCTGAGCACGTAAACAGGCTGTGGAGCAGGAAGCTGGCAGGAGCTCTGTGTGAAGGCTCTGGTGAGATTTCACATGCCTGCACAAGGGGAATGGACCCAACCGGGCCACCCAGATTCCTGCAGGGTTCAAATCCTCTCGTGCTGTTCTGGGCAGAGCTGAGGGTGGTTCCTGGTCATGCAGGAGTGGTGTCAGGCTGGGAACAACACAGGTGCACACTCAGGCGCACGACCTGCACTCCAAGTGTCACTCCCCATCAGCTCAGCAGTGGGGAGGGAGGAATTCCTGCACGTCCACAGGTGGGCTTGCTACAGGCTTCATCCTGTCTGGACCACCTGGAGGTGAAGCTGCTGAAGGCACCTGAGCTTGGGGTTTGAGCCCCCCTGTAGCACAGGGCAGCTCAGGCAGATGTTACAGCAGGACCTCACCACCACAGAGCGTCGGCCTGTAAGGATTAAACCCCACTCACCCCATCCTCCCCGACCCTGCAGAGCTTCAGGGGGCTCTGGGTGCTGTGGTGGGTCCTTGGGGACATGGCAAAGAGCAGCATCATGGATAAAGGGGCAAAATTTAGGGTAGCTAAACCCCAACAGCTCCTCTCTGCTCTCACAGAGTGATAAAAACCCCCGGGATAATGGGGGCACAGCAGAGCCAGAGCCAGAGGGATCCTCACCGGCTGGAAATTCCTCCCTCAGTCCCCAAAAAGTCATGCTGGTGGGTTTAGACCTTTTAGAAGTGCAGATGGGGAGACAAAACACAGGGCTCATAGGGAAAATAATAACCAAAGTGCTACCCCAGCCTCCCTGCAAACGCTGAGAGCAGATATTTCCAGCCGGTCTCCCATCACCACCAGCATGAATGATCACCCTCGTCACAAGCCTTTAGAGCACCTCCCTGGAATTAAATCACTATATTGCATAGTTCCAGCTCTTTTCATCCATGAATCTCCAAATGATTTACAAACAATCCTTTAATTAAGCCTCCCATACAGCCCCCGGGGCAGTGTTACTGTGTCCCTGCGGGGAATCGAGGGCTTTGCGCCGCTAAAATGGCAAAAAGGTTGCAAAAATCTTATCAAAGTTCCTCCGAGACAAAATATCTTAGAAGAGTCCCTCTGCTTTGATGTTGATTCTAAAACCCTCTGGTTAAACAATTTTCTTTCTCCTCCTGGGTACACGGCCCCAGTTACCTCCTCCTGCCCGTGTCAAGATTAGTATTCAATGGATAAAATGATTTTTTTTTTTTTTTTTTTTTTCAAAACGCACATCTTTGACAGCTCATCGGCAAACACGAGCTCCCAGTACCAGGGAACTCTTAGTACCGGGGAGGTAGCCTGGGAACTCAGCTTTGGGAATGAAAAGCGGTGTTTTGGCAACAAGGATTTCAAACCCATCAATCTGTGGTTTGCTTTGAGCCCGGTGCTTGATCTCCGGTAAAAAGCCCTTCCTGCCCTTTTTTGCCCCCAGGACAGGTTTGAGCTGTGGCTCTTTTGAATCCCCTGAGAATAAAAAGTATTGTTTGTCTCTTCCTGATGCAATTTTGCTATCAGACCGCCGGTGGGAATACAAGATGCAATGCGGAGAAAGAATAAATAAAATAAAATATCCCATGAAGATGCTGTAATGGGTAACTCTGAGCCCCTCCCCGGCTGGCGGAGTTTAAAGATGTTTTTTGCCAAATGCTAGATTTGCTGCATCTCTTTTACACACTGGATATGCCTTGTCTGAGGCTGATTTTCTTCTGATTTAAGCTAGGACATAAAGGGGGATCTCTGCAGAATCAGGGGATTGGGATGTACAAGCCTGGAAGTCAGTATTTCAGAGGAAATTGCTGTACCCCAGAGAGCTGCTTTTAAAAACTTCAGCAACCTTGGGCTGGCTCTGCTCTGCCCCCCACACACAGAAGTTGTCACCTTCCAAAAACAAGCTCTGAAATCCCTAAATCTCATTTCACATCCAAATTAAACACAGCAAATCATGCAGGCTCCATCCCAATCATTATTTCCTAAGATACCAAAAATATTACAGCTTCACTTACAAACCAAGATTCTTCACATTTAAGGAGGAAGGGGGGGAAAAAAAGATGAATTTTAGGCTTTGAGGAACTCAGATGATCACAGCAGATGCCAGTCTTGGAGTTAAGCACTGCTGGGACTCTGAGCCCCAACACTCAGCAAATAGGGATGTCTATCTTGGCCCCTAAGGAAGAAAATCCTGGTTCCAATACCCAGGGAGCAACATGAAAGCATCTCTAAGGAGCTTGTTTCAAAATCTAAGAGCAGCAACGAATGGCAGAAAACAGTGTTTTGAAGGATTTAATCAATTAATTTTCGGGAAAGGTGTAATGGGATCACTTCAGAGTGTTATGGAAACAGGTCCCCACAACATCCCCCAGCTAAGAGCCCGTTTTGTCCCAGCCTCAGTGTATTTATCACCCCATTTTGGAAAAGAGAACAAAACCTTCTGAGAAGGCAAAGTCAGCTAAACTCGGCCAAATTCTGGCCAGCACAGGAAAAATTGCATTAACAGCTTCTACTTTATGCCAGAATTAATGATGCTCAGGGCTTCCTGAGTTTTAATGGGAAGAGCAATCTCTTTTAAAGCCCATGTTGGCATCAGGGACAGAGGTTTACACCTGCTCTCCCATCAAACCCCGTGAATCCCAAGAGGAACAAAGAAAAAAAAAAGAAAAAAAAAAAAGAAAAAGAAAAAAAAAAAAAAGGAGCAGGCAGAGATTTCAGCCAGACCTCTGGGAATTCACCCCAGAGTTAAATCCCCAGGGCCCTGCCTCCACTTGTGCTTTTACCTCCGGAGCATCCCCCAGCTTTTGTTACCTTGAATAAAAGCACATTCAGCTCTGCAGAGGCTCTTCTGGGAGCCATGAGTTGGAGCAGGATTTTGTATTTTATTTTATTTATTTTATTTTATTTTATTTTATTTTATTTTATTTTATTTTATTTTATTTTATTTTATTTTATTTTATTTTATTTTATTTTATTTTCGCACCCCACTCGCCTTCCCTGATTACATGGAAGAAATGCTCCACTCCTCCCTACCTTTATCCACTCTGGAAAGCATCAGTGCCTTTCCTTTCCCTGCTGCTTTTCCGTGGGGTTTTTGGCCACCTCGCCAACAAAACACCCCACCAGAGACCCACAGCTCCCACTCCATCACCCTGAACCTCACCCTGAACCCCGACCCTACCGCAGGAACTATTCCCACTCCCAAACCTCCCCAGCGCGACACATCCCCAGGAGTCCCTAATTTAACCTCTTCCCAACTCCACCACCAACTTCCACCAGGGAATTGCTGTCTCCAGCAGCGTTCCCCACTCTCCTCCCGCGCCAGCTCTGGCTCACGTTCCGTGGGGTGCAGCACCTGCACCGCCGCAAGAACGGCCCCACCACGCCGAGCCCAAAGTCCCCCCTCGCTCCATGGGACCCCAAAAATCTGGGAGAGAAGCTCGGCGCTCCGCACATCGCCCTCCCAAAGAGCCCGGAGCCCCGAGCGGGATGCCGGAGGGAAGAGCAGCAGGGTCGGGCTCGTCCCTCCGCAGAACGAAGCAGCACTGCGGCTCCCGCGCCCCAAGTTGCTCTTCCGCGGAGGGCTGGATGTGCCCGGGGTTCCGATAAGAGCCGCGATAAAGCCGCATTCAGGCGGCGGGGTGGGCGCCCCGCGTCCCCGCAGCCGCTTTTCCGCCAAACTCGCCGATAGTACCGGGCAAAGCGGAGCGCGGCCAGAGGGCGAGGGATGCTGGAAGCGGCGAGGAAGGCAGGGGAAGGCAGGGGCGGCACTCACCGAGCAGCAGCAGCAGCAGCAGCCCCGCAGCCCGCATGGTGCCTCGGCGCGGCTCCCGGCGCGGCTCCCGGCGCTCTCTCCCGGCGGGGCGGGCGGGAGATGCCCTCCCTCCCCCGGCCCCGGCCCCGGCCACGGGCCCCCCCTTCTCCCGCTGCCGGGGGAGGCGCAGAAGGGCCCCGGACCGCCCCCGCCTCCGCCCCCGGAGCGGCGGGAGAGAGCGCCGTGGGATGGGATGGGATGGGATGGGATGGGATGGGATGGGATGGGATGGGATGGGATGGGATGGGATGGGATGGGATGGGATGGGATGGGATGGGCATGGACATGGACATGGGCATGGGCATGGACATGGGCATGGGCATGGGTATGGGGTGGGATGGGATGGGATGGGATGGGATGGGATGGGATGGGATGGGCATGGACATGGGCATGGACATGGGCATGGGATGGGTATGGGGTGGGATGGGATGGGATGGGATGGGATGGGATGGGATGGGATGGGATGGGATGGGGTGGGGTGGGATGGGCATGGGGACAGGGATGGGATGGGGATGGGATGGGATGGGGATGGGATGGGCATGGGGACAGGGATGGGATGGGGATGGGGATGGGGACGTGGATGGGGATGGGGATGGGATGGGACGAGAAGGGGAAGGGCATGGGGAAGGGGAAGGGGGTGGGATGGGGATGGAGCAGACAGCGAGGAGCAGGGGATGTGCCTGCAGAGGGGATGGGGGGTTTCATTGGGATGGGGGTTTGGGGGAGATTTGGAGTTCTCAGCTTCATGGAGGGATTTGAGTGTTTCATTAGAGTTGGGAGGTTGGAGAAGATTTAGGGGATTTATTGGTATTTGGGGTTCTCAACTTCATGGAGGGATTTGGGGGTTTTGTTTGAGTTGGGAGGTTGGAAAGGGGTTTAAGGGTTTTATTGGAGAGGATGTTTAGAGGGATTTGGGGGTTTCTTTGGAGTTAGGAGATTGGAGAGGGTTTAGGGGTTTTGTTTGAATTGAAATTTGGAGTTGTCAACTGCATGGGGAAGTTTGAGGATTTCACTGGGCTGGGGATAGGGGGTTGGGATTTGGGATTCTCAACCTCATGGGGGGATCTGGGGGGTTTTTGGTAGAGTTGGAGGGTTGAGGACGATTTTGGGGTTTCATTGAGGTGGGGATTTGTGGAAATCTGGGGAGGGGATTTGGGATTCTCAACTACATGGGGAGATTTGGGGGTTACATTTGATTTAGGAGTGGATTTGGGATTTCCATTGGGATGGGGACTTGGGGGATCCCAGCCTGCATGGAGGGAGTTGGGAATATTCATCAGGATGAAGACTTTGTAAAGATTTGGGGTTTTTGTCAGGGTGGGCCATTTGAGGGGGATTTGTCATTCCCATCTCTGTGGGGGGTTTGGGTTTTCACTGGATTTGGGATATTGGGGAGAATTTGGGGTTTTTATCGGAATGAGAGGAATGAGGATGATTTGGTATTTCAACCTACCCTCAACTGGGGGGTTTCACTCGGGAAGAGGGTGGATTTGGGGTTTTTATCATGGTGAAGACTTGTGGGGGATTAGGAGTTTTAATCTGCATGGTGGTTTGTAAATTGATTTTGGATTCCCACCGGCACGAACAAGGATTTAGGATTTCTGTTTGGATGAAGTCTTAGGGATCTCTTAGGGATCTCTTTTGGATTCCTATCTGCTTGGCCAAAAATGTGTGAATTTTATCAGGTTGAGCATTTGGAGCTGGATTTGGGATTTTTATCTGGATGAGGGTTTGGGGTTTGATTTCAGATTCACATCCAGGTGTGGGTTACTTGAGGATTTTCAGCCAGATTGGGTTCATATGGGGATTCTCAGCAGGGCTGGGGTTTATTTGGAGTTTTCATCTGGAGATAGGATAAATTTGGGATCACCTTCTGCATATACACCACACACGCACTGACCCCTCCTCTTCCCCCCTGAGAAGGTACATTTTCACAGGATGTTTTCTGGGAAAGATCTGCACCTGTTTGAGAATGTCTCAAAGGAAGCCACGCCCCCAAAGCACGAAGGACAAAATTATGATCAAATCTTGGCACTGTTTGGTGTTGAGGCACTGAAAGTTGTTTTGTGGTGTTCAGGCAAGGAGTGCTCACTGCAGCTGGGAGGAGACTGAAAATAAGCTCAGGGCTTTGCACTGGATCCTCCCCTTGGCTCTGCTGGATCCAGCTAAACCAGGAACCTTCCCAGCCTGGGTCCGGAGGTGGTAGAGATAACCTTCACTCCAAAAAGAACTTTTCAAATACAGTTTTCTTGATGTCTTCAGTTAAAGGCGGATTTTATTCTTGTTGCCAGGCCACCTTCAGAAGATGAGGACATGCTTGGGTTTGCTGGCTCAGCCCTCCCTGCATTGCATGTTGTCCCCAGAAAATGATTCTTGTCCTGATTTAACTTCTGGGTCAGTGCAGAGAGATTGTCTAGCTGCCTCAACCCAGCCTCACCTCTTCTTGCTACAACTGTGCACTACACAGCACCCAAAAGCTGTGAAACTCGAGTTGCAATAAATGAATGAATGTGTTGGTGAACATTATTAATCCTGCCAGCATCACAGAGGCAGTTCCTTCTCTCCCTGAGGAGTATGTTTAATAAGAGATCCCATTCACACACACACATTCTTAATTTTTGGTGTTAACTGCCAAGCCAAGACAGCCCAGGGAAAAACCTGGGCTGCTTCAGTAGAACAGAGACCCTGGGATAGAAAGGAGGGAGGTGATGCTGAGCTCCTCAAACTCTCTGCTTATGGCAGCAGTGACCATAAAACACAGAAAAAAATATCCTGTGGCTCATTGCCTGGGAGATGGGGATTTCCCCAAGGTGTGTTGGGTCTCCTCTCTAACTGAGGGCTGTGGGAATAACAGATAAGAACAGAGCTCCCTTGGCAGCAACCTAAGGAAAACATAACAGTCTGAAATCCACTTAAAAGTCAGGCTGGATGTGGTTTTATTGTGTGATGTTTGTAGCTAATGAGAGTTAGGAGAAGAATTCTGTCTAGTTGGTCCCATCAGCAGATCTGGGCTGTGCTTGTCCTTTGGCCTGGGACAAACAGGAGGGAGCCTCACCCCCTGAGCATCTAAGTCCTTCTAGATTGCTGATTTGGGATGTAGGTCTCTTAATTATCACAGAAGGCACCCTGGCACTTACACAGGGAGTTTTGTGAGTTCTCAACAGACTTGTTGGACGTAGCACTCTTTTGTTTCCTCAGACCTTGGCTACTGAAAATTACCGCAGTGGCTGAAACAGCAGCATGGACTCCACTTCCTGGAAAAAGGGATTGATCCAGAAACATGGAGCTAAGCCTCCTTTTCCAGGAGGGCAGCAGGAAGGTGTCCCATTATTCCTGTTGCTTTACAGGTGCCTTCCCATCCTCTCCAGCTCCAAATCTGCCTCTGCTGCAAAGGGGATAATTACTGAGGGTGTCAGAGCAAGGCTATGAACCATGAGCAGCTGATGGCAAAAAGAAAGGGATATTTAGCATGACTTTTTAGCTTCAAAAGCTGGGTGTCTGATAAAGTACATCCCAACCATCAGCTGGGGGAAAGGTCAGGAAAAAACCCTCATTTGAAAACTGGGCATTTTCTGGGATTATCAGAAAGGCATTGGTGTTTCCCAGAAAGATGGAAACAGTCTTTGATACCCCAAGATATGCAGCATTGCTAACCAGGAGCTTTATCATGAGTAGCCCAGCTCTGGAGGTTTTCCTAAATACCAAAATCACAGGGCCAGGAAATTATGTAGAGGCTTTTGCTTTCAACTCCAAACATGAATGTCTCAGAGGTGAAGGGAAACCCTTTGGAGAATGGCCTGCACAATCCGTCTGAGAAGTGGGAGCCAAAAATAAGAATTCACTTTAAAATTTATTATTGACATTATGATTATTTAAAATCTCACGGGCTTAAGCGAGTCAAGTGTGTTTTTCCATCCTGACATTGATGTGGCTGCACACAAGCTCACATTTACCTGGGTCTGTGTGTTCCAGCCAAATATTTATGTAAGGCTGTGAAAGAGCAGCACAAGGAGTCAGTGGTTTCAAGGTATGCAAGTCAGCTGGGCTGAAACCCTCTCAGGAGGAGGAAGACTCCACATGACACAAGATTTCCTTGTTGGAGAGATTTCAAAATGTTTTTGTGATACCCCAAAGGGTGCAGACACCCCCTTTCTCCTGCAGTTTAGAAGCAAACTGGACAAAGGAGAGGGAAAACAAAGCAGGAGTTGCTCTTGTGCTTCACAGTGCTGGGATAAATCTCCCAAGACAGTTTTATCTTCTCTGCACCTTGTAATTCCTTCTTGGCCGCGTTCAGATTCGTCACAACATTTGACTGACGTCTCCAGGCAGCCTGGCAATATTTACCTCTTCTCACAGAAAACGACCGAGGGAAGCCTGAGCAGCTTGAAAATCCTCGGGCTCAGATCCAGCTTGGGATCATTTAACTTGCCAGTAATCCGATTTTACCGAATGTCGTCACCTATCTCCTTGTGCGACTGGGCACAAAGTAATAATGTCTGGAATTCAAATTTGGGGTTAAGATGGGGGAGATGAAGGGCTGGTACCTCTGACGTGAGTAACAGTGTGAGCAACAGCCTGTGGACTCCTGGGTTGAAGATCACTAGAGGCTATTTCAGGAAGGAAAGCAAAAAAAAAAAAACACCATAAAACAAAGCCAAACTACCCTCCTTTCATCAAGAGACAAAAATACCTGAGGTCTGATGTTTGCATTTCAGAAGATTTGGAGTCAGAAGTATCACGTGGGAGTCTGTTTCTTAGCATGGACCTGACCCAGAAGAAGGAAACAAAACGCAGCTTGCCTCAGGAGCAGGAATTGTCTCGAGGAAGCCAAGAACCAAGCCTGGGACAGTGCTCACAATGCCAGCTGTCTTCTTCTGAACTTCTGTGAATGAAGAGACAAAAATCCTATTGGTATTAGACAAAGGCTTATAAAATCCAGGTTCAGCCCTCAGTTCTGAAATAATCCCCTGATCTCAGCTGTGGTCTCATTTTGAAGACTTCTCTTGTTCCACTTTTCTCTGCACCTGACCACTCAGACAGGTGTAATTTCTGATTCTCTTGGGATTAACTTTCCAAGAGAAAAAGTGAGGAACTTCTTTTTCAGCAAGCTGCCAACGTTCCTGCTAGGGAGCCTATTGCAGTGTTTAACCACCGTCTTGGTAAAGAAATGATTTCTCATGTCCACTCTGAACCTCTCCTGACACAATTTTGAACCATTCCAGCATGTCCTGTCACTGGATATCAGGGAGCAGAGCTCAGCACTTCCCTCTCTACTTCCCCTCCCCAGGAAAGTGTAGAGAGCAATGCAAACAATTCTTTTTCCAAGGCCACAGTGAGTGGATGACTCCTGCTCCAAAATCCCTTGTGTTCATCCTCCCCAAAAACTCCTGCAGAGGTCTGTGGGCTGTGGAGGACCAGCGGAAGACCTCTAAAAGAAATTTGGGGTGAATTGCATTATTTTTCTGGACAAGAGATCAGCAATTCTGCCTTCAAGATGGAGCAGGGAAACTCCTTGAAGTCCCAGTCTGGATTCAGCGGGGAATTTCCCAAGATGACCATTGGGTGCAGCACACCTCTACAACCTGAATATCTTCTGCCACTTGGGCACACACTGCTCTCCCAACACCAACTCCACATCTCTTGGAAGTGGCTTGGCCACTACCTCTTCCTTCTGACAAGGATCTGCTCCAAAAAAAGCCTGGAAGTTACCAGGGCAACCTGCAAAGGTCCGGCAGCTCTGATCATTGTTTGGGGCTGCAGCAGCCCTGAGGAATTCACTATTTGTTTTAGAGATAAAAGCTGCAACTTCCACACATTCTTCTTCAATTTCACTCTCCATTAAGTGCATTGCCCTGTCATAACAAAGCTCGTTGAATTATTAGAGATGAGGGGAATTTTTTGGAGCCTGGAATGGCGAAGGGGATGGGAGGGAGCTTGTGGTTTATCTTTGTGGATCCCCTCCATGGAGCATTTGGGATGTGGCTGGGGCTTTGAGAGGGTGCTTGGGGAACAGTGAGGTCTGGGAGTGAGGGCCAATGGATTGGGTTGGGTTGGGTCAGGCAGCCTTGGGCAAACCCCTGTTTGTTTGTCTCTCTGTCCCTGTCCTGGACTGTGCTTCAGTTGCTGTCCTCCTGCTTTCCCTTGTGCTTTTTTTAGACATGGATAAAAACTGAGGAAAGAAGAGGTCAAATGAAAGCCTCATGTCCCAGAGTAGTGGTTGAGCCCTCTAGTTCCTCCAGCACTATCAAAAATCTTATTTCCTCTTCCCCGCTCCAATGTCCACTATGGAGCTGGTGCTCCCAGCTGCCTGGTGAGCAGTTTCCTTTATGCCTGGTGCAAGCCTTGGGTTGCTGAGACAGGAACCACCTCAGAAGGTTTCCTTCCACCCCCAAAATCCCTCCCTGGGATACCACCATGGCAGAGTTGGTGTGAATCCTGTGTCAGCCCAGCACCCCCAGTCCTTATTCTAGTGTTTGTTTGTGGTAAAGTGAGAAAGGTGCTTTTGGAAAGGGGAATTCACTTCTTCAGTGGGAACCCAAGTTAGGCCTCATGAATCAATTCTTTCAGTCAGATGAGGTGAACCCCACTCCTAAGTCTCATTTCTAATGCTCTTGTTGGTTTAGTTTTTAAAATGCAATTTTTCCCTTCCAGTTCCTCAGTTTCCTAAGAGAAGATCCTCAGTTTCCCAAGAGAAGATCCAAGTTACATCCTGCATCTCACCAAGATTAACAAGACTGTCATGGGCTGGGTCTGTGAAAGGTTTTGACATTTACGGAAAGAACATGCAGTGGAAATAATAAATGTTACTATTTCCATGAACTAAAGCTTTGTACAGATAAACACATTTTCTCTTTTTCTTCCTTAACAGTGAGGGGGTTTGAAACACTTTATGTGGAGTTCTCCTACTTAAAGACAAGGCTGAAAACAAACTGGGACCTAATTGAAATGCTGCCTCCCTTTTATTTCCCTGCTTCCATGTTTCAGTGAAGACTAATTTAAGGGACATTCACCCAGTTAGTGGAAATGCGTCACTCTCATCAGCAGTAATGGGAATTACAGAGGGATTGCAATGTTGCAAGGTTGACAAGGATGGAGCTAAATTTCCCTGCAGAGACAGGAGAATTCCTGCTTGTAGCAAAGCCTGTGGACAAAGTACTTTTTCAGGAGAGGACAGCTGAAGATCTCTCCCCCTCCAGTTGCAAAAGAATAGCAAGAAATAGCCAGGGGAGGAGGGGAAAGGCAGTGAGGTAGCAGGAGAAATCTCCATCCAGTCAGTTCCTCACCATTCCTGCAGTTCTGTGCAGAAGCCCACACCAGCAGCACCCCCAGAATGATAATTTTTGGGTGGTGTTTGAAAAGAAAAGACAGCTCAGAGCTTTCCAAGCAGCTGGGAAAGGAAAGACGGTGAAGGTGTGAGATCCCGTCATCCTCTCCCCTCTGCTGGTGCTGGGACTCCCTGCAGAGTGCTGACCCTGGGCAAGGTTTGTGGTGGTTTCCCTGCTGCAGTTGGGTGCTGGTGATCTGTGATGGCTTTAACTCCTTCCCTGACACTCAGATCTAGGATAAGTTAGGCAGGAGTTTTTAACCTGAATCACCCCAAATGTGGAGTCACTGTTGATTCAGCTTAAGCCAAACCTACTGCCCAGACATTGGGAAATTGTTGCCAGGAGACCTCGTGCAAACACTTCACCTCCTTGAGATCAAGCCAGCCTGGAGGCAGAATGCCTGCAGCCTCCACCAGTAAAAAGAAATTCTCCTTTTAGCCTGAGACATTGGCAACGAGATGGGATTTATTAGAGCTAAGGAATATTACTGCTTGTTCTTGTGGCTTGGATTGATCTAAGAAAGCTCAAATGTATTCAAAAGCTGCCTTTTGCTCAGTGCTGTGCAAACAGGCATGGAGAGCACTCCTGTCCCAGCACAGCACAAAGCCACATCCTCTTGGCCGTGTTAAGGATGTTAATGAGGTACCTGGGGAGCTGACATTTCGTGAAGGACAATTAGCAGCATCCACAACCCTCCACCTTGGTATTTTACATCAGACACAGCCCTGCTTCATGCCTCAGCTCTCTGCTACCTGCAGGAGGAGGGATTCAGCTCACAGATGGAGGAAGTGATGGCAGGGGAGTTGCTCTGTCCTAAAAATGTCAGTTTTGGCTCTCAGGTTGAGCATCCTGAAGGAGGGAGATCTGGAAGGGCATTCCGACACTGGCACCAACCAGATGCACACCCCCACTTGCCCCTGCTCTGCAGTGTGATGGGCTGCAACTCTACCAAGGTAATAAAAGGAAAAGAGTGAAAAGCCAGAGTGGGCAGAAAAAGAAGAAAATTAATAAATAAATCCCCTGAAATCTGTGGTTTGTGGCCTGGTCTCCTCTCTCCGGGGTGGCTGGTGGGAAAGTTGAGTGACCAGGAGAACACTCCAGGTGTGGTCTGTATTTCATTCTGCTGAGATTAACAATAAAAGGAAATTCTGGGAAGAACAGGGAGCTGGGCTGGACCTGCTCCTGTAAGAAACATGGTGGGAAGGTCCCCGTTGTGGGGAGAGCTTTGCTGAATTTCGGGGACTGAAGGAAGTTGTCATTATGTCGCTGCATCCTGTGTGTGAGAGAGACCCGAGGAGAACATCTGCAAAAGATGCAAAAGGGTCATACAAGGCTTTGACCTCCCTCTCCAGGCTGAACTTGATTGGTTTTCCTGTTAGCAAATGGCAAATCCACTCAGAGAAAACCTGCAATTCCTTCCCCAACAGGCTTGCAAACAGCTAGACCTTAACACACCGCCAGCAGTGACCATGCTGGAGAGATCCCATGGCTCTGATGATGGATCAGGCTTATGGATTTGGTAAATCAGGCAGCAGGGGATGAAGAGGGTGTGCTTTCCATGCTTTGTCTGATGGACCTACTCTAGGACTAGAGCTGGATCCCACACCTGCCAAGAGCAGGGTAGAACTGGAATCTATACTGTTGATCTCAATCTATACTCTTGCTCTCTATCTAATGCATCTTGGTCTGAATCAGAGGGAAGGCTTAATCTCAATCCACACCCAGTTAGTAAATGCTCCATGTCCACTGTGAAGGTCCTATGGCTCTTGGGTCACCAGCGGCTGGACTTTTTCAAGAGTGTCTCTCCATTCAGGGTCTCTCCAGACACTGGAGAGGATGGAGATGTTTTCCTCCATTGCCCTGGAAGGGATGAGCAGAGAGAGATTAACATGGAAGTCCACTCTTTTCTCTGGGAAATGTGTGATGAGGCACAGTCACCCCCTCACAACCCAGAAGACAGTGTCATACAAATTTCCTTCATGCTTGGAAATATTCAGGATCCTGAGTCAACAAGGAAAATGTGAAATCTGTAATATCTCTGTGTTTACAAGCCTCTGGGCAGTGGGCTCAAGCACTGAGATGACCAGTGAGGGCAGGGTTGCCTATCCATGTGCAGCAGCCACGCTGATGATATCCTGGAGCACCCAGGGTGGAAGGAGCAGGATGGGCTCACGAGGGTGATAAAGGAGATGCAGCACTGGGAAGAGTCAGGTAACCTTGGAAGAACTCCCAGCCCTTTTGTCTTCAAGATCTCGAGAACAAAATTAATTCCTACTCAGACTTACGGAGCATGGTTGGTTAATGTTAAGGCTTCATCTGGATCAATGCAAACTTCTTGCTTCTTAATGTGGAAAAATCTCTCTGAAACAAGGACTGTGAGCACAGCTGCTGTCCCGTGAGAATCTCCCCTGCAGGAAGAGCCTCACCTCCTTCAAAGCTCCTGAATTCACAGGGTAGATGACAAACCCAGATGTTGACTCCTAATGTTGCTTTTCAAGATGCTGGATTAAAGAACAGGTTGATGTTGTAACATTGTAGTTTGTTGGAACCCTGGGCACCGAGAATTTTAGACTTTCTGTGCTGACAGGCACTGACCCCCAAGAAAACACTGCATTTGACCTGAGGCCTTGGAGGAGACTTCCAAAATTGAGTGACAGCACTGGGATTATGGGTGTGGAGTTTGAATAGAAGTGTGTGATATCACAGGGTGGAAAACTTAGAGTTTAAGGTTTTAGAATATAGTAATATATATATAAAGCAAGATGGAAGTTTTAGGGTGTAGGCTGAGTCCTTCTTTTTCACCTTCTTCATGGGTTTGGGTGGTGTTCTGTAATTGCAAAGAAAAATCCTCACTGCGAGCCACGGGTGGTTGGTTATTGGGTTAAAAGTAAAAATAATTTAAGTGTCATTTCTTAATTAGACAGGTTATCCTTAAAAGGCCTTGTAGAGAGAGAGAGAGATAGGGGCCATTTTTTACTTTGTTAGCTTGTAGTGCTGTAGAAGTCACAGCTTGTGAGAGTGTAACATAGATAAGTATTAATAAATATCTGAATCCAAACAAAAAATATGTCTCGGGCATTTAATCCCAACTCTGGCAAAAAAAAGAAAATAAATAACAGTAATTCACAAACTGAATTACAAAAAACCCCCGTTTTCTCCAAAAAGAGTCTGTTTGTCCTCTTCAAACTGTTTTCTCTTTCACGTGCCTGCATGTGATGGCATTGCAGAACAGCATTTAGTCCTGAACACAGGAGGGCAAGCATGGAAAACAGGAAATATTTGGGCCATTTTCAACAGATAACAAACCAAAATATGGTAGGCCTGACCTCACCCTCAAAACTGAGTGAGTGGGTTCCCAACTTCGTTGACCTTTTTGAGGACTGAACCTCAGATGAGTGAGAACCAGAGAGCCAAATTGCAGTGACCAGCCCAGGCTGGGATCTCTCTTTTCCTATTTTTATGTGACATCACTGAGTTTTCCTCATCTGTTTCCCCAGCTCCTACAGCACCAGCAGGGTGGGACTGCTCATTCTTCATTAAAAAAGCACAGGATAATCACAGGAAACAGTGAGGAAGAAAATGGGAGCCTGAAACCTCCTCTGGTGCATTAGTCACGGAGAGTTTCCTCTTCAGAGTGCAGTGGGTTTTATAGGAGACATTTATTTGTCAATGAATGAGAGAGATTCTCACTACAGGGTGCCCGTGCATGTTCTGAGAGTGGTAAACAGACGAATCCAAAGCAGAAAGAGGAGGAGGGAAGGAGAGGAGCAGGAGGTGGTGAAGGGCTCCCTGTTTCCCCGAGGTCACTCCTGGCAGGACACAGAGGCACAAGACAGCACGCATTCAGGAATAAATGGAGCTCTTCCTCCTTGACTGTTGTCATCTCTTATTTAGTGGCCAAAAGCCGTTCTCCTGGCACAGCACATGTCCCACCACACCTCCCTGTGCTAAAGAACAGCTCTCCCTATATTTAGCATTCCTCATCTCCCATTGTTAGCCGCAAACACATCCCACCGGTGCTCCCTGGGCACGCCAAGGTGGGGCTTGGTGATTCCTGGTGCACTCTGCCCATTTTTAGCACATCAGATGATGTGTGCAATGTGTGTCAGCTCCTCATAATTCTTTCCAGGAAACAGATCTGGACACAGTTTATGGCTCCCCATGATGGAAAATCCTGTACATATTCTCCTCCTGCTGCTAGTGGGATGGAGGAAGAGAGAAGAATTGGAGACGTGTCCTGCAGGTGGGATAAGGTGAGATGATTCCTCCAGGGAAAATCAATCCAGGCAGAGCTCTGGGGACGCACTGAGAAGAGAAGGCTTGGGAGACACCCTGTTGTGTCCTTTGAACACTAAAAAAGGATGGGGAAAAACTTTTTATCAGGGCCTGTGTTGATAAGACAAGGGATGATGGTTTTAAACAAAAAGGGTCAATTCAGATTAGCTCTACAGAAGAAATTTTTTTACAGTAAGGGTGAAAAATACTGGCACAGGCTGCCCAGAGAGGCGGTAGATGCCCCATCCCTGGAAACATTCAAGGTCAGGCTTGGACGAACTTGCTCTAGTAGAAGGTGTCCCTTCTCATTGCAGAGGACTTTTAAAGGTCCCTTCCAACCCAAAATATTCTCTGAGTCTATGACTTAACGCTTGAACCTCATACTATTAGGCACATTCATCTTCTCATGGGATGATGTGGACTACAGGAAAGCCTCTTGTGGGAATTTGTTGGAACCCTAGAGGCTGAAAATTTCGGGCTTTCTGTGCTTAAAGGTGCTGTCCCTCAAGCAAGCACCACATTTGACTTGAGGCCTTGGAACAGGGTCCTGAGATTGAATGATGCACTGGGGTTGTGGGTGTGTAGTTTGAATAGTGTTGTGTGATCTCACAGGGTGAAAAACTTAGCTTCAAGATTTTAGTATATAGTAATACATGTGAGTCAAGGTGTAGGACTTTGGGCATTGTCTGAGTCCTTCTTCACTTTCTTCTTCTTCTTCATGGGTTTGGATAGTTTTCTGTAATTGGTTGATGGAGTCCTCATTGCAGACTTTAAGTAGTTAGTCACTGGGTTTAAAGTAAAAAGAATTTAGGTGGCATTTCATAATTGGACAGATTGTCCTTGAAAAGACCTGGTAGAGATAGAGAAATGCTCCATTTTACCTCATTTCTCTAACTTGCTAGTTAGAGCTCATGGCTCATGAGTCTGTAAATAGATAAGAATTAATAAACATTCAAGTCCGAACATGAACTCCGACTCCCGTGTAATAATCCTGATCCTGGCACGGAAAAAGAAGCCAAAACTGTTGCAGGAATTTTTCCTTACAGCCACCAAAAAGCAGCAGTTTGAACCTCAGAAGTGAGGCCATCCTGCCACTGGGGACTTTCTGTCCTTTTTGGCTGGACCCTGTCAAAAACATGGGTGAGTTGGCACGTGGGCAGAATCCAAACTGATGGGACTGATCCAATTCCTGGAGAGACTCTCCTACTGTCCTTATTCAGAGGCTGCAGTGGATTAATTCAATGTTCAAAGCTGGGGAACAAAGGACAGGAATGCGTGGCTGATTTTCCCAGAAGAGTCGAGATGCTGGTCCTGTTCTGCTCAGACTGTTCAGGGGTGATCTGGAAAAGGGGGGGGGGATAGTGAAACCAGCAGAGATTCATGCTACTGAGAACTCACCAGGAAAACCCACTGAAGGATATTCTTCCTACTCTGCAGGAAGTGAGCAGGAAAAGGGACGGCCTACGGTTGATGTTGAAAAGTGAAAAAGATTGCACATGGAAAAAAAATAAAGTAGCCTGAACCTACAGAGGCCCCAAATTAGCCATTCCCAGGGTGTCAGCCTTGGGTCCCTGCAAAGAGTGAAATGTCACCACTGGACTCAGCCAGAGCCAAAAAGGTCAAATAGGAGTTTAGAGTATGTGCAAGAAGAATATTGTTAAAAAACCCCACTGTGGTGTGGAGCAAATCACCTGGGCTCTGACCCCTTGTTGGGTGGGTACAACGCTGATCCCCCACCTCAGGAGGATACAATAGTGCCGGAAAAGGTAAAAGCACCAGGAACAATTCCAAGCCCTGAATGGCTTCAGTGTACAAATGGGTGCCCACTGTGTGCAGCAGAAAAAGCTGAGCAGGAGAGCAGCCCCTGGGTCACAGCATCCCGAGGGGGAGGAAGCAGGAGCATTTGCTCCTTCCCAAAACTCCAGCAGCTGGGCAGCATCCCTCAGCCAAGCAAGGAGCCAGGAAGAGCTCAGGTGTGTGTGGCTTTTGCTGCCTCTTGCACACTGTGGAGACCAGAAGCATGAAAAAAAGCTGAAAAAATTTAGTGGAGGACAAGTCCACTGGTGGCTGATGGAACGATGCTCTGGGCCACCACCCTCGTGCTGGAGCTCCTGGGGAGACCACCTCACCTGCTACTGCAATTCTCATTCTGCTCTCTAGGAATATTCCTCCATTCCCACTCTTCCCCTTTATCCACCCCCAGTTATTTTGGGGACCTGATGGTGGCTCAGACCAGGCTTTGCTGGGCTCTGGGTAGTGACTGTTTATTCCCCGAGGAATGTGACCAGCTGGGATCCGGCAGTGAAAAGAAGCACTGTAGAATCGTGTCAAAAGAAGAGCCAGGGGAGTCCCATCAAACAGTAATTATGAAGGGAAACTAGCCAAAAAAATGAAGGGCTTGAGCCCCCAGGGATGTGCAGAGAAGACCTGCCTTCCTACAGGGATCAAAAACACTCAGGGATACCCAGTGAGATGGCAGGGAGAACCCAGAGTTCCCTTGAGAGCCATTTCTCCCTCAAAACCCCAACGAATTTGTAGGGTTTGTTTTTTTTTTTTTTTTTTTTCTTGGAAGCCTTCTAAGGAAGGGGATAAAGAGGCTCTCAGTTCTGGGAGCGCAATCCCTTCTCTGCTGGAGGGGGCAGGAGGCTTAATGCAGTCCGGCATCCCTCCCTTTCAGTTCAGCCCCCAGACACAAAGGCAGAAAAATGCCAGGAATTTCCCAGCGCCCTCCCCAGACCTGCTCCCATCTCCCTTTCCCCCCCTCGCCACCTCCTCCTCCGGCGGGGAGGGAGGAATACTAATAACAAAACAGGGATCTTTAACAGGCCCCTTGCCTGGTCACTTTGGGATAGAATGCTGAAAGGGATGGACGTGACCAACCATAAGGAATGAAGCTTCTTCGAGTCCCATTTCTTAATTTTTGCTGCTTTTATTTTCGTTTTTCTTTCCGCAATTTCTCCCCCCTTTCTACTCAGCGCTGAAAAAAATTCCTCTCGGCCCCTCGCCTCTGTTCCTTTCCCTTGGAGTCAGGCTGCAGCTCTAATCACTGCTGGGTGATTAGCATGTGAAGGGAGAGAGGAAAACAAAATCTTTATTGCTGGCTGGTGGAGCCGGAGCAGCTGTCTGGATGGATGCTGGCTCCTGTGTGATCCTCCCCACCGCCTCTGATCCCTTCCATTGTGGATGTTTTCCTGTAAGAACAGGCAACACACCAAGGAAGGGCAGAAAACGGGATGGGGACAAAAGTCAGAGCAGGCGGGATGTGTTTTGTAGGGGAAAACCAGAATATAATTTCTGTTTTCAGCTTTGAACTTGGACAGAGCAGTGGGGGACAGGGACTTCAGGGCTCTGCCGAGGGGACGACAGCAGGAATGAAAGGATAATTTGTGGTGCCGACCTCAGAGGGAGCGGGAGGCACAACACAAGAGCCCTTTGATGAGTCCGGGCCGGGGATGGAGGAGAGCTGAAGGGTGGGAATAGGGGAAAAGGCAAATGCCCGGAGTTAGGTGGTGGTGGGGATGGGGATCCATCACTGCCCTCTGTGAGGGAAATCCTGGCCAGCAGAAGACGAAGGGCTGGCAGGTGGACAGGATGTTTTTTGCTCATCCTCCCCGAAGCCTCGATGAGCGATGGATCTGCAGAGCTCCGTAAGGAGTCCGCAGCAGCCTGGGGCAGTAATTACAGCCCGAGGTTGGGCAGGGACTCCGAAGGGACGTGCTACTGGAGTGGAAAACAGTGTCTGTTATTTGTTAGGAGGCTGTGGTGATGGGAACGCCGGTGCCCCTGGGGCCGGTATTCCCTGTAAGCTCCAGAGCCGGCTCTTCTCAGCCCCTCCTCCCCTCGCTCCAGGTGTTTCCTCTTCTGAGCTCGATAATGAAATCTGTGAAGCTCCAGCCAGTTTATATTTAGTTTCCACCACTGCTGGCAGGGGTCTGCTGGTGCCTAACAAACAGCAGCAAAACACCACTGGTGGGTTTCCAGCCCCTAAGGCATAGGATGGAGGCAGGAGATGGGGTTTGAGGGATGGGGACAGTGGCAGCACACAGCTGGTCGTGCCACCAGCCGCTGCTCTGGACCAGCCCCCCACAGAGCCATGAGATCCAGACCAGTTTTGTTTTGGGAACTGTCTCTGGCTATGCAAACTAATCCCGTATAATGTCTGGTATTCCTGACCTGTCTCTGCTCCCTTTAGTGAAGAAGCTCTTACCTAGTGCAGGGATCCTCCACCTTCCACGTCACTTGTTCCTCAAGCTGAGTATTGCTTTGATCTCCTGTCCATGCCATGCACAGTTGGTGGGATTCAGCTGCCTGGTCACTGTTTAATTTGATCATCTGGGTTGTCTCTGTGAGATGTCTGATACACCTGTAAGCTTTCTATTCCACAGAGAGGACCCTCAGGCACAGGGTGGGGTTCCTGGGGTGTTCTGTGCAGGGCTAGGAGCTGGACTTGGATGATCATAGGGGATCTCTTCCATCCCAGGATACTCTGTGACATCCTAGTACACCTCAGCTGGCGCCAGAGCTGAGTTGAGCCCTCAGACTCCATTGGCTTCCATGGGAGTTTAAACACCCAGCTCAAAAGGATGGAATCACAGAATGAATCACAGAGTGGTTTGGGTTAGAAGGGAGATTAAACATCACCCAATTCCAACCCCCTGCTCTGGGCAGGGACACCTTCCACTATCCCAGGTTGCTCCAAGCCCCATCCAACCTGGCCTTGGACACTTCCAGGGATCCAGGGGCAGCCACATCTTCTCTGGGCACCCTGTGCCAGGGCCTCATCACCCTCATAGGGAAGAATTCCTCAATATCCAATCTAAACCTGTCCTGTGACAGTTTAAAGACATCACCCCAAACATACTTTGTGCCATGGGCAGAATTTTAGGGCATATTTTGATTCCAGTCACAGGAAGCACTTATCTACTGGCATCCTGTAGGATATCTTGAACTCACCAGCCAGGCAGACTGAGAGGAAACTTCTGAGACCTAGATCATTGCATCTGCTCTTAAATCATCTCCTTGTGGTTGGGTAACTCACTGTCATTGAGGACTCTCTCTCTAAATTAGAAACATCATTGAAATTAATGGACACCAGACAAGGAAATCTTGATATTTCCAGAGCATTTGTGGCACCGAAAGTCATCTTGAGTGATGGAGATGAACTATGGCAAATAAAGTTAATTTTCAAACCCTCCTGCTGAGGAAAGTTAATGCCTCACAGTTACAGTTTTGTCATTGTGGATCCTAAACCAAAAAGCTGTTGGGTCAGGAAGTTGGTCACTGCTGATTAGATCAGAGCTGCAATGTGCTTCAAAACTCACTCAGTGTGTGCTTGGTGCAATGAGGGTGTGACACCTGTTATTGATGTGATGTCTATTTATTCACAGAAAGAAAATTCCAGTCATGGGGGCAAAAATTCCATGTTTTGCCACAGGTATCTACATAACTGTGCACTCACACCGGACACTTATTTTGAGAGAATCACAAAATCATGGAATGGCTTGAGTTGGAAAGATCATCCAGTTCCAACCCCTGCCAAGAGCAGGGACATCTTCCACTGGATCAGGTTGCTCCAAGCTCCATCCAACCTGGCCTTGGACACTTTCAGGGATGGGGCATTCAAAATTTCCCTGGACAGCCTGTTCTATCATCTCACCACCCCCACAGTAAAGATTTTTTTCCTAATTTATAATACGAACCCACTCCCTTTCAGTTCGAAGCCATTCCCCCTTGTCCTGCTGCTCCACGCTTTTGTAAAAGTCCTTCTCCATCTTTATTCTAGGCTGCCTTCATCTACTTTAGATTCATATTCCAGTCCATCTGAGCACCTTAATGATACCATGTTTGGTTTTCGTGGCCAAACAGAACATCCCACTTTTGACTCTGAACAGCTTGCAAGCAAAACAACCACCCCCAAAATTTCAAACCTGTCAAAACTCATCCAACCGACCTTGGGAATTTCAAACCAAAGAGTTTGGGTAGTAAATTCCATATTCCTCTCTAGGAAGAGTTGCTCAGGTTAGAGTTGAGGCAGCACTATTTGTGCAGGGGGACTGCAGAGACCATCTGACCCACTGGAGACACCTGCCTGAGCATTCACCCTCCAAAGGTCTTGCTGTGCACACAGAAGTCAATACAAAATGTTGCAGCAGGCAGCCTCCTGAACCCACAGTGGGGACAGTGCCCAGGAATGATTCTGAAACAGCCCTGGAATTGGGATATTTTATCTCGTAATAAGTTCCAGCATATCAATTATCTGAAGTTCTTGGGACCTTCGATTTTTTCCCTTCAGCCATAGGTAACAGCTCCCGTGTCACCATCTGTCCTGCAGCCTGGGAATGCAGTGGAGTGCACTGTTTATCCTCAAGGAGCTTTCCGTGGGTTTGAGGCCATCACACAATGCCAGCTGAGATGTATTTTTGGCATGAGCAGTGACGTTTGACAGAACATCCTTCTTGACAATTTCTATAGATATTTCCATTTAAAATAAACTTCTGTTTAGCCAGGATTTTGATCCGGGATTTTGATTAAATGCTCCCATGTTCTTGAGAGTCAAAGAACATAAGGAAATGCATTGTTAAGCAAAACCTTTGTTTCAGTGGAGCTGCTTGAAAGAAGTTTCAAACTAAGAGGTAGTCGCTGGAGTTTTCTTTTTGAATAAATTGAAAAATTGTCTTTCCTAGGACAAGACTATGTGAAAATTAAAGGGACACCCTGATCACTGAGACTGGGTCTACACTTCCACAAATTCCTATCCAAGAAATCAAAGAAAATTCACTTCATGAGAAGGAAACACTTATACAAAGCCCTCTTTGCAAGGAGAACCTCTTGGGAGATTCAGAAGCAAGGACACAAAGCTGGAATGAGCTTTGCACAGACAACGTGGCTGAAAGGTGGGGGTCAAAAGAGGAATTTTGGGGTAGGCTGGTGAAAAAATAATCCCAGCAGTGTGGCAAGTAAAGCCAAGCAAGTTCAAAATTCAGGGGAGTCGAGGCATAGTGTATTCCACACATTTCCATGATTCCACACTGTGCACTTATGGTTGGGGAAAACATCCAGAGGGATCCACAAAGATTTCTTTAGGCCAAAAGTTGATGGTGGGAAGTCTTCCAAGGAGTATTGTTGGTTTATGTGGAGCTGAGGAGCTTGATAAGCTCAGCTCTTCTGCTGTGGTGGGTTTGGGGCAAGGCACGTGCCCACCCCAGCCTTCTTTTTTCTGTAAATTTGCAGTGGTGACATTTACTCTTCAGGTGACCAGAATCCTTCCCAATTTGCTGGGCTGCAGCTGGAGAAGCACAGCAAAACTGCCAGGGTATCCCTGCCCACTGCAGGCGGCTTGGAAGGAGATAGTCTTTGACTTCCCTCCCAACCCAGATCAGTCCGTAGTTCGCAGTGAAGGAAACTGAGGATCTGAGGGGAAAATTCCAAGGCTGGATGGGGGAGCTGCTGTGGTGCCCTGGCACAGGGAAGCTGACTTGGTGCCAGCAGCTGCAGGAAGCTCTGAGGGTGTGATCAGCACCACATTCCTGTGCCAAGCATTGTTGGCAAGCCCTGCAGTGACCTGGCTGTTTGCTGGAACTGACTGCGAGCCATCAGATGGAGAAAGCTGAGCCCAAGGGCCTTGGTGTTTCTTTGTGACCATCCTAAAGCATGTCCCACCTTGTTACCTCTGTGCTCATGCATGAGGCAGGGGCAAGGTCTGCACTGTGCACAAGGTGGGTGCAAAAGGTGACTGAAAATCAGCTTCAGAGCAAGAATCTACATTTTTTTGTTTGCAAAAAGGTAAGGCAAATAGTCACTGGTGTTGTGCTTCCTCCAGGCAAATAGCACAATGTCTCTGTGCCTCTCCTCTGCACCAGTCTAGGGAGTGAAAGGGGGAGCAGATACCATCTTTTCATAGATTCAGAGAATTTTTTGGGTTGGAAGGGACCCTAAAATCATCTTGTAGACCTTAAAGATCATCCAATAATCTTTTCCCAATTATCTGATTGTATCTTCCCCCTGTAGTGCTGCAGAGAAAGTTTTTTTCCTCCACAAGGGGTAAATATTTTAAAGTATTCATTCAGACTATTCTGTTTCCAAAAGGCATGGAGAGAGATTTGACCATGATTTATTATCATTCAGGCACTGGGGACATGGGTTGGTGACATCATCATGACACTCCTGCTCTTCAGACAGATTTGCAATGCTAAATTTAAACAGATTCCTAACTTTGATCCCAGAGCTCTGGCTCAGCAGCTCAAAAATGTGTGTGGAGGTAAACAGGCCAGTCACAAACTTATTTTGGTGAACCTGTTTTTTGTTCTGAAGCATTGCCTGAAAATCACTTTTGCAGCTGAGTTGGGATGTGAGAATTGGTCCAACTTTCCTCTTGGAATGCAAAGTAGGCATGGGAAACAGTTTTTAAGCACTTGCACAATTCTCAGTGCATCTTCAGGGCACTGACTGAAGGGAGTCATCTCAGGAGATTTGCTGGTCAGAAATTAGTAAGTAGAGTCAGATGGGAAATAAATTGGAATAGGGGGGAGGATATCTGCTCTCTGGGTGTTCAGTCAGGCTCCTTCACTTTCAAGGTCCTTCCTGAGGTGCAGGTGTGTCCAAAGAGGGTCATTTACAGCAGACTGAGCAGAGGGGGATGTTCCAGGAACTTAGGAGGGATTTCTGATTTTGCTCTTGATACAAGGAATTGAAATCTCCCGTTTTCATATATATTTGCCAGAAATACCTATCTAAATGTAGGTGACCTCCATAAGAACAGAGAAAGTATCTGGTGGTTATCAGCTGCTCCACAAAGTCAGAACAAGCGTTACATCTTCATCTGGGAGATTTTTTGGCTCAAAAGATCTTCTCAGAAAATATAGTCAGTCAAAAATCAAAATATGGATACTGAACTAAAACGAATTTATTTTTTTCCCCCCCTTCACAAAAATAGAAAAGCAGGCAAAAATCGTATCAGGTTGAGTCATCACTTTGGGTTTGTCTTAAAATGAAACATTACAAATCAGGTGGCTTTTTCTGCTTATCCCTGCAAGCTCTTAAGAAAGGTCAACTTAAATCACAGCCAGGTTTGCAATTTAGCACTTCAATATTTCGGTTTGCAAATGAGTAAAAAAGTGTTTTTTCAACATCTCTGACTTATTTATTCATTCATTTATATTTTTTTTTCCTATTTGATAGTGTTTCTCTGGGCAGTTCACTGGCAGACCTGTGGTACCCTCCAGCAGGACCCTCGCCAGCACAATTCAGTCTGGAGGAGGATGCTTCTCCATGATTAGATTGGACCATATTGACCTGCCAGCCTTGAGAAAAACCTCTAATCAGCACATTTTTGACTCCTCTAAGCCTTATTTTGGCAACTGGAAAAAATGAATCTGTCAGTACTCAAAGCTCAAAAACAAAAAAAGGGGGGGGGGGGGAAAGACAAGATAAATTTTTGGACATTTGTGGTAGCAGAACAAAAAAAGGTGAAGGAAAATGGACAATTGAATGTCTTGTCACTTGTGGGTGAACCCCAAAGTATCACTTTTGGAAGCAAAAAAGGGTTAATTTAGCCCACTCAGTGGGTTTTTTGGGGATGGGGAAGTGCCCAGCTGAGAAATGCAAAGCAGAATCAAACCAGGGAAGGGGATCACACCTCAGAGGTGTGAGCTGGCTCAGAGAGGTGCTCGGGGAGGCACCAAGTCCCTGTCCAGCTGATAAAGCTCACACCCCCTTTGCCGGGCTGAGGACTTGATGTGCAGAGCACTAAATGTTCTTATTCCTTTTGCACTGTCAGCCTGCTGGGCTGGGAGGAATGTGATCCTCCCCTCTCCTTCCTTTTATCAGCACACCATCACTCCGTAGATTTGTAACTGTCTCGGATTTTGCCTTCGCAATCCTGACGCAAAACCCATCGGATCCGAGGAGTGAATTATGACTTATTTTGGGACACTTTGCCCATCTCTCCAACAAGCTGATTCCAGTTATGGCAACAAGAGGAACATGTGTTTTTTGGGAGGAAAAAAGCTCCAGTTCTCTCAGTGGTGATGTCTGTGCTGGCAGGGTTGAATTGGCAGGGTCTCTCATGGTGTTATTCTGACCCATCTCAACCACTCACTGGAGAGATGAGGCAGCTCACAAACAGTCACAGAAGAAAAACCTTCAAATCTCATCAGCAAAAATGGATGTGCAGTTATGGGGCAAAGAGAATGAATGGCCTCGAGCTGCACCATGGAAGGTTGGGGATGGATACTATGAAAAGTTTCTTCACTGGAAAATTGATTAAGCATTGTAACAAGGGATATGGCAGAATTCCTTGTTCAAAAAACAAGATCTGCCACTTTGTGATGTGGTTCACAAAGGCATGTAGTGATAGACAAGGGGGAATGGTTTTAAGCAGAAAGAGGAAGGATTTAGGTGGGGTAATAGGAATAAATTCTTCCTTGTGAGAGTGGTGAGATACTGGAACTGGCTGCCCAGAGAAGCTGTGGCTGCCCCATCCCTGGAAAGCTCAACGCTTTTTCTCCTAATGAGGACAATTCGAGGTTTTCAAGGCAGAGCTGCTACGAAGATTTCTATTAGATCTCTACATTACATCTCTGTGCACTGCAAACAGGTTATCCAGTCACCTAAGGCACACACAGACATCCAGGATGTGGGAATCTCTCACAGGCAGGCACCGGGGAGGAATGCCATGAGAGGGAGCTGGAGAAATTACCTGCGTGCCACGGGGCTGAGTCACTCTGGGACTGAGTCTACTTATCGGGGGGGGAAATGGTACACGGTGGAACATTGTTTAAACGTGAAATCCCATCTGTGTCAGTGAGGGGGCAGAAGGTAAATTACAGGCAGCAGAGGGAGGGGAGGGAAGCTGGCATGCGGGAAAGGCAGAGAAACAAAAGGCAGGTTTCAGTGTGAATTGAGACCAGACCCACAACAAGAGAGGGCTGGATTTAAGGATTTAAGGAAGGAGCAGTGGGGCAGGGAGAAAGGAAAGAGCTTGGCAGGGTGGAAAGAGGAACAGATTAAAAATGTACCTGAATTCAAATTAGTGGTGGAACCCAGGAGCTCCAGAAAAGGTTCTCTGAGCAAGGCGGTGCCAGCCCAACCTCCTCCAGCTCACCCTGTGCAAACTCAGAGCTGGACTCTGCTTTGGGGTACAAGACAAACCAGGACCAAGGACTGAGCTACACCAAAGGCAGAACCTGATCCTACAAAAACAACAAACAGGATGGACTGCAGCAACAACTCCTTCCTCCCCTCTTGCAGCCCAGCTTTGCAGGCAGCGTATGGTTGTTGTACATTTGGATTTTAATCCTTAACTCCTTGCCCTGCAGCAGTGATGAAGAGGATACTCTTCCTCCTGTCCCCTACTCGGCAGTATCAGACCTGTTGGTAGGGTGTTACAGTTCTAGTTTCTTTTTCCCTGCAGAGGTCAGGATGAATAATACACGGGAAATGTAGATTTCGAGTTTGGACTTGGATATTTGTTGTTTCTTATCTATTTACAGACTCACGAGGCCTGAGCTCCAGCTAGCAAGTTAGAGAACTGAGGTAAAATGGAGTGCTTCTAGCACTTTCCAAGGTTATTTAAGCACTAATTACCCAATAACGAGGTGACACCTATATTGTTTATACTTTTGACCCAATAATGACCACCCAAGGCCTGCAATGAGGACTTTTTTCACCCAATTACAGAAAACCATCCAAACCCATGAAGAAGAAGGAAGAAGAAGGTGAAGAAGAAGGACTCAGGCAATGCCCAAAATCTTCCATCTTGACCCACACACATTACTATGTACTAAAATCTCAAATCTAAGTTTTTCAGAATTCCAGCAGCAGGGCTCTCTAATCACAGCTCTGCTGAAATCCACCATCTGTGGGAAGGGTTAGCATTTACTGAGCCTTGTACAACATGTGGAGAAAAACAGCTTTAGCTCCAAAACAAGCAGCTGATATCATCATCAGGTATCCCATAGCTCTGTTCTGATGATGATGACATTACACAGAAAAGCCATCCCTAAAAGTGTGTCTCTGATGGAAAGTCCTCCAGCAGAAGGTCACAGAGGCAGCTGCTTTTCTCTGCTGCAGCAAAACTGTTTAGGATGCTTTATAAGGAAATAACCAAGTGCTTTCTTAGCTTCAGCATTTACTGGAGACTTCTTCTCCAAACTTCCCAGATCTACCTGCCTTGTGGCAGGGGAGGAAAGATGCTACTCAGAGTAGAGGAGGATTAAATCAGGAACATTTGTGGGCAATTACAAGTCCACATGACAGCAGAGGACAAGGAGATTGAGGGCGCTGGTCAATGCCTGAATGACTGTGGCAACTCCTGGAGTTTCCTGATGGAAAAAGGCAAACATCCCATCCAGATTCAAAGAAGCAAGTAAAAGGATTCAAGGAACTTAAATCTTGTTGACTTTTCTTCAGACCTTTGGAAAGTAATGGGACAAGTGCCCCTGTGAGCTGTTTACAGGCAAGGGAGTTAAAAGAAAGGGGATTATGAACATGATTTTTACTGAGAACAGGCTGTGTTGGGACAACTCCTTTGACTCCTGGGATGAGCTGAAAGGCAAAAGCAGCTGATTTCTCCTACCTGTACTTACGCAGGACTTTTGACATGGTCCTACATGTCTGTACACAGATTGGAGAGATGGGGATTGGATGGGCAGACTACGAGGAGTCGGACTTTTTTCAGTGAAGACAAAGGTGAACAGTGAGATAGTAAGAGAAAAGTTAAAAAGAAGAGCAGAAAAAGAAATTCTGTCTGGTTTTAAAGTGCAATTCTTCATCATGGGCATGACTGATTATTTAAACAGCTTCAGAATATCCTTAGAGAGGTTAAAAATTGGACTAGATGAGATCTGGTGCAACAAAATCTAACTTTGAAATTAACTCTGATTATAATCAGGCTGTGATTAAATGATGGGTCATCCTCAGTGTACTGTCACCTCTCAGAGGCCAGCTTTTCCTCCTCTCTACCAGAGGTATAAAAGTGGTTAAAAAGAACCCAAAACTATGCAAAGAATGGCATGATACAGGAGGAATCACCGGGTTTTATTTCCTTGTTCCTGAAGCCTGGGAATTCCAGCAGCTTCCAAAGGCAACTTGTGCTGTACTGTGACAGTGAACATAATGTACATAAACTCAAATATTTGCAAGGGAGGATAAGATAAAAAGTCCGCTAATTAAACTTTATGCCCCAAAAGGGGTTGAACTTAATCAAAAAGGGAGAAACTTTTGAAAAGAAACTATTAAAAATGGCAAAAATTGCAAAGTTCTTATATATGATAGAGTAAATACTTTGCAGGCAACAAACTGGATGCTCAGAGGATAAATATATATCATGTATTAAAAAGATTTTGAAAAAGACTAAATCTAGATAAATAAGTGGCTAGTAAAAGACTAAAAGTGATTGAAGCAAAACAAAATCCTTAAAAATATCTATATGAGAAATGAGGCATAGAAAAAACTCAATATCTGGAAGTTTATCAAAAAACATCAATAAATTATGCCAACAAGATTTGAAGAAACGTTTTACTAAAGGAATGAAATATTGATAAAACCTCGCTCCAATTTATTGGTACAAGAACCTGTCAGGGACTCTATGGGACTTTTAAGTGGAATAAAGGAGCTGTGCAAAGAAGAGATAGTCACTGTGTGCAGCAGAAAGGTTTGATGAATTCTTCCAATCCTGTTAAATGTGGAGTAGCTTCAGAGGGTTCCTACACCAACATTTATCTTGGGGAAGAAAAGAGAGAGAGAGAGAGAGAGAGAGTGAATCACAGGAGTGATCCCTAACGGAAGGGTTAGTAAAATAAATTATAAAGAGTCAATGAAAAGAAAGGAAACATGATTCAAGAGGGAATGGAGATACAAAACTACTATATTATTAATCGTGGTGTGAAGCTTGTCACTTCAATCAGACTTAGCTGCAGGGGAATATAAAACAGCAATTGTGCTGGGAATTCTTGAGAAGGGCACCATAAGGACCTGGGAAATGAATGCTGACATCTGAATTAAACTCACTGGTGGGGTCTGCAAGGATGAACAGCATCCACAGTCCCAGGGCTAAATGCAACATGTTGGGGGAAAGGCAACACTTCTTTTAGAGGAATTAATCCCCACAAATCAAACTGTTCTGAAGGGGTTTGTGAACCTGTGATAAAATCACCCAGCTGGTGTAGTGGAAATGGGGGAGTTGTCAGCATGGCCTTTCAACAGAGCAGTCAAAAAATGAAGTTGTGGGATTAATTATTCTTGTAGATTACTAATTTATTAAAAGGTAAGAAACAAAGAATTGATTGGTTTTGATGATGGAAAACATTGCCAGGAGAGTCCTGCAGGGTTTTCCACTGGGAACTGTGTTCTTGGACGCACTTGTAAATGATTTGGAAAAGACTGACAATGAAAGAGTGATGAAATTTGCTGATGACACAGAATTATTCATGGTAATTGAAACTAACATTCCCATCAGGAGCTGTAGGATCATCTCAACACCGGGCAACAAAGAGACAGGTGAAACTGAGTGTTAGTAAATGCAAAGTAATGCACATGTGGGAAATGCAGCTCTAAATATTTATACACAGTGATGGTCTCTGGGGTAGCTATTTCCACTCAGAAAAGAGATCTTGGCATGAGAGCCCAGGGGAACTGAATGTTAGGAATTACTGGAAGGGAATAGTGAACAAAACAGAGAGTAGCAGCATGAAGCTGCTTAAATGCGCAGTGTAGCCTTGTCTTTTGCACGGAATCATTCCAGTTTGTTTTCCGAAATCACGTTTTAGAACTATGAACAGTGGGGAAGAATGGAGAAGGTGAGTGGGATGTGGTTACTCACTATTATTCATAACACAGGAACCAAGAAGCATCCATTAAAATGACCAGGAGTTAGACTGGAAGAGAAATGAAAGGAAATACTTCATCACACATGCCTGTATTAGTGCAATTCCTTCTCTCTGAGTCACCAGGGTGGGATTCATCTGACTGAGCTTCGAGAGTGGATTCACCCCATTTGAACTGGGCATCTTTTGTGCCAGAGGCCACTCCTGAGCTGGGGACTGAGGCTCCACAGAGAGACAGGACTGGTAGGAATGTGATTTACCTCACCCACTGCAGAGCTTTCTGTTAGCAGAGGTTGTGTAACACCTCACTGACTGTACTGTCCAGCTCCCTGTACGCAAAACCATGGAATTAGAGCATGACTGCCTTTGGAAGGGACCTTAAAGATCATCCAGTCCCACCCCTGCCATGAGCAGAGACACCTTCCACTATCCCAGGTTGCTCCAAGTCCTGCCCAGCCTGGCTTTGGACACTTCCAGGGATCCAGGGGCAATCACAGCTTCTGTAGGAAACCTGCGCCAGGGCCTCACCACCTCACAGCCAGGAATTTCTTTCTTACAGTCAATCAAAATCTACCCTTTTTAGTTTAAAACTCTTGTCTCTTGTCTTGCCACTGCATGTCCTTGTAAAAAGTCTTATTCCATCTCTTAACCTGCTTCGTGTATCGAAAGGTTGCAGTAAGATCTCCCGAAAGCCTTCTCTTCTCCAGACTTCTTCATAGCAGAGATGCTGCAGCCCTCTCAGCATCTCTGTAGCCTCCTCTGAGCAAATGGAGCTCAAATATCAGGGATGAGAGTTCCAAAACGAACACAAAAAAAGCAGGCACAGGTCCCATTTCCCAGGGATTGCCATGATGACAGGCATGTCCAACACACCCAAACTTCTAGGAAAAAAACCAAAAAAACAAAAAATACCAAAAACACACTAAAGCTTAAAAATGCTACTTCTTCTCCTTTTTTTTTTTTTAATTTTTTTTTTTTCTTTTTCAACAGGTTGACCTTAAAGGGCACCATGCTCCACTCTGTCTGGTTTACAGGCAGATAAGAGCCACATCCTGGCTCTGGGTGGATGAAGGGGAAGATAAGTTGCTTTCATGGATGTGTCTGGGAAAGGGATAAATTATCTCCTTTATGGGCTCTTTGTTGCTCCTTGCCCCATTCAGGGCTGTCTCTTTGGCAGAGCAAACAGGACACAGAGGGAGATGCAGTTCATCACAGAGGGCCATTGCTCTGTGACTGGGCTGCACACTCTGTGCCCACAGCAAATGTCAGGGGAGAATGGATGGAGATGGGAAGCACAGAAAAAGAGCATCACTGGCTTTCTGCTGCTTTTGATATTGGTGGTAGAAAGGGGACAGTGAATAATTATGCTCAGAGAACAGAAGCGTCAATGAGATAAGGAAACCTGCTGCCCCTGCGAACAGGTATCCTTCCTGAAAATCACATTGGCCTGGTTTTTTGCCTGGTTTTGCCTGGTTATGCCTGTTTTTGCCATGTGCCAGTCCTTCCCTTCCTCCAGCTTCTGATTCTGTCAGTCAGAGAGGGCAAGAGGACAAAGCAGCAGGCTGCCAGGATACCTGGCTTCTCCTACCCACTTCTACCTTCTGTTTACTCCTGGGTGTGTCATTGTTTTCTTTTTCGTCCTTCTTCTGTCTTCTCAAACATGAGCAATATTTTTTTTTTTCTAAGTCTCCAAAGCTCTCAGGGGGCAAGCTTTGGTTCTATTATGCTTTCATATACAATGAAAACAGGCTTTCTCTCAGGCTACTACACATTCCAGCCTCGTGAGCTGTGTTAGTTAGACAAGAAATGCACAGTAAATAGCAAAGCCCAGGTCAGATGGCTCCCAGAGGTTTTTTTCCCTCAGACTTGCTCAGTCTGAAACCTAAATCTCCTTTTCCCAGAGCCTCCCTTTCACCTCCTGTGTTCCTGGATGATGCAGAGGATCACTGGTTTCTCTAAGTCAGAGCTCAGCAGCCTTTTCTCAACTCAGCAGTGACAGAAAAATTGCCAGCCTTGGACTCCTCTCTGTCTCTTCTAAGCCCACAAACCCACGCTGCTGAAGGATTATTGATCAGCATCAGCACATGCCAGGTGGGCTTTCCCACCTGGAGAAATGTAGGAGTGGCCTGAGCCAGCCCTTCACTTTGGCAGTCCCTAAGTGTTAAGATCACAAACACGGGTATTTAGTTACTGCAGATCAGATGATGGGTTAATGAATAAGGGTTTTACTCATTTATAACATCAGAGATTGTGACCCCACCTTTCCTCATATTTTTTTTAATGGTTTCCTCCAAGAATAAAAGCATTCCTGAACACAGATCCTCCCAGTAGCCCTGGAAGGATGTGTGTCTCTTAGAGCAGATGGTGATTCACCCCAGTGAAGGCTTTTTGTCCTCTGCAGGGTCCTTTCTGAGGCCTAAAAGTGCTTTTAACCAGCTCCTGACAAGATGTCAGCTGAGAGTGAGGGCAATTTATACAAATGGACTTGTGGTTCGACCTCCCCAACTGCTGAAAAAAAGCACATTTGTAACAGCAAATGGCATAAAGTTGCTTGTTTTTTAAAGAAAAAAACAAACCTGAAAAAATATTCTGACAGGGACGTCCAGGGGCTGCACCACAAGACACACGCATGTTCTGGGGAGGCAAAAGAGCTTTTAGTCTTGGCAGGACAAAGGTAAAGGGTTTGCTTTCACTAAATTCAACTTCCTCCACCTGATCTATTAATCTTTGCTTTCTGGATATTTAAAGGTGAGGAACAGACACCTGTAGGGATCTGCTCACCCACACAAGCTTGGCTGTCTCATGTAGAAGGAGATGAAATTGCATCCTGGAGCTGCTTGTTTTGCTCTGTGCTGGCAGCTTAGAGGACTGCCTTATTGTCCAGGTAAAATCCCTAAAATCTGTTTTAGAGCAATGTTAGAAGAAGCAGACCAGTCACGTGCAACACAGTTTGCTCCTGGCTCGAGTTTTGGTAGGAGCCAGCTCCCAGGGTCACACTAAGGGCTGAAAGGGACCTCAGGAAGTCTGTCTGATCCTTGTGCCATTGTCAGCTTTAGATGTTCCTTATAAAGGAGAAGCACTGCAGATGGGTTGAGCTTCCTGGAAAAGGAACACCTGGAATTAGTGTGTTAACTGCAAAGACTGCAAGGACTGGCATGCAAGGCCACCACTTTATTTGAAGGTGATCTTGATGTTTATCAATGGCCAGCCAGAGAAACATCCCACCACCAGGAGCGTCTGACTCTAGTAGAATTATAGAATTAATAAGATGTAATAAACCTCTAAGATCATCAAGTCCAAGGGTTTACCCAGCACCACCAACAAAGGACAACACATCACCTACGCAGAAGATGAAAAGGAGGTCCACAGTGTGTGTTTTATCCAACATTTTCTGAGGAATATTCCTACTGGAGCCAATGGGAACTAAGAGCTGATGTCCCTGGGAAGAGTTTGGAAAATTTCTGAGCTCTCTCTCTGGATTTCCCCAGGAACTCCTGGTTGGTTAGCCAAGCACAGATGCTCTTCAAGAGGAGGTGCTGACAGATTTGCCTGCACTTGGAAAAATAGACTTTGTCTACACACCCGTGGAAAAAAGCTTGAACGTGTGAAATTCCATGGGTCAGAGTGGAGGTCACTCAGCTCAGTCCAGGCAGGAGCACAAACACCCTGAAGAGGGCACTTGTTACAGAGAATGTTAATATCTGTGCTGAGCCCTTTTGCACATCCATGAGCCACCGAGGGGGATTTAGGAGGGTTTCTATCCAAGGCACAAGCAATTTTATCTGCCAGCTGATGTGGTTTTCAGGGACAACAGCCTCCAGGAGGAGGAAGATGTGGCACATGCTGGCAATGACATCTGAGTCAGCACCATGTGAGCAGGGGCAGAAGGAGCTGAGATATTCCAGCTGTGTCTGCTGCCCAAAGAGCTGCCCCAGGAAAAGTTGCCAAGCCAGGTTTAAAAATCTGTCCATTTGCACACATGGGTTCAGCTTGTGTGTGTGTGTGTGTGTTTGTGTGTGCGTGTGTGCAGACCACTCCGAATGACCTCAAGGTCTTCTACAACTTGGGAACTGCTGAGCTAAGCCCTTCCAGTGGCCCCAGTCCTTGGAATATCCATGCAGCTGCCAAGGAAAATCAATGGAAAGAACAGAGTGGTGGAGCCAGGCTTCTGACTGAAAATGGTGTCTTGCCACTGGGACCTGAGGCTGAAAAAAAAAGCTTTAAGTATTGAATGTGTCATGATAAAAAAATCTGTCTTCAGAAGGGGCTGCTTTCTCAGAGCCTGAGTCCATTTCCTCTGGGTATTTGTCCTTTAATGAGTCCCCCGATCAGAAAGACTCTGGGAGCTCTCAGGCACCTTCTGATCTGCCTTGTCCCACTGGAGGAAGAGCTGTGATCCATAGGATGGAGTTTGGCCCTCGTGCAGCAGGGATGGAATCCACTATTTCCTTTGGAAGTGATGACTCTGCCTTTCGGTTGGCATTGGAATTGGACTGTCCCTGACTTCAAAAGACTGAGAGGATCTCTTATCAAACATCTTCAAAAACTGTGAAAGGAAGACTGGAAAATGCCAGCCAGTTTCCTCTGTTTTTGTAGTAACTTGTTTATGTTTTCCAAGTTCTACTCTGAGAAATAAGTTGGCTTGAATTAATATGTAGCATGTTTGGTTTTTGCTGCTCGTGTGTACGCGCACTTTATTTAATTCCCAGAGGTTGCCTCTGACTTGTTTTCTCAGAAAGGATTGAAATATTTCTTTTCCTATTCTTCAGCATTACTCTGCTTGTCTCGTGTAAATTCTCATTTCTTTCTTTGCTGCAACTGAGTGCTTAATAATAAGTAATTTTAAAAAAGTAAACCCACCCCTTCTATTTCCTATTTTGAAGAAAAGTAACAGAAATGACTCAGAATTGAAGGGAAGACTGAGAATGGTTGTGACATAACAGGGTAGGGGATGGAGGAGGGGAGCTGTGTAGACTCAATGTCTCTGTTGTGTTGCAAGGTAGGAGCTGCAGGAATATTGTCACCCCACAACCCTTCACATCATGTCAGTCTTCAGTCCTACACTTTGGGGATGAAAGAGAGGGCCCAGCCACAGAACTGAGTCACAGAACTCCCCCATGGAAGTCCTCAATCCAATTTCTTCCAATTTCAAACAGGCTCAGGGGATAGAGAAGGGAATTCTCCAAGAACATCCCTTGAGTTTCATTCACAGAATCATGGAATTCTAAAACGGTTTGGGTTGGAAGGGAACTTCAAAGTTCGTCTCATTCCACCTCCTGCCATTGGCAGGGGCACCTTCCACTGGACCAGTTTTCTCCAAGCCCTGTCTAACCTGGACTTGGACATTTCCAGGGATGGGACATCTGCCACCTTTCTAGACAACCTGTCCCAGTGTTTCAGCACTCTTACCATAAAAAATTTCTTCTTTATGGGTAGTTTGAATCTACACTCATTTAATTTGAAACCATTTGTCTTTGTCCTATGACTGAACGTTCTTGTAAAAAGTCTGTCCCCATCTTTGCAGGCAAACACTTCACCACAGCTTTCATTTTTTAACTTCTCATTTTTCAAATGCTCCACCTTCCTCCCTCAAAAGAAAAATAAAACCTCTAAATCTTTTAAATAGAAAATTCAGCCTTTTTGGTGAAAAACATGTTTTGTTGTTTTGTTTTTTCCCACTTCTGGGGCTTTCACAAAACAAACAAACAAACAAGCAAACACACAGGGAAAAGCCACTATAAGAAAACACTTCCACCCAAAAAAACAAACAAAAATTTGGTCACTTGAAAAAGCATCCACTCAAAACACTTGGTTTGTTTTCCACAAAATTTTAGGAGGGAGTTAAAATCCGCTCCCTGACTTGCGCTGTCCAAAGCTCAAAGCACAAGAGGTTGGATGCCAACAGGAAACCTTCAGAGGTAAAGGTCACCCAGACCCCCCATGCAGGGAATCACATTTCAGGTAGGGGTAGGATTTATGCTGCTCTGCAATCTTCCAAGGATTTAGTTAATGTCCTTCTCAGTTTGCTCTGTAGCTTTCACACTTCTCCTTGGACTATCCATGTTTTTATATCTTACCTTCCCATCCCATTTTCAAACTCTAAACTAAAATTGCACTTCTTGGGATTGGTAGTGAAGGAATAATTTAATTTTCCTGGTGTAAAACACTTCTGCAGGGGATGAGAATGGGATTTCCTTAGGGATACCCCAGCACCAAGTCACACCAGTTAAACTCATGGAAATACAAGTGTAAGGGCTGCTTAATTTGTTTTCCTTCCAGTAATTTCAAGGACAGATTTCTGATTTCTGAGAGAGAAGCAGAGACTTTCTGATACCTGGGAACGAGCAATGCTGCTTCACCAGATCACTTTTTTAATGCATCAACCTTGTGGCATGCTGAAGTGTGGCAGAAGGGCAAGTTCAGTAAGGGTTGCATGGAGAAAAATTTGGATGAGGGTAAATCCTGGGGTTCTGCTGAGGCACAAGGCTTTTGAAGAGCAAAGCTGAGGATAAGGGCTGACAGAGGGAATTGCTGTCAAAATAGGGGAGAGGGATGCATCTTTTCTAGATGGTTTTGAGGGTACCCTCACAGCCAAGGCCATTCCAGCCTTCCTGGCTTCCAGTACTTAAAGAGGTTTGTAAAAAAGAGAGAGAGTGGGTTTTTACAGGGACAGATGGTGAAAGGAAGAGGGGGAGCATTTTTAAACTAACAGAGGAGAGATTTAGATGAGATATTAGGAAAAATTTCTTCCCTGTGAGGGTGAGGAGGCCCTGGCACATGATGCCCAGAGAAGCTGTGGCTGCCCCTGGATCCCTGGAAGTGTTCAAGGCCAGGTTGGATGAGCTTGAAGAACCCCGGGATAGTGGAAGGTGTCCCTGCCTATGGCAGGGGTGGCACTGGATGATCTTTAGGACACTCCCAGGCCAAACCACCCCATGATTTTGTGACTGTCTGTATTAGTTACCACTGAGCTCTGTAAGTGAAGCCCCAGCTATATTCCATCACCTGTCTGTATTAACCACAGCCAGCCAGAGAACAACCTAGAGGATGCTTATCTTGGCAAAAACGTTCCTGCAGGGCATGGGATTGTTGTCACAAGATGGTTTGCAGCATCCTCTGGCCTGTGTCCTTCCTGAAGTGCAGAAATGAGCAGCCACCCTTCCACAGCTTCTTGCTGAGGTCCTGGTTGCTCTTTTCCTTCATCTTTGTATTTACACCTTCTTCCTCCAAGGCCTCAGCAACCATCAGGATCTCCTTGTGAACAACCTTGGCAAGGGAGCAAACCAGGGTGGGAGAGAGGCAGCATGGACAGTTTCTGTTCCCTTCTCCAGCCAGGACTCCCCCCAGAGTACCATTTGGCAGCCTACCAGCTTCTGAGCTTTAAACTTCTTTTTTCTTTTTTTTTTTCTTTTTTTTTTCAGATTTTCCCCATCTCCCTTTAGTTTTTTCTCTTCTTAGAGAGGTGTGTTTGGCTTTGGTACGATAGGCTAAGCCTGTCTGTAACAGGAAAGGCAACAGAAGTGTGGCTGCAAGCAGACCCCAGGGGAGAGGTTCAAGCAGGGCAATCACATGCAATATCCCCCTTCAGATATTTTCCAGCTTCCAGTTATTTTCAGAAGTTTGTCTCGCTGGGAGCCCCCAAGGGATCTCTCTTTTCAATACTTGTCTTCTACAGCCTGAGACCAGACGTCTCAATTGGAGACACAGCCTCTTAAGCATTCATATTTAATAACACTTATTTTTTAACTCCATTACAATGTGCTAGGAGGTGGATTCTGTTCACCAAACAGGAGGGAAGTGGTTTTCTCAGGGCAGGCTCCGGGAGGGTGACTGCTAGGCAGAGATCTGAGCTGTGTTGACATGTGTATGTTACAGCTTCATCTTTAACCTCTGTCCTCATGGAGCCAGCTGGGAGATGAGGCTGGAATTAACCTTTCCCCACTGCAGGACGCCCACAGCTCTCTGCTTACTGGAAAGTTGGGGGGTTTTTTTCCCTTTTTTAATTACAGTGATTCCATGCAGCTGTCGGCATCTTCCTGTTCCTCCTGTTAACACAAGATTTGTAAGGAGGGTCCCTTTTCAGGAAGGCATCTGTTTTTTCTCATTCCTTCACTTAATTAGGATGTAGGTTCTTCCACAATCAGAAATCACACGGGGCTCCTTGTTGAGGACTCATCTGAGTTAGAGTTCCACAAGGGAAAGTGATGCTCAGGCCCTGCGCTCACAGTCAGGGTTTGCATGGTGCAGGCAGCTAATACTTGTTGGATCTGGTAGCAGTTTGTTACAGAAAGAGATGTATTTCTGGCAGGTTTTCTGCATTCCCAGAGGTGGCTGCCACCTCCTCTCTGGCATTTACCAAACTTGGAGGGAGCACCCAAACCAAGAGCTGGATCTGGCCACCCTCATAGACCTGATCAACAGCTGAGCATGAACCAGGAGCAATGGGCAGCAAGAACAGACAAATAAAGCTGTGAGATGAATTTTTTTCTCCATTTTAAATTTATGTAAACTCTTCTTATTCTCTTCTGCCTTAGTGATGCTGCAGCTCTCCAGAGCTTAGGGCCCTGTTTGTATGAGTGCAGCAACAAGAAAAGTCGTCACTTCAAGTCTGTATCTACTTTCATACTGATTGGGAAATACCAGCACAGCGCTGCTGCAGAGGCATTGTCTGCCCCATATTTTAAACTCAAAATGTACACTGAGCTGATGAAAAATTCACCTGGTGTTGCTTACTGGGGCAAACAGAGACCGAACCTGCCCCAAACCACCAGATAGTTACAGGTCAGGAACTTCAGATCATGTATCTTGAGAGCTGGGAAAGGGAGAAATGAGGTAGCAATCCCATGTTTTCAGCAAATTTTTTGTGTTTTATTAATTGTTCATCTTCAGCCACTGGGACTGTTTGTATGAGATTCTTGGGTTTTGTCTGTAAAGAACTGAGAATTTCTAGGGAAAAAAATATTGAACCAAGTGCAACATTAGATTCCAAATCCCACTGAAGTCAAAGTTTTCCTTATTTTATACGCTGACTATTCTGAGCACGAAACAGTGGTGAATTTTCAGCATTCAGTTGTTTCAGAAATGTCTGAACTTTTCCCTGTTGTAAGCATGACTGTAGAAAAGGAGCTGCACTGAGCAGCTTTTCACCATGAAGACCCAGGAAGGAAGGTGAAAGGTCTCTGTAGCCAACCCTACACCTCTCAGTTCACTGCTTCTGTAGGTGGAAAAGGCTTTGCTGGGAAGTGAAGCACATTTCCCTTGGGAACTATCTCAAAGGATGATTAGATAATACCTAATGATGGGCAGGCAAGCTCAGGGTCACGGTTTATACAGTGTGGACCCAGACTGCAAATACCCTGATGGCAGAGAATCACTCCAGTGGCAGCATTCCCTGAGGAGCAATGTGAAATATCAAGCTCGGGACCTCTGTCACAGTCTAGTAGAAGCAAAGGCTTGGACTTTTGAGGCTTGAAGACTGCCCCTGCAAAGGCAATTAATGTGGATTTTTCCTTGCAGGCCGTTTTGCAGAAATGTGCTCCGATTAATGTAGATTTTTCCTTGCTGGCCGTTTTGCAGAAATGCGCTCCCACACTGTGCAGGGCCCTCTGGGTCGTGGAATTGTAGAGTCATGGAATGGTTTGGGTTACATGGGACCCTTAAAGGTAACTTAGTCCAACCTCCTGCAATGAGAAGGGACATTTTCCACTTCATCAGGTTGTTCAGAGCCCTGTTTGACCTGTCAGGGGTGCAGAAGGACAGGAGCTGGATAATCAGGGGCTTTGTTTCTGAGAGGTTTGGGCGTCTACATTGAAGACCAAAAGCTGGGTAGTTGTAAAAGCAAAGTCCTTTATTGCATGGCTAAATCAGCTTCATGAAGGTTGAGGTGTTGCAGTCTGTGCTATTGTTCAGGCAGCCTTCTCACACACAATTTCTAAGCCCCAAACAGAAGCAGCAGCAGCAAGAGCACCCTTAGTCTGTGTCCTGTGAGCTTTTATCAGTAAGAGCTGCAGGAACAGCAGCAACAGCAGCATTTGTGATGTTTCAGGAGCCTCTCTGCATTCTCAAAGTAGTGCATTTTTTTCTATTTTTAGCCAGTCAGGTACCTACACGAATTTTCCACAGTCTTGGTGGACCAATCCTAAGATTGACGTGCGACAATTTTTATAAATTCTCACACAAATTCTATGCTTACACCTCTGTCTGTTCCATCTAGGAATGTTTAGCAAGGTTACATTGGTTTTGTTATGACTAGAATTTAACTAACTTTGTAAAAAGGCAATGTTACCGAACTTTAAATCAGGTATTAGGTCTTTTTCTTACTAACCAATACAGGCTCTAATTTGCTTAAGCCACTCTACTTATTTAAAACTAAACTTACATTTATACCTCACGTCTGGGTGGATTTATGTATTTCAGTTTCTCTGAAGGTTCTAATTCAGTCCTCACATTTCTGGGCGCTCCTGGGCCAGTGTGGGTTTGGCTCATGGGAATTTGTATCCCAACAGGACTTCCTTGGGTGCATGTCAGAGGCCACCTCTGCGACAGCTCCTGCCTCTCCTTTGCTCACCAGAAGTTCAAGGCCTCCTTCCCCTCCAGGTCCCCTGACAACCTTCCCAAGCTGCCAAAATCAAGGAACAAATGTCTTCTCTTCTAGAGAGCTGTGGAAATGATTCACACCATTTAATAGAAGCCAGGAAGGTTTCTGCCACTGTGCAACAGAGATAATGTGCCATGGAGCCAGGGCAGGACAGATCCAGAGGTTTCCTTCTGTGCATGGCTTCTGGCACCTTTATCGGGGCTGATACAAGCATGAATATCCCCAGAGGATGGTTTGGGAGCTGGCACCATCCCTTTAGCACTTGCTCAAGAGGATATAACCGCAAACTCCTCCAGGTCTCCCCTTATAATGCAATCAGTTTTCAAAAGCTCTCCTCCTCATCACCCAGGCTGATGGGGTTAAACACCTCGGGGGAGGCTGGAATGTTTTTAATCCCACTGATTTATTAAAATTGTCTAAAGATAGCCAGCTGCAACAGATAAAAACTGCTGCCCTCTGCACTTCAGAAAGGTCCTCCCCGAGCCAGCTCTGCATGGAAAACATTGGCAGTGTCTGAGTGACCTCTGGAACGTGGTGGTACCTGTGCTGGCCAAATCCAACCCTGGCCAGATTTCCAGCTGTGCTGCCTTCTGCCAGCTCTGGCATCTTCCTTGGTCAGAGGATTCATGGACAGAGCTGTTGTGGTGGCAGTGGAGGTGGGCATCAAGCTGTTCCCGAAAGGATTTAAAGTTGTAGGAGCAAGAGTAGAAACAAACAAAAAAAAGTTCCTGGTGAAGTGAGACAGAGGGATTTTTATTTATCCCTGAAGGGGAAATTTTGGGAATTTGTGCATCTGTGTGTGGTGCACACGCACACACTCCTTTGGGGTCTCTGCCTGATGATCTGGAAAAAAGGGTGCTCACAAATGTTTTACTGCCCTTCAAATCCCTGCTATGATAAGATCTTAGTGGTGCTTTGCTCTTCCCCTCCCAGCTGCACTCCTGGGACCACCAAAAGAGCTCTGGTCAATGCAGTGCTGCAAAACCTCACCCTTCAAGAGCAGTGTTTGAGGCTGGGGGAAAGAGGCAAAAAAAGCATCCAAATTTCCACCCTGCACATTTTCTGCCTGTAATAAATTGTTGCACAAGTCAGAGTTCAGAGATCTCTGCACTCCAGGCCAAACCAGGGCTCTGCAGGACGTGACAGCTTTGATTTGTGCCTGTCCAGAGCCCACCAGAGACAAAAGACAGTGTCAGGAGTAATGGAATGAGTGTGGCAGGCAGACCCAGCAGTGCTCTTATCAGCTGGGGGAGGCAGAGCAGATCCCAGGAGCAGAGCAGCCCAGGTACCAGGAACCAGATCTTAAGGTTACATTCCTCACATACGTGGGATTGCCTGCGGCCCCCCCACCCCCCTCTAGTTTTCTTTGCAAAATGAAAATCTAAAATCTGCAAGGGGAAAAAAATGTCTTAGTGAATAAAAGGTAATTAATTTTCTGCACTGTATTAATCTGTAAAGTAATACAGCACAAAGAAATCCTTACCCCAGCTTGGAGGGAGTGTATTGTTTAAACCCCAGGAGAAGAAATGTTTAATTTAATTTCACAGGTAGCTATTTTGCAAAGTCTCTGAGGGAGGAAACTGCCAATACCACCACTCCAAGAATTTGACACGATATAATTTACGTTGCCTTTGTACTGGGAGACCTCAGAATGTTGCACACACATGTGGGCACCCACACACACCCACAGAGAAAACTCTCCCGTGAACTTCCAATGCAACAACACAAAAGGAAGCGGGGGAAAAATGGAAAAGAGCAGTGGAGTCGGCCAAAGTCTCAACACGAGCCTGTGGTGAGCCAAGAGAGGGATTTCTGGTATCCCATGACCCTGTGCTGGCTATTCCCTCGGGATCACATTGCTCTCCTGCCTGCCTTTATTTTTGCAAGGATTAGGACACAAATAACGTCTACAGGAATGATGTTTTACAGAATCACAGAATATCCTGAGCTGGAAGGGACCCCCCAGCAATATCAGCCCAGACCTTGGCCCTGCACAGACACCCCAACAGTCCCACCCTGTGCATCCCTGGGAGCGTTGTCCAAATGTTCCTGGAGCCCTGGGAGCCTTGGGGCCGTGCCCATTCCCTGTGGAGCCACCACCCTCTGGGGGAAGAATCTTCCCTGATATCCAGCCTAACCCTCTCCCAGCCCAGCTCCATGCCATTTTTCCCAGCTCTTGGTGGCGTGTCAGAACGGCACAGCCATGCCATGTCTGCACAGCCCGTGCCCATTGCCGATGCCACCAGAAGTCACTGCTCTGCAGGGTGGGAGAGGGCACCTCCACACACCACCCACTCTCATTTCACTTTCCCATCCAACCAAAACCTGAGGGAGTTTGCTGTGAACAGGGAGAGGTTTCAGTTTGCATGGACAGAAAGCACTAATAATGTCACAGGCAGTCTAAAACTGTAATCCAAGCCCCAAGGGCTGCCATGGTTCAGTGCCTTCTGAAAGAAGTTTAATTTCATTAACTCCACTGGGGTTTGATTTGCCCTTATCTTGAAATGGGAAGAGCCTTTTTCCCATGTTATTCCCGTCAGTCAGTGATCAGACCTGCCAAAAGACGGGACATGTGGTGCTTAGGGACGTGGTTTAGTGGTGACTCGGCAGTGTGGTGTTAATGCTTGGCCTCAGGGATCTTGGGGGGTCTTTTCCAAACGAAATGATTCTACGATTCTGTGATCTCTCACTCATGGAGTGCTGGCCTTGCAGAACTGATTCCCTCCTTCTCTTCTGCTGTAACTGCTCGTCTTTTCCTTCAAAATCGCCACCAGCCAGATCCAGCTGGGGTGAGCTGTGACTTCCAGCCTTGTTTGCATGTTGATCATGGAATCATAGAACTGTTTGGGTTGGAAAGAACCTAAAGAACATCCAGCTCCAACCTGTCCTGCCATGGGCAGGGACACCTCCAACTGGACCAGGCTGTTCCAAACCCTGTCCAACCTGGCCTTGGACATTTCCAGGGGCAGTCACAGCTTCTCTGGGCAGCCTATGCCAGGGCCTCACCACCCTCTGAGTGAAGAATCTTTTCCTAACATCTAAATTTCTCCTTTTCTAGTTTAAAATTTTAAAATTTCTATTTTAATAATTAATTTTAATAATTTTAATAAAGTTTATAAACAATATTTTAATAAAATTATTTTAAATTAATTTAAATAATATTTTAAACTAGTTTAAAAATTGTTCCCCCTCATGCTATCACTATCTCCTCTGTAAACGTTCCTCTCCACCTCTTTTATTAGCTCCTTTCAGGTACTGGAAGTCCACAATGAAATCTCCCTCGACCCTTGTCTTCTCTGGACTGAACAACCCCAACTTCCTCATTCTGTCTCCACAGCAGAGGTGCCCCAGCCTTGGAATCATCCTGGTGATCTCCTCTGGACCAGCTCAGACAAATCCCACATCTCACTGAGGAGGTGTGAGACTAAATTCCCCCACCAGCTGATATGCCAGGCTCAGGAAAAGGCACAGGAAAACCTCAGGAAAAGCCACATTTCCCAGGCCCAAGCTGATCCTGCAGCCCGGGGTGTGCAGAGCACACACTGCCCTCCCACCGCAGCCCCATGATGTGATTTTCATCAAGTTTTCACAGGAGTTTCTCGCCAAGATCCGCGCTCTGATCCTGCCGGCCAAGTTGTGTCAGGGTGGGACAGCGCAGCCCCCACCAGCCCCTCTGCTGGAGAAGGGACTTGAGGGACTGGGGGTTATGTCCCAGGGGCATCCACTTAGCTCCTCTAATCCCTTTTCATTCCGCAGCTGTCCCATGGCACTTTGCCACCCGCGAGCTTGTTGAGTGTGAAAGTCTCTTGCTTCACAGCTAGCTTTGCAAAATCTACGCTGCTCCTGCTCCAAGATAAACAGAGAAACCCAAGCAGCCTGTGAGAGCAGCCTCCTGACGGGAGAGAACCTGAGAGGGGCAGATTAGAAAATAAAAGGAGCAAGAAATGTGTAAGTCCTGGCCAAATTATGACTAAGGCGAAGATAGGATAACGGCTTTTGGTTCTTTGAAGAGAGTAAACACCACGATGGGAGAGCAGATACGATGAGATGGAGGAGGCTGGGCAGAGAAAAACATTTGCTGTGGGTCAGGAGATGATTTGAGGCCACGAAGGAGGCTCAGAGGGAGGAGAAGGAGCCCTGTGGCTGTGGTCCATCCCACATGGACAAGCACAGGCGTGGGGAACACGCCTGGATGAGGTGGCAGTGGCAGGCTGACCTGGAATCAGATGGGAGGAGGCTGGGAAAGGAGGGAGTTGTTCCTGTGGTTTCTGGGAGCAGGGCTGGGTTTGCTCATTCCACCCAGGGAACATCATGTCCAGGGCTGCATCACACCTGGCAGCAGGTCCAGGGAGGGGAATTTCCCCCTCTGCTCTGCTCAGGTGAGACCCCACCTGCAGAGCTGTCTCCAGCTCTGGGGTCCCCAAAATCAGAAGGATGTGGAGCTGCTGGAGAGAGTTCAGAGGAGGCCATGGGCTGCTCCAAGGGCTGGAGACGCTCTGCCATGGAGCCAGGCTGGGAAAGCCGGGGGTGCTCACCTGGAGAAGGTTCTGGGGTGACCTCAGAGCCCCTTCCAAGGCCTAAAGAGGCCCTTTAAGAGAGAGGGGAACAGACCTTTTAGCAGGGCCTGTAGTGATAGCACAGGGGGTGATGGTTTTAAGCCAAATGAAGTTCCAGTTAGATAAAAGACATTTTTTTCAATGAGAACAGTTAAACACTGGAACAGGTTGCCCGGAAAGGTGGTGGACACCCCATAACTAAAAAGATTTATGGACAGATTGGACAGGGCTTGGACCAACATGGTCTAGTGGGAGATGTCCCTGCCCATTGCAGGGGGTTGGGCTGGAAGGCTTTGGAAGGTTCCTTCCAACCCAAACTGCTCCATAATTCTGATTTAACTAAGCACAGCTTGCAGCTTTCCTGCCACATCTGGGACCCAAACTGTGCCTTTCCTGCCACATCTGGGACACAAACTGCGCCACAGGGTTGCGAGATGATGGAGTGGTATAAAACCCTTTCTTCAAATAAAATACACCTACCTTTAAAAGAACCTGGCCCCAGGTGCCTGAGATCCCTGGATGCCCAGGGTGTAACCCAGACAGCCAGCCCTGGCAGAGCACCAGTCCCTGCAAAACAGTGATTATGTTACAAAATAATCCCCAAACTTTAATCAGTCCTTAATTATGAGGTGCCTCAGAACGGGAAGAGCGCATAGCATTTAAATCCCTTGGTGCATTGCACCAAGAAATCATCCTCCTGTCTGCAATGCCTGGAAGCCACAGCTTTCCAAGGGGGCAGATGAGTGAGTGCTTCTCAAGCAGTTCTGAGGCCAATGTGACAGCACATTTAAATAACATTTAAATAGGGCTGCTGAGAGATCTAGCATTTGCTTTTCAGCCTACCAAATCAAATAAAGTGAACTTGACACAGAAAAAAAACCCCAAAACCCCAAACCCCTCGAGGATTTCCAAGCTCTCTAGAAAATCACCAGGAGCATTTTGTGAAACCTGGCTTCAGAGCCAAATCTGCAGCCTAAGCTCAGGCATCTGGGAGCAGTTTCACTGGTAGGATATTGCAGTGAAAATTGTTTCAGCGAGAAAGTCAATGTAATACCAGAGGAAATAGAAGAATTGTTGTTGCTAAGCCGTTCAATTTGATCACATGTGTGTTTTGGATGTAAAGCCCCAGCTGCTGCAGTAATTCTGTGTGTGTCTCGGAGTTCCTGGAATTACATTGCAGTTGTAGCACACTTGACTGCAGAGAAAAATGGCAAAATAGGACAACTTCCCCATCAGAAGGGAAATAAATGTCTTGGGCAGGGTTTCAGCAGTGTCTTTAAAATAGGCAGTGACAAAACTTAAACAGGAGATGCTGCCCCTGAGCAGCACATGGGGATCAAAACGCCAAGATACCAAAGGGTCATCTCTAACCTTGGACAGAAGTTTTATCGCCACCCATCAGTCTGGGCATAAATATTTGCTTTCCACCTGCCAGCTTGTTTAATCTTATAGGAAAAAATTATCCATAATGGAAGGAGAGAGGATGGAGAACTCCATGGTGTTTTGGAAGTGGGGCCTTCCCTGTGCAAAGCCCACCTTCACCCGAGGGCTCTTCCCCGCAGAAGCACAGAGCAGAGCTGTCAGTGCCCTTTCATAAGGGCTTGTAGAGAGAGGTGGAGGCAAAAATTCATCGAGACAGAAGATTCTGGGAGACCACAGTGGGACAGTGAGTGGAACAATGCACCTGAGCAAGCATCATCCCAGAATAGACTCGGACAGAAAAAGGAGGAACGTTTTATTCTCACTCCTTACCACCAGATTGCAGGGAATCTCTTCTCTGCACCGTGAGGGAGCAAGAGCTGGGAGCACTTCTGCAGCCAGACAGATCCTGGCAGAGCCACATCCTCTCCCAGATGCTGACAGGGCTGTGAATTAGGGGCTCTGTGTTGATGTGAGGCAAAGACAGCCTGGGATTTTTTTTTTTTTCCACGCTGCAAAGGTATCAGCAAATTGTTTCTGCTGGTTCAGTCTGGGAAAAGAGCTGCAGCTGAGAGCAGAGGGGCTCTCTGCAGCTCAGGGGGACGCAGTGTAATTCGGGCAGCGTGGGAAAATCCTCGGAGTTACCCCGGAGAGAGGAGGAGGAGGAGGTGGCTGGGGGCAGGACGTGGCCTTCCTTTACAGGAGGTCTCCCAGGGCAGGTTACACAAACATCTGTCAGCGGGGCCAGGGCAGGGCTGATCCTGCCTTGGGGGATGTCATGGACTGTGCGACCTTTCCAGGCCCCTTCCCACCCTCCGAGGCTGCGGGCAGGGGGGCTGTGTGCAATAAACCCTTTCTGGCTGCAGGGAAGGGTGTGTGTGGCAGCCCTTTCCTGGGGATGGGCAGCACCATCACGAGTCCCACAGTTGGCTGAGACCTGATTTGGGTGAAGAAATTTGGGACTCACTGGTGTCTGCAGCCCTGCTCAGCTGCATTTTGTGCCTCCTTGCTGCAATACCAATGGATTTCGGCCTGGAGAGGCTGGGCTGAGGGAGAGTTTCTCCTTTCCAAAGAGAGAGAACTGAGGTGAGGATGTCTTAATGTGCAAATAAACAGCTGGAGACCACTGTGGTTTCCCTGGGGGTGTGCTTTCTGCTGTATCCCAAGAACGGGATGGGAATCACCTCTGGATGACTTTGTGTGAACTGTCAGCCAAAGCAGGACCAGGACACAAAGCACAGCAGGAAATCAGGAAAAGTTTAGGTGCTGCCACCCAGGCTAAGCGACTTGATTAAGGTCATGCAGAGTCATGATGCAAACCTGGAGAAGTTGTAGCTGCCCCTGGATCCTTGGAAGTGTCCAAGAATAGCTTGGACAGGGCTTGAAGCAACCTGGAATAGTAGAAGGTGTCTCTACCCACATCAGGGGTTGGAACAGGATGATCTTTAAGGTCCTTTCCAACCCAAATCATTCTTTGATTCTATAATTACAGCCTCATGATCAAGCAGACTATTTTTAGGAGCCCCCAAACACTTCAAAAGCCCTGATCAAAAATTGCCATGGGCCTTAAGAACCCCTTGGAACCTGTAGCAGCCACAGGAAAAACTTCTGCTGACTTCAATACTTCTGAAATGGAAATATTCCTTTATTACAGGGCTGGCTACATGCATCACAGAATCACAGAATCACTGGGTTGGAAGAGACCTCTAAGATGATAGAGTCCAACCCAGCCCTAATATCTCAACTAAACCCTGGCACTGAGTGCCACATTCAGTCTTTCCTTAAACACATGCAGGGATGGTGACTCCACCACCTCCCTGGGCAGACCATTCCAATACTTTATTATCCTTTCTGTTGATGCTTTAAGCTTTAGCTTTCATATTTTCAGATTCTGTGCTGCCCAGGGGTGCAGTTTTGAGCCTCATATTAAGTGCCAGTCAGCTCTCTTCACAGAGCAGGTAGATAAAACAAATCCTTCTCCTGCTGAGGACCAAGGACAACTTTCAGGCCCAAAAGCACAAACAACAGTGGACTGAAGGGAGAAAATAAGAAGGATGAGACCTCACAACCTGAAGCTGTAACTGGACAATTAAACCCCAATATGCAAATGGACCAAAACTTATAAAACTGTGAGACCTCGTGACCAGTCAGCCATTTTGTGGCCATTTTGGGTCCATCTTGGGTGTAGCCCTGGTCAGGCTCTTGTCCTGCCCAAGGTGGATCCCAGAGGCCTTTCAATAAATACCTACTTTATTCTCTAGTTCTGTCCAGTCTCTCTTTCAGGTCAGCCTTCCCAAGGCATCATCATGAAAAACTTTCCCCTAATATCCAACCTATATTTCCCTTGGAGCAGCTTGAGACTCTGTCCTCTCGTTCTGTCAGTTGCTGCCTGGAGAAAGAAACCAACCCCCATGAGACCACCTCCTCTACATGAGCTGGGAGCAACCCTCAGACCCCACCCAGGAGTGAGCTGAGGGTGAACCCTCCGATGGATCCGGGCTGTGCGTGTGCCCCCGGAGGGAAGGAACTCAGGGTGGAGTGCAGGGAAACAATCCCGGCTCCATAGTGGTGATTAAACTGGACGTTAGATTAGAGCACCGGATCAGGTCAGATTAAACAATGAGGTCAGATGACGGAAAGGAGCCATCTGTGCCTTGTGGAGGGCTGGGGTTGCTCCTGGGATGGAGTGTGACCCGACACCCCACAGCCTGGGGCTGTCACCGCTCCCTCCTGGCTGCATCACGCAGCTCCCCTCCTGCAGGGAATGCTGTGGGAAGCAGCCCAAATCTAATCAGCTGCTGATAGGAAAATACCCCCCACTGTGGAAGGGGAGGGCCTGTCCACAGTTCCCTCCCCTGTCTCTGCTTCACCTGTCACCTGTGGAAGTCAGGGATGTGAGGAATGATGGAATGAATCTTCCTTGGGCCACTGGGCTGGGAGGGTGGGAATTCCACCATGGCCAGGGCATCTAGGAATGGCTTGGGAGGGTCCATCCTCCTGTGTTCACTGTGAGAGTGGGGGGCACAAAGAGTTGCAGAGGTAGGAGAAACACCTTCTTAAGGAACTTCTGCAATTCTGACTGCACTTCTCACCTTTGATTTACACAGTGAGATGTTCCTTGGAGCCGTGAGGTCTTTTCTTTTCCCTCCCCAGGCCCTGAGCTCACAGCCTGGAGAGAGATGCTTGATTTTAGAGAATTTTTGCTGCTTCTCCTTTGGCCTCCTTCATCCCCTGGCTCAACCCTGGTGGACAGTGGGAAGATGCTTCATGGAGCAGGGGGACTCTTTGCTCTGAATCTCCTCCCAATTAACTGTGCTTGAATTTACTGTTGTGTTTATCCACCATCCCTGGTCCTTTCCATTTCATAGAATCATTTAGGTTGGAAAAGATCATCAGGTCCAACCATCCACACAGCACCACCACCATGGTCACCACTAAACCATGTCCTCAAGTGCCCCAAACACATGGTTTTGTAACACTTCCAGGGATGGTGGCACCACCACTTCTCTGGGCAGGCTTTTCCAGTCCTTTACAACCCTTTCCATGATTTTTTCCCCCCCCAATATCTAACCTAAACCTTCCCTGGTGCAACTTGAGGCCATTTCCTCTCATTCTTTCAAGTTGGTACCTGGGTGACATTTGTTGTCCCTCACTTGGTTCTCCGGTGTTTTTCTCCCAGGAAGAACTACAGGGACTTGACCAAGCTATCTGAACACAACTGATGTCACTGGAGATGTCCCAGAGCACCTTCAGTGTCCACACAGGAGTGGCAGACGTGGCACAAGACCGTGGGAGACCTTTGGGTGGCACTTTGGTGTATGGCAGGACTCTGGGGATCTCTGGTGACATGAAGCATGGCTTAGAAAGTTAATAATCTAAATTGTTTATAAAACTGTTCTGATATTGAAATTATTATTTTTAACGACCTTTTAAAAAATTTATTTTCGGGATGGATTTAGGTCACCCCAGGAGGAACTGTGGAGAGAGTGGGAAGCTGCAGATATCGTACAACTGTCGTCGTCTTCCTCCACCCTTCCCATGGCCTAACGTTGATTTTATTAAATGTAGGTGACAACTTAATTCTTTGTGTCTGGAATTGGCAGTTTTCTGCTGTCATTAATCATAACGACCCTTGGCTGCTGGCAAGGGCTGATAGAGCCAGGCTGGAGTTTCCCAGGAGGCATCACGGGGCTTCCAAAAATTCTGAATTAACAAAGACAGCAAAAACGCTTCTCCAGTGGAAGGTGCGTGGGGAAGACCAGTCAGGACCTTCCCTTGGTGTCATCAGAGTTTATCATGAGCTGTCTCCTGCCCCTCTGCCCCTCTGTTCTCTCCCATTTTCTGCAGAACACGTGTGGCTGTTTGCAGCCCACAGCTCTGTTGCTGAGGGAATTATCGACTGCGATGTGCGCTGGAAAAAGCCCTAATCTCCTTCCTGCCAAACTTTGTGCTTATCTGCAAACCAAAAAGGCCATCTTGGGTTCTTGCCTCTTTTTTTTTTTTTCCTTCTCTTTTAGGAGTTTGGTGATTTACGAGTTTACACAGTTACAGCTTTTTTTCTTTCTTCGTTTGCCACCTCCTTTGGCATCAAGTGTGAGCCAGCTTCTCCTAAAAGGAGGAGATCTCTCTTGAGGTCTGTGTGGCTTCAACGTGTCTGTGAGATGATTTGAAGGGGCTTTAGATGCTTCCTAGAGCAGAACAGCTCCAGTGTCCTTCTCCTCACAGCTTTCATCTGGCCAAGGAGCCAGTATGGGGAAGAGAAGGATGTTGGCTACAGAAGCAGAAAAACGAACAACCCTCATTTGGTGTCAGGAGATGAAGGAAAAGAGAAATCTTGGCAAGCTTTTTGCCCAGAGAAGTTGTGGATTCCCATCCCTGGAAGTGTTCAAGGCTAGGTTGGATGGGGCTTGCAGCACCCTGGGACAGTGGAAGGTGTGCCTGCCCGTGGCAGAGCGTGGAACAGGATGATCTTTAGGCCCCTTCCAACCCAAACCATTCTGTGGTCCTATAAAAACCACAGAGATGTTTGAGTCTCCATCCTTCAGCATGTGCAGGCATGAGAAGGCAGATCTGGGAATGGCTGCAACCCACCAGAGAACAGAAAGTGACCCTTCACAACCCCATCCCACCACGCCAACATCAATAGCACCCTCCAGATATCCTTTCTCAGGCAGTGGGAGTGTCTGGGGAATGCCCACACCACTCATGACATGGAATCATTAAAGCTGGAAAAGGCCTCTGAGAGCACTGAGCTGTTCCCCCTTGCACTGCCCATCCAGACCCTTGTGCAAAATCCGTCTCCAGCTCTCCTGGAGCCCCTTTAGGCACCACAAGGGACTCTAAGGTCTCCCTGGAGCCTTCTCTTCTCCAGCACAAACACTCCCAACTCTCTCAGCCTGTCCGAGAAAGGTGGATGGAATTTTTTTCTAGATCATTATTCAGAACTGGGAAAACCAAACCAGCTGGTTGCCAACCCCCTCTGCCATGCCCTCTACTTCCCAAGTCATCACATCTCAGCAGCTGCTCTGTACCTGGCCATCCCTGCCTGTCCCTTATCTTATAATCCCTGAATTCAGGAGAAAACCCCTGGCCAGGCAGGAGCAGCTCAGACCTCTCAGATCACTGTGAGCTGAGGGGAAGCTCCAGCTCTTAGGGCAGCTTGGTTTGAACTTTGCTGGTGTCTTGTACATCTCCTGCTCTGCTCTTTCAAAGCACCTGGTGCTACGGAGGCTCTGAGATACCTTTCATCAAAGCCCTCGTGCTGCTTGCCACCCCTGCAGAAAGAACATTAACCTCTAAACCAGCTTTGGGTTATTTTATCCCCTAAATCAAAGGGGTAGCACAGAGAGTTGCTACGGCAGAGTCCTGTGCCCTCTTTGTCAGAGGACACTTCTGCATTGACCCTCACAGAAATTTCCTATCATGGCACTGTAGGTTCAAAGCAGTCCTCAGCGGGGTCTCAGATTTGAAGGGACATCATAAAAAAAGGGGCAGAGGAATAAAGATATCTAGAAGCTGCTCTGCTGGGCAGGCTGATGAGTTGTCCTCCATGTCCTTCACAAGAGTGATATTGTAACCCATCAATTTGCTTTTTTTCTTCCTATCACTCCAAATTTACCTGCCCTATCCTAACTTGCAGAACCCATTCAACGTCATGCAGCACCTGTGAAGACAGACAGGTCTTAAGTAGATTTTTTTTTTTTTAAGTAGAAGTATTTTTTAATATAAACAAAGGTGCAATGTTTATCTTGACAGTCTGAGAGAAGTGGGGTTGTTGAGCATGGAGAAGAGAGAGGGCTTTGTGGGGATCTCAGTGTGGCCTTCCTGTACTTAAAGGGAACTTATGAAAAGAGGGAGACTGATTTTCCACAGGCAAATAGTGATGGGACAAGGGGGAACATTTTCAAACAGGAGATTCAGATTAGATATTGGGAAAAAATTCTTCCCTGTGAGGGTGGTGAGGCCCTGGCACAGGGTGCCCAGAGAAGCTGTGGCTGCCCCTGGATCCCTGGAAGTGTCCAAGGCCAGGCTGGATGGGGCTTGGAGCAGCCTGGGATAGTGGGATATGCCCCTGCCCAGGATAGGGGGTAGAACTGGATGGGCTTTAAGGTCCCTTCCAACCCAAACCAACCTGTGATTCTGGAATTCAGTGATCTCAGGCTGGTAAATGTCCTCCCACACAGATGAAGGGCAGGTATGGTGGAAATCAAGGTGTCATCTCTCTCATGGGAGGTTCCAGACTGGATCAAAAGGAATTCCAGTACTCAGCTTTCCATCACTCACCCTGGAAATCTCTCCATGCCCGGGTCCCCTCTGGTTGAGCCATGAGGGTGTCAAGTAGGGGAGGTTTTCACAGCTCTTCTTTCATCCTGAACAAACAATTCCTGGGGTGTCCTGAGCTAACCTGCTTTTATCCCATCCCACATTTTCCCTCAGCATGGTGCCAGGATAAGAGGATGAATTTCTCTGCAATAAACGGCCAATTTTTCTTTTACACGTTTATCTTTTTGTGCCAGTTGCCTGATAATTTATTTCTTATTTGGAAGGTTTGGCACCAGAATAAACCACACCCAGTTATCTTTGGGTTTGCAGAGAATGGATGCTCCCCCTTTCCCCCTCCTTCTTGCCAACGAATTTAAAGCACACCATCTTCTGATGCACAAATTGCTCTGTCAGATATAATGATTTTTATCCCAGCTCTTAATTTGCTTAATATGTGCCAAATTAAGCTGGTGCTGGTGCCAAATTCACTCCTGCTCTGATAGTCAATTCCTCATGTTCAAGAAAAGTGGGTGTAAATTGATAATCCTCCTGATTAACCTGCTGGGACAGTTTGCAGAGCTGAGGCATTGGGGAATCAAGCTCAAGGCTTGAATTTCTTCACAAATTCAGCTTCCACAGGCTGTCAAGCGTTGCTGTGATAGTTCATAAGGTTGGGCTCTGGTCTTTTTGGCCAATCTGCTGTGTTTGGGTTGTGGCAAGCCCAGGAGGATGCTGAGTGCTCTGCTAGATGAACGCTCAGTCCATGGGACAACACCATTTCTGTCCGGAGAGGGGAAAGAAGAACTCTTCCAGAGTGCCATAATCCTATACACAGAGTTTAAGCATAACACATAATAAAATTCTTTAAAGGCACCCCAGGGAGAAATCTGGGACTAGTCCTTAAGGAGTGATCACAGAAACAAGTTCACTTCATGGCAGTCATTGCTATTCCTCCTCTCCAGAGGTTCTGACTGCAAGGCTGGCATCCACACCCAGGGCTGCCAGCTTGGAGACAGAGAAGTTTCAACAGTGCTGCAGCCACCGGGAGAAACCACTCTGGCTCTTCCCGCTGCTCTCTGCTCTGGGAAAGCAGGTCCTTTACCTCCACAGGGTTGTCAGTGCACAAATCAAGAAGAGGACATAACCCAGGGCGAAATATGTGTGTAATTCAACGCCTTTGGTGGGATGTTCTCTCCCCACGCAGCAGTGACTCCATCAAACAGCAGTTGATAAATCTGCTGCTGCCTCTGGGTTGCAAAAATCAGCTTTTATTTATCTGCTGTACGTGGTGGCTCTTGATGTAAGAGCCAGAGGGATGAGGTTTGTGCCTGTTGGAGATGACTTGGCCAGGAATTCAGTGTTACTCATGCAGGACTCATCAGTCATTACGTTCGTTTTAACCCCGTGCTTTCAGTGGTCACAGTTTGAGGTGTGGGAGTACTTTCACCTCTGTTCTTAAGCAATGTACCTGTAGCTCCAGGAATCCTTTTAGGAAGACCTGTGATGATTTTTATATATTTTTTAAAATATAATAGAATGATATTTCATTGAATAATGGTATAATTTAGGTTAGAAGGCATCCTTAAGATCATCAAGTCCAACTGTTTGTACAGTTCTCGTTGAAAATCAGCCAGCAGCTGGTGTCACCACAGCAATATTATCATCAAGGGACTTCAAACAAACTAAAGAGCCTTTTATCCTGGACTTGGGAAGATTTTTAACACGGGAAGGTGGAAGAGGCTGCCCTCGCGTGGTAGAATTTGCAAAAGATCCCTTTCTGACATGGCATTCCCAAGTTTAGGGGATTCCCTGGGAAAGAGAAACCCTGGAGGGGCAGTCCCTGGGTCACATCTGCATTCCAGCTCACCAAGAGATGAGGGAAGGAATTGCCCTCTCCCAAAGCTAATCTAGGAAAGAAATACTCTGAATCAGTGTTGATCGAATTAAAACCAAAAAAATCCAACGCAAAACAAAACAAAACAAAACAAAAACAAACACAAAACCAAAAAAAACCTACCCAAACAAAAAAACCCCCACCCAAACAAAAAAAACCCCACCCCAAACCACAAACAAAAACATCAAAGCAGTTTCCCAAAGCAAAGCCAGATCACATCTCAGCAGGTGCCTGTGATGAAGAAACTTGGTTTAGTTTTTTTCCCAAAGGTATTGAATGTCACAGGTTTGGTTTTTTCCCAAAGGTATTGAAACCTCTGTGCAACCTCTGCCTTTGCTGTTACCTTGCTGTGTTACCCTTGAAAATAGACATGGGAAAAACTTCCAAAAACCACAGAACAATTTGGGTTGGACAGGACCTTAAAGAATCTAGTTCCAGGTTCCTGCCATGGGCAGGGACACCATCAAAACTCCATCTTGAAGCCCCAGTGTCCAGCCTGGCCTTGGGCACTTCCAAGGATCCAGGGGCAGCCACAGCTTCTCTGGGAAATCTGTGCCAGGGCCTCCCCACCCTCACAGGGTAGAAAATGCTCCTGAAGAGCCTTTGTTTGGAGAAAAGTCAACTGTGTCTCCAGCAGGGAGATGCTCATGGCATCCCCGGGCAGTATTTTTGCTTAACAAGGCGGAGCAGCTTTTGTTGCCCTCCTCAGCCCCCCCTCTCCTGCCACGCTTTTCCCAAGGACATCTTCATGTTTTCTCCCCTCACTTGCAGCTGTGAGAACTCCAGAAGAGCAGGAGGTGCTGTCAGAGGGGAGCAGGGACATGGTTGTAGGAAAAGTGGTGACAGCTACTCCTCCCTATAGCCCCTGGCTCCTTGTGGAGGACATTGCCCTCTCCTCTCCTTTGTGACAATCCTGGGAAGATGTAGGGAGGAATCTCAGGTGCTTCTTACACAGCGACATTCCTGTTCCTTCGCAGACACGCCTGGTGGGGGTAGATGGGATGAAGAAACAACACAGCTGAGTGCAGGGACCCAGCTGGGGTCTTTGTAGGAGGAAAAGGCATCAGTTCTCCTCTGTAGGAATGAGGAATTAGCCAGGGATGAGCCTCTATCCACTGCACAAAAGTCCTTAGAAACAGCAGAGCTAGGCCAGGTCTCCACTGGTTACCCCAGTGTGCTTGTAAGAGAAGCAGAACATCTCCATTTCACAGGTGAGGGAAACTGAGGAATGGGGGAAAGGCTTGCCCCACAATCTGTGAGGAAAACAAACGAGCCCTGAGGAGCTTGTCTGAAGATATTGTAATTATGGATTTTTGACTCTGTTGAGTTCACAGTGTTCCTTCCACTACACAACGCATTAAAAGCTTTATTGCAGAAACGTAAGTTGGCAAGTTTCCTAAACAACCCAACACGGCAAAACCCACCTGAAAGACAACTTCCTTTTCCCTTGGATCTGCTCTTAAAAAAAAACCAAAATCTTTTAAGACATATTTTAATCATTAAACTAATTTACATGTGGACCCACAAGCAGCTAGGAGGGTACAGGACGTTCTCTCAGTCCCATGACATCACAGTGACATTAAATAAGAGCATTGCTGTTAATTCAGTCATGGTCTGAGTGATGCCACCTGCGGAAATGGCTGGGGCTGTGCCAGAGGAGGTTTAGGCTGGATATCAGGAAACGTTTCTGCCTCCAGGCTCCCCGGGGAATGGGCACAGCCCCGAGGCTGCTCCAGGAGTGTTTGGACAGTGCTCCCAGGAATGCTCAGGGTGGGATTATTGGGGGGTCTGAGCAGGGCCAGGAGCTGGACTGGATGATGTCTGTAAGTCTTCAACTCAGGATATTCTGTGATTTAATGGTTGCAATGCCAGAGTAACTCACCTCATTAAATATCTTGTTTTGTGGAAGGAATTTTTTTCCCCTTCCTCTTGCCCGGGAGTTGATCCCACCCAGTTTAGCGCTCTGTGTTCTGGGAGCCCACACTTCTCACCCCCTTATCAAGGGTAAATCCCTCTTTCTCTGCTTACCATCAACATTTTACAAATCAGACCTCTGTCTTCTAAGCTCTTCCAGCAATTCCAGTGTTTTCCCTGCTAGCTGTGACTCTGGAATTAACACAGACCATGATGGCAAGCTCAACTTTTCTCTATCCTGATGCTCCCAGCTCCGGTTGTGTCCCTGCTCACCAAGTTTGGAGAGAGGGGCGGCATCAAACGGTGCTTGAATGATGCTGAGGTGAATTCTCCTCTTCTTCCCGACTCGGAGATGGCTGGGATTTTGGAAGCCGAGCCCTCAGCACTGCGGAGAGCAGCCAGCTGAGGGCAGGAGAAGCCCGTGCATCGGTGCCGGGTGTTCACGCAGCCTGGCCGAGGAGGAGGAGGGGGAGATGGGGCAAGGAATAAAGCAGGGCTGCCTTCAGTGTGCCTCCTGCACCGACTGCCCCTATTTTAAATCTCCACAGCTCAGGCTGATCCCAAAAGAGGGCCTGGAGGGAGGCTGGGATGGGAGGTGTTGGTGTTGAACACAGAAGGATGGAAGAGAAGGAGCTCTGGGGTTTTGCACTGCACGGTCATCGTGGAAAAATGGAATGGTTTGGGTTGGAAGGGACTTTAAAAATCATCTCGTTCCACTCTCTGCCATGGGCAGGGACACCTTCCACTATCCCAGGGTGCTCCAAACCCTGTCCAGCCTGGCCTTGGACACTTCCAGCGAGGCAGGGGCAGCCACAGCTTCTCTGGGCACCCTGTGCCAGGGCCTCACCACCCTCAATCACAAAGTCAAGTCCTGAAGAGCCTCAGGAGTCACTCTCCAAGGACCCTGGGATGGAGCAGCCCTGCCTGGGGACTCAGGCTTGTGCTTGGGCCATCCCACTCCAGCAGCTGGTGGCTAATGAGCTCCAGGCAGGCAGATGGAACATGGTGTCCTTGCATCTCCTATCCCTGAGGAAGGATGCTGGCCAGGCAATGTGTAAAGTTTTTGTGATGGGAACAACTGTCAGCCGTGGTCCCTCTGTATTCCTTTCCCTTCCCAAGATGATGTATTAGAAAGATGCTTAAAATTTGCTCTTTTACCCTTAATTTTAACCCTGACTCTTAAAAGGGTTTTGTAGTTTTTATTTTTGAGTATCTTTCTCTCAGATTAATCTTTGGTCTTCAAAATTGCTTTACCAATCCATATTTTCCTCCAGCTTTGTTCCAGAAAGTTTGCACGAGTCTCATAGATACTCTCAGTGAGTATTTTCACCTCAGCAGGAAGGAACAAAATTTTGAATCTCTGGAAAAAATTGGTCTTTCTCCCAAATCTGATGCTGGGTCTTGTGTTAATTAAGAAATCAACCCAAATTGAAAGGTTTTAAATAATTTTGCCCCTTTTTGCAATGACTGTTCACAATTCATCTTCTGCACTCTTGCAAAAGTGTGTTCTCTTGGAAATATCTTATTTTCAATGCTTCAACCAGCACCCATCTTCTCTAATTTTTACTCATCTAAAAGTTAAGCCACCAAAATTTAACTGATTACAAAAATTCCTTCTGAGGGTGGATTGAATTTTGCATTGACTGGGACACATCAGCCCTTCCATTACATTGAAATGTTGAAACGATGTTTGATATTGGCTGCAAAAGAAAAAAAACCTCCCTACAATTGTGATATCTCTATATTAGAAAACTGGTTATGTAGGAAGAACTCATTTCGGGTTTGAATCAAATACAAAGGGAAACTGCAATCCTAATATAACCATAGCAACGCAATAATATGTGCTTGAAATGATCCGTGTGGTCAAAAAGAGCAGAATATCTGAATGTCTCAGCTAGAAGGGCTGGGAAACGAGTATGGAAAAAATTAGATTTGAAGAAGCATGTTTAAAGAGAGGTGGCTGTTGGGAACTTTCTGGGGTGTTGTTTCTGAATGCCCCGAGGATAAAACCTTGATGGGAAATGACTCCACGTATTCTAAGCCCGGATTTCAACAGAGATTTTCCGTGGTGAATTGAAGTGTGATTGGCCTGAGTTGGAACAAGATGTGCTGATCGGCTCCTTTTAATGTTTCCTTGTGTCTGATGGACACCAACTTTTGGACTTTCCTCAGCACTCAGAATGGAAAGCCTCCCCACATTCTACAACAGAGGCATTTTTACCCCAAACCATAGAAATAGAGAATCGCAGAATGGTTTGGGTTGGAAGGCAACTGAAAACCCATCCAGTTCCAACCTCTGCCACGGGCTGGGACACCTCCCACTGTCCCAGGGTGCTCCAAGCCCCATCCAGCTTGGCCTTGAACACTTCCAGGGATCCAGGGGCAGCCACAGCTTCTCTGGACAGCCTGCTCCAGTGTCTGGCCATCCTCACAGTAAAGAATTTCTTCCTAATATCTAATCTAAATCTCTGCTCTTTTAGTTTAAAACTGTTCCCCTTTGACCTGTCACTCCCTGTCCTAAGTGAATCATCCTGTGCCAGGGCCTCACCACCCTCACAGGGAAGAATTTCTTCCTGATATCCCATCTAAATCTACCCTCTGAATCTCTAAAATCTCTTTGGTTTTGTTCACCAACAACAGAGTTTCAAGGTACACCCCACCAGGGCGCTGCCCAAACGATCTCAGGAATTGCCCGTGGAAGTGCAACAGGTAACACTTGTTAACACAGACCCAAACACCAATGAAAAATACCCAAAGCAGAGCTGTTTACCATCACTTCATGCATGTCTTGCACCCAGCCTGCATCCCTGGTGATGCACAGACAGAGGAAAGGACATCTGAACCTTCTGACTGTGCTTGATTAGTTAAATCACCTCTAGGAAATAATTTGCCTTGTCTGTTAGTACAACACAGCCAATTTTCTTTTCCTTGCCCCAGGGAGGCAGCAGCAATGTCTGTCAGCGCTGCAAGGCTGGTGCCCAGACCTGGAAATCCTGTGCTTCAGTAAAGGATTCAGTCTAATCACTGCAGAATGGTGTAAAAAGCCTGTAAAAAGCCACTGCATTCTTCTCTGTAAGTCCCTTCGAGCGTGCAGGGGGTGCTTTTTTAGAGCAGAGAGCTTGACCATTCAGCAAGTAAAAGATCCCTGCAGCTGGCATACGTGGCAAGGGGAAAACCATTTGTGAGTGTTTAAAAACGGGGCAATTACACTTTTTAAACATTGTACTGATGGAGGGCGGAGGAGAAAGAGATAATAGGGACCAGGTGGGTTGTCCTCTAAGGAAAGAAAACCTGGATATCTCATTTTCACGGACCCCCTCATCCCAACTCAGGCTCTGGATTTAACACCAGGATGCTGAAGGCAAAGCCACGGGGATGTGGGAGGTCAGGGAGCAAGGTCAAAATACGTGTTGGGGTTTGAGGGCAGAGCCTGCAGGCAAAGGGCAAACTGCTCAGATTAGAAACAAAGGCAGAATTATTTTTTTTCCTTCTTAGGGTTCACTTAAAAAAACTGAATTAAAAAGAGAAATAGAAGAACAAAAGAGCGAGGAAAGAACGCCTGAAATACAACATGCAAGTCTGCCTCTGTTTAGGGCCTGGCTGGAGATGAAACCCGAATGTTTCTGAATTAGAATAAAAACAACAAAGTGAAGGACATTGTGTTTTGATGGGTTTCATTTTATCCTTTGATAATTTTTCATTTGTATCCCGCAATGGCATTTCATTTGGGTCTCTGCCTGACTGCACATTTTATTCTGGAGCTTGATTTCACTCTATTACTGCATACATCAGTGGCTCCCCAGATTCAGTAACTTGGTCCTGCTCCTTAGCAAATAGACATGTCTGTGCTGTGCTTTGCTGTAGATACTTTTACAAGCCATTTCCCCATTGTGCAGGCTCATAAATATTCCTCTGGCACGGCCTTTTCTTCTGTGGGGGAAAAAAAAAAGCAGTGAAACTGAGAGTCAGGAAAAACTAAGCAATTTGTCAGTGGCATCTTTGGACAATTAAGAAACCTTGTGTCTCTCCTTGGTTTTTTCTATACTTCAAGGAATAGAGAAATAGAGAAGTGAGAGGAAATGCACCTGATGCTCATCTAACTTAATTAAAATCCAGGAATAAGGGGAAAATGAATTGAATGTTTTTAATACTGTATCTTCTAAAAACAATAAATAACTGAAATTAGGAATAGCTGTGAATAACAGAGGCATAGAGAGCCTTGGCTTTGAGCAGAGGGGAGTGTTTAGATCATCTCCAAGTTCTTCTAAGCTCTGCTTGCCGATTCCATTTGATGCTGAGATTCGGAGAGGAGCCGTGTCAGAACACGAGTTTGGTGCTCCGTGTCCCAGCCAACCCACCAGAAAAATGAAAATGCTCCTTCTTCGTGACACAGGAAGTTAGTCAGGGTTCAAAACCCTGTGCGCTCCTCCTGAGAGGAGAGGCTGAAGTGGGTGTGTTGAACACAGCACTGGTTGTGCAGTGAGTGTGCATAAGAAGAAGAGGTGAAGATTTGCAAATGTTTTCTGTTCTCTCCTTTCTCTCTCATGTTGCCATCAGGATTCAGAGACATCCCTGCACCCAGCTCCTGGGCCTCAGTACCAGAAGGACTTGGACCTGTTGGAACAACTCCAGAAGAAACCACTAAGCTGATCACAGGGCTGGAGATCCTTTGTTATAAAACAGGCCGAGAGACTTGGAGGTTTCAAGCTGGAGAAGAGAGAGTTCCAGGGAAAACTTAGAGCCTCTTCCAGAACCTAAAGGGGCTCCAGGAGAGCTGAAGACAGACTTTGGACAAGGGCCTGGAGGGACAGGACAAATGGGAATGGCTTTAAACTGACAGAGGGTAGGTTTGGGTTAGATACAGGGTAGAAATTCTTCCCTGTGAGAGTGGTGAGGCCCTGGCACAGGGTGCCCAGAGAAGCTGTGGCCGCCCCTGGATCCCTGCAAGTGTCCAAGGTTAGGCTGGACAGGGCCTGGAGCAGCCTGGGATGGTGGGAGGTGTACCTGCCCATGGCAGGGAGTGGGAACTGGCTGGGCTTTAAGGTCCCTCCAACCCAAACCATTCTGTGGTTCTTGGTCTTCAACTTCTCTGGCCTTCCCTACGATACAGAGCACAGAGGTTGTAGATCCATCCACAATCTCCAAGGCCCAACCCAACAGAGAGGTGCCATCCTGAAGCCCAGCATGCTGGAAATTCCACTTCTGAGGGATGTGGAGGGTTGTGAATCTCCCTGGGGACATTTCTCTGCACAGTGGGGCGTCTGTTGTGTCACAGTGTTCAAAGCAAAGGAGGGAGAAAACGTTCCTGGGAGAGGAGCAGAGCAGATAAATAACACTTGGAAAAGAGCTGTCCCTCCCAGCTAATGCAAATATTCCCTTCACCATGTCCTACAGCATTTGGCCTCCCTAAAGTTGAAAATATCTCCAGAAGCAGCTGCTTCCAGCATTTCCCTTTGAAAACAGTCAAATATCCAAGAGACTGTTTGGGGAGCTTTTCCCAGTCATCTAATATTTTAACTCCACGGTCCTGCCCATTAGCCTGTTAATGCCTTTCATGTTTTCCTAAATAATCCCACTTCCTCTGTCCAGCTCACACCCATCTCATGCTCAGCTGATGTTGCCTTGGTCGTTCCCATTTGGCCAAAACTGTTTGGGTCTGCAGGAATGGAAAGCTGACCTGAAGTCAGGATCTGTAGCTTCAAATTCTCTCCATTTTCTACCAAAAATGGATCCCTACTGAATCTTACCTTGAGTTTATAATTTCTGTTTCAAACTTGAAGAACAGTCTGTGCTCTAAATCCTTTTGATACCAGGATTGTGCCCCCTCAGAAAAGAGCCCCTTCTTACAAATAAATGGTTCAACTACCCCAGTTTATAAATGGCGTGATCACAATGCCAAAAAGTGAAATTTCTTTTGGCTGCAATTATAAAGGATGGTGGATTAGGGGCCAGGAAATGGTGTTTTATGCTCTTGTAGTTCATGCTGCTCGTTGTGGCTGTGATTTACAGCCTGCTGATGGATACCTGGGGTTGTACTCTCCCAAAAACAGGCAATCTGTGCCCCAAAGACGTGACCTTCTAAATTGAGCAGGCAGACTGGAAAAAGGGGAGTCGTTTACCCATTTTGTATAAATTAATCCCCTGGAGTTCTGTAATTAATAGTTGCAAAATACACTGTGAGCCTGCAGCCAGGTGAGGATCTGAGCCCAGGTCCCTGCTCAGCAATCACAAACCCTTCCTTCCTCTATTCACAGTGCATTAAGAAAAGGTCTCCGTGACCTAGACAGATCTTTCAGTGACTCACTTTTCAATCTTTCAGCGTCCTCTTGGAAGGGAGGAGGGATGGGGAGAGAGAAGCAGAGCTTTGGTTATTGTTGTTTTCCATCTTTTTAATTTGCAGCTACATTGCTTGTTAGTCTAAAAGCAAATTGAGACAAGGCTGAAGTAACCATCTCAGCAATAAAAGCTCTCTGCCGAGACAGACCCAGCACTCCAGGAAAGTGCCAGCAAGAGGGAAAAAAAATTGGCTGCTGGAGCTAAACAGCTGCTCAGGTTGACTTTCAAAGGCAGTCGAGTCTCATGCCCTGTAGGGACACCCCCTGATGTCCCCTCCCCACTCTTCCCACCTGCATTTCGAGCCCCTTTCCTGCTCTGGGACACAGCTGGGGGAGCAGATCCATGTTGTATTAACAGGGGTATTTTGCCAGGTGTTTTGTAAGGTGGGAGAAGGCTGCTGGGCTGCTGTAATTAAAGAAGTCCTAATGCTTCCAGGCAGGCAAATTCCCTGTCATGGGGCCTGAGGGAATGTCTCGGCCAGGAATCCTTCTTGTGGCAGGGAACCTCAAGTCTCCCATGTGGGAGGAGAGGAACCAAGGGTCACACTGGGATTTTGGTGGGAGCAGCCACTCAACAGGATTTCTGGCTAAAGGAGAGCAACATCCTCTTCTCTGGAACCCAAAGACTACCAATTCTCAGTAACTTCATTTTTACCTACACAAATATTGAAATTCCCAGCCTTTCACCCTAGCTTGAAGGGATCTGTGGAATGGAGGGAGAGGGAATTTGTATAATGGGCAGATAGGACAAGGGGCAGTGGTTTTAAACTGAAGGAAGGCAGGTTTAAGTTAGATATTAGGAATAAATTCTTTACTCAGAGGATGGTGCAACAGTGTCACAAGTTGCCCACAAAAGCTGTGGCTGCCCCTGGATCCCTGGAAGTGTCCAAAACCAGACTGGATGGGGCTTGGAGCAATCTGGGGTAGTGGAAGGTGTCCGTGTCCATGGCAGGGAGTTGGAACAAGACTATCTTTAAGATCCCTTAAAGATTATATCCCTCTGGAATTCTATAACCACAAGAGCAAAAACTTGAAGAGAAATTTAAAAAAAATAAAATAAAATAAATCTGAAAATCTGGGAATATTCCCATAACTCCAGAAACGGAAAGCCACAAGTCATCAGCCATCAGACTGGTGGCTTTAAGCTCAAGTACATCAGGAAATGTGACCCCAGACATTGGGGTCTGGTAGGAGCCAGAGTGCTGCTTTACTTGGAGGTTTCCACAGGTAAAATGGAGTATTCAAGTGAGAGTGTGTAAAAAAAAAAAAAAAAAAAAAAAAAAAACAAAAAAACACAAAAAAACCCAAAAAAACACAACAAACAAAAAACCAACCTCCTGAATCCTTCCACAGCTCAGCAGGGAATGTTCACTTCCCAGCAGAGCCAGGGGATGGTACCAGCCCCACTCCTGTGCTGGGGCCAGGATCTGCTCTTTGGTTTGAGGCTTTTCCTCAGCAGCTGCCTCCTGAACAGGGGTTGCATGTCATTAATGCATGTGAGCTTTTCCAGACTTATCTGTACTGAACCTCTCAAGGCTCCCTCACTAAACCCCTTCTGTCTAATGAAGAAATTGGATTAATAGGCAAACAGCAAATCAGTGTGCTTAATTGATGTTCCCAGGTAAATCAGCACAGGTAGTACTTATGTTTAAGCGCTGTTCCTGAAGAAAAAGCAGAACTGAATTAAATCCTTTTTTTTTATTATTATTTTTTTTCCTGCTTTCTTATGACATCTGAGACTGATTGAAAGTGAAAGGCTATGATTTTCTCCCCATTTGATTTTTGCATTAGGAATAATTTTGGTCTCTCATGTCCTGTTTGTATGTGCCTCACACTCCTGAAAGATACCACAGGTGACCAGAAAACTGATGTTTTTCAATGCAATATTGAACACTGAGAAGTGTGAAGGGACTAATATTTAGGGATGGAGTTGTTTTTTTCTTTCCTAGCGCTGGTTTAATTTGCACTCTTCATTTACCTGCATGTAGCTGAAATGCCTGTGGGATGCTTGAGTGGAAAAGCGCTTTTGCTGCAAACCAAACACTTTAGCTCCTAGTTAAGGGCTGTGCAGGAACCAGGAGCTTCTGCCTTTGAATATTCCCCCAAAGAGGGAAAACCTTCATGCCACCCTGCTCTTCCTCAGGACTGAAAAAAGCAAGGAAAAGAATTCACATCTATTGAAATAATGCTGTTAAAAGCAGAAACAAATATTCCAGGCTTTTCTGATTCCATTTCCAGCTCCCTGACACAGACAGAGCACTGCTGTTGCTGTTCCAAAGGCCTTTTAAATCAGGGGAATTCAGGATGTGTTGGTTTTCCAGAGACTCTGGATTCCACTGCAGAAGCTGACCCCTGTGCTCCACCACAGACCGTCCCCGGAGAGGGGGACAATGATGAACAGGAGGGGTCAGGGGAGAAGAGAATGGCCTGGAGGAACTGAGATCAGAGAGCGCACGGCAAGGACGGGAAGGTCTGGGGAAGCTCTCCCTCCCCAAGGAGAGGGCAGAACTGTTTGGAGAAGCTCTGGGACAGCAGAAGCATCTCCCTGGACATTTGTTCTGGATGGTGGGACAGCCTCTGCTGCTCCTTGGGGCATCTAAACCAGGTCAGGGGAGTTCAGAACCTGCTTTGGGAGGACACCGGGCAAAGCTGATGCACAAGCAAAAACCTTCCTGCATCCTTTACATTGAGAGCAAGGCTTTTCTTGCAGCCCTTCACCCCAGGAGTGAAGTGAAAGGAGTGGTTGCTCCGGGGAGTGAAGTGAACTTTTCACAGCTGTCCTGGTGCCTCTGTTCCCTGCGAACACTCCGAGCCTCTGGGCTCACGGTGGCAGCAACGCGCTGTGGCAGAGCTGCCTTCCCCCACCCAGAAATTCAGCATCCTCCTGGAATATCCCAGCCCTTCCCTTGGGCTGGAAACACTCAGAGGGCAGCTGAACCTGTCCTTACGCCCTGGGGTGAGGATAAAGCCGGGCTGGACAGGAGCTGAGCTTTTGCTTCCTCGCCACAAGCAAAGTCTCCATCAAAAGGAAATTTTTGCAGCTGAATTCTCCCCTTTTTCAGGATGAACCCAAGGGGTTCCAGTTGCTTGGCCCCTGCTTTTTCCCAGCTGCTAAGCCAAGGCAGTGGTGGCTTTGTGCCGAGCAGACCTTGGAGAAATGTCACTTTCGGGAGCTTCACAGTGAAGGGACATGGGTGCCTGTGACCCTGCTCCACCTTGGCTTTGGTGAGGAGGAAGGTGCGTGCTTGGTCCAGCAGGAGAGGGCAGCAACACCCTCTGTGTTTGGTGTAACTGCATTTTTGTGCCCAGTCTGGCACAGGTGCCTCGGGGTTTGTGCCTTGCAGAGCCCGTGGGTCGCTCGCTGCTCTCTCTTGAACCCCACAGAGCATCTCCTGCCACCATCGAGCACCTTTCTCCACCATCCTCCTGGTCCCTTCCTCCTCCTCCCAGCCAAGGATGGTGGGGATGCAGGAGAATTGTTTTCTGGTCCTGCATTTGCTATTAGGTTTCCACCTGGCCATGCACGGGCTGTAAAACCTCTCCTAGTTTTACAGGGAAAGGGAGAGCTGTGAGTTCCCTCTGGGAGCTGGGATTGGAGTTTGGGAAGTGCCCAGGCAGGATTTTACACAAGGCAGGAGGGGCTGTGTGAGGACTCCGGGCAGCACTGGGACAGGACAACAATAAATAATTTTTTTAAAGTGTCAATAAATTTACTTCCTTCTGATCTGGTGTGGATGCTTACCTGGACCTGTGCTGGAGCAATTCAAGACATTAATCTGCCAGAAACCCAATATATTTTTTTTCAGTTGTGTTTATTTTATTCCTGTTCAGAGAGCTGGACTGCCTCACTGAGGTGCTGTGCAAGAGCCAGAGTGTCACCAAGGATGGTCTGAGTGAGGAAAGGGCAAGGTCAGAGGATTTTTAGAGCAGCCCTCCTGGTGTAGTGAAGCCACACTTTCACTGGGCCAGGATGCTGCTGCCTGGGCTCAGGTCCAAGGATTTGCTCATCCCTGGAAGGTAAAGAGCAAAAACAATCCCACAAATGAGCTGGTTAGTGGAAACCCAGCTTTTCCCTGAGAAATAATGGAGTCACAAGCCATCAGTGACCTGCCATGCACCAGCCCTCTTCCCCAAAAGTCATGCAGAGGTTTCCCAACTCCTCCTCCTTGTGAAGGAGCCTGAAATCACAGCCAGCAGTTCTCACAAACTTCCCATTGATTTCTGGCAGCTCGCGAATGTAGCAAGTGGCACGGAGTTGATACTGCAGATCCATAATTAATGTTTTGTGATCCCAGATCTGAAGGCCCTTTCACAGACAGAGGGACTGTTAAACTGCCCCCGAAGATGAGGGATAGAGTCGTGGAAGGGATTAACAGCCAAGCCAGTAATGAGCTCAGAAAAAAAAGAAAAAAAAACAAACCAAAAAAACACAAGCATGGGAGATGAAAAAAAAGAAGTAATCTGTGAGTGAAAAACATCCATTTATGAAGTGCTCTTTTGCAGAAGGCGAGTGCTTCTGAAGCCACCTAAAGTGCAGATATTCTCCTTGCCTCTGGAAGCCTGAGTCAGACAGTTTGGAGCCTCGAATTCCCAGGATGTGATTCAGGCAGACCTAGCTGGAAGGAGGTTTGGGGGCTGATGTGCTCAGTGCAGACAGCAGAGCAGTGACACAGCTCTCCAGGCTGAGGGATCCATCCCTGGATTCTCTTTTTAAGAATGTCCCAATGTTTTTCTTCTTTTTTTTTCTTTTTTTCTTTTCTTTTTTTTCTTTTTCTTTTTTTCTTTTGATTTTTTCACAATTGCATGGGTGGCTTTGACTGGACAGTGGGGGAAGAGAGTAAAAGGAACTGGTGCAAGGAGCTGAGTGAGGACCCAGCACATGGAGTAGGAGGAAGGGTCCTTATCCAACCCCTTCATCCCAAAAAATCCATGTCCAGCAGAGAACATGTTCATTGGGAATGTCGGTCTAGAAGAGCTTTTCCCTGTTTCATCCTTCTCTGTTCTAAAATGCTGCACCCAGAGCCCACCCTGTTGTGTTGGCACCCACTCTGAACTCACCCACTGTGGAGCTGGTGACATTCAAGTGGCAGATGGGTCATTTGAGGGGTCCTCTCCTCACCAAGAAGGATGGAGCTTGGTCTTTTCAGGCTTGGTGATGAATATTCATTACAACTTAAACAATAAATAAATAAATAAATAAATAAATAAATAAAGGCATATATAAAATAATCATAATTATATTACAATAATTTTTGGGCAACAATTCCAATATTTTTATATGGGTTGTGGAAAAAAAGAAAGAAAAACAGACAGTGGAGAGGTTTTGAGAACAGATGCAGGCAGTCTCCCATTTAGAAATATTGTCTGTCTACACATCTTGAAAAGGAGGGATTTATATCAGCTGGAACCAATAGGTAGATAAAGAGCCCACTTCAAGAGGAAAAAGAAGCCATTATCCATTGCATAGTTAGCTTATGAGAATGAAAAAAGAGCATTTGGAGAAAATATCTGCCCATTAAATATGGAGTTAAGAGCTTGGCTTAGGCTCAGAGGGGGAAAAAAAGGCTTTTGATTAACCAATAAAGCCAATGGTGATGTTGAGATTATTCAGCGTTTACTGCTTTTATGAAAAGGGGGAAAAAAAAGGAAAAAGATGATAACAAAAAATAAAATAAAAAAAAAAAAAAGGAAAAGCCAGTCTGTTTTACATTTGTTGGGACTGCAGTAGATTGCTCTTGCCAGGGTAATAAACAGTAGCTTGGATGCATCATGCAAGGCTGGTTATGAAGATGAAAACACGCAGCTCTTTGGGTTTTAAAATGCTTGGAGGCATTTCAGCTGCCAGTTCCCCCTGCTGATGCCTCCGTGGAGGGAAGATTGACTGCAGTGGCCTTGTTTGTGGGTACTTAATCCTGGTGCAATTCTTCTACTTGATGGATCAGTGTGAGGCCTTCAGCTTGGTTATGGCATTTAGATGGACTCATCAGAAAAATTCAAGAGGAGAGTGATCCCAGGGCTCCCTGTCCATGGGGAAAGGTGAGAGGACGAGAAATGTTTCATCCACTGAGGTGGGGGCATGGCACCACCTTTCAATCTGCAGAAGACCAGCACAGAGGGAAAGGAACCTGCTCTTCTCCATGGGATAAGTCAGGAAGCTCTACAGCAAGATCAAAGGAAGGCTCAAATAGTGACCTGTGAGTCATTTCCTAAGGGGACACTGGAGATGGTCTGGGAGCGACTGGAGGAATCTCAGTGATGCCTTGGGAAGGCTGACCTGGAACAGAGACTGGACAGAGCTAGAGAATAAAGTAGGTATTTATTGAAAGGCCTTTAGGGTACATCTTGGGCAGGACAAGAGCCTGGCCAGGGCTACACCCAAGATGGATAAGAATGGTCACAAATTGGCTGACTGGTCACGAGGTCTCCCACTTCTGTAAGTTTTGGTCCATTTGCATTTTGGGGTTTAATTGTCCAATTACAGCTTCAGGTTGTGAGGTCTCATCCTTCTTGTTCCTCCCTTCAGCCACCGTTGTTTGTGCTTTTGGGCCTGAAAGTTGTCCTTGGTCTTCATCAGGAGAAGGATTTGTTTTGTCTGCCTGCTCTGTGAAGAGCTGAGTGACACTGAATGTGAGGCTCAGAACTGCACCCCTGGGCAGCACAGAATCTGAAAACCATGGAAGCTCAAACTTAAGGCATCAACAGCAGGTTAGAGGCACATCAGCCTGGAAGTGCCCTGGCTTGGCACTGCATGGTAACACAGCTCAAGGTTCCTCCAAGACTTCACTATCAAAACCAAAGCTGTGGATGGCATAAAATGTGGAAAATCTTGCCTTTTAAATGGACCAATGAACAGGATAAAACACCATCCAGGCCTCTCTTACAGCAAAGCAAAGTTGCTGCTACCTGGAAAGTGAACATAGGCAAATACAAGTGAGAAATAGAGGTAAATTATCTTAAAAAACCCCTCATTTTGAGATTAACTATTGGAATAACCTGCCAAAGGAGCCACTGCATTTCTCTCCCCAAAGGGACGGTGGATTGTCCCCTAGTCAGAATTGGAAGTAAGTTTTGGAGAGATCAAGATGGTTCATACAACAAGCACTGACTGATTTCCTCCTATGGTTATTGTAGGAGCCCAGAGTTATCTGAGAGGTCCTTTTTAGCCTTGAGTTATTCCCTGTTCCCCTGGGTCTATCAGCTCTTGAATCCCCTCAGCCTGGGACTCTCCTCATTTTGAAGACATCAGTCACACAGAACTGGACTCTGGCCATGCCCTCTTTGCAGGCAGGACTTGGCACCCATAATATTTAGAGTCTCTTACAAATAAGGATTCCCTTCTCTGGTCCTGACAGCTGGAATCCCATCGGGTTTTGGCCCAAGTTCCCTCATTTCAGCATTTTTTTGGTCTCAGTCTGGAAATGCATTAGGACTCTTCTGAAGTAACTGTGAGCATCCTGTGACGCCCCAGTAGGGTCTTAATTAAAGCTTTAGGAACCAGGACAGATTAAACGAGAAACAATCACTGCAGAAATCCAGTTTGGCTTTGCTAAGTAATAGGAAAGAGGGAAGAAAATGGCCCAGACGGTTTTTTTTGGTTGAGTTTTTTTGGGGAGTTTTTTGTTTGTTTGTTTGTTTTGGGGGTTTGTGGGTTTGTTTGTTTGTTTGTTTTGGGTGTTGTTGTTGTTTGGTGTTTTTTGTTTGGTTGGTTTTGCTTGGTTTGGTTTTGTTCTTCTTCCACCTGTCAGAAGGCTATTCCCCAAGAAAAGATCCTGGCTGTTTCTCCCAGTGCTCCACAATACTTGGAGAATTTTGCCCTTGGCTGGTTTGGAGGTCCATGTTGCTCCTGAAAACAGACACATTATTTCCATAGGAAAGTTCTCACCATAAAAGTGGTGTCCCATTGCTCAGCTCAGTCCTCCTGGCTCCCCATAGAATCACAGAGATATTTGAGTTGGAAAAGACCTCTGAGGTCATCAAGCCCAACCATTCCCCCAGCACTGCCACCACTGGCCCATATCCCCAAATGCCACATCCACATGGCTTTAAAGCCCCCCCAGGGACGGGGACTCCACCTCTGCCCTGGGCAGCTGTGCCAGGACTGGACAACCCTTTTTAGTGAACAAGGTTTTCTGAATATTCCATCTAAACCTCTTCACAACTTGAGGCCATTTTCTCAGTTATGGCTGATTTTAGAAGGTTTTTCCAACTTAAATGATTATATTCCTCTCATCCTGTCCCTGTTCCCTGGGAGCAGAGCCCAAATTCCCCCGGCTGTCCCCTCCTGTCAGGGAGTTGTGCAGAGCCAGGAGGTTTCCCCTGAGCCTCCTTTTCTCCAGCTGAGCCCCTTTCCCAGCTCCCTGAGCTGCTCCTGGTTCTCCAGACCCTTCCCCAGCTCTGTTCCCTTCTCTGGACACTCTCCAGCCCTTCAATGTCCTTCTTGTCATGAGGGGCCCAAAACTGAACTCAGAATTTGAGGTGGGGCCACAATGCCCCCTGTCTTGAGCATTTGAGAGCCTCCATTTGGTGGTGAATGACCCGTGGGATGCGGGACTGACCCACAATCCTGCAGCCACCATCAAATCATCATCCAGCACCCCCTGGGGAGGAACTCACTACCCTTTAGTGAGCAATCAGGACCTGCAGGCAGATTGTAGCAGACCCTGCTGTTTGCAGCATGGCTCCAGTCCCAATCCTCCACTCAGGGTGCAGGGATTTCAGGCTTGACCTCCCGGGCTGGGTCCTGCATCCCACTCCCTGTGCCCACCAGTCTCTCTCTAATCCCCGCCTGCCTTCCCAGTGGTTCCCTGCAGCCATCAGCAGAAGCAGGGGCTGTGTGTGCTGCCAGGATAATTAGAGTGCTGCAGGGTGCTTAGTATGCAGGCAACGGCTGTGCTATTGCTGGGGAAAGAAAAAAAAAATAAAAGGAAAGAAAAAAGGAAAAGAAAGGGGGGGGGGGGGAAGCAACTGAAAAAAAAGCCCATTTGCCCAAGATAAAGAAAAACACTTTTTACCACTTGTTCCTCTGCTTCTCCAGGAAAGCCAAACCTCTGCACAGGGGCACTTCTGGCTGCCATGGGAGGGTGTTTGTGCAGGGATTATCAAGCATTTTTTTTTTTTTGCCCCAAAACATGGCAATGCTTTCTGCTGATGGCTGCACAGGGAATGGCTCTGCCCCTCTCCTCCTGCCATGGAGAAGCCTGAGATGGAGCAGGGGGTGCAGGTTCAGTACAGCAGGGGCTGTACTGGGGTCTGATGGAGCTGAGATGTTCCAGGTTTGTGTGTTTAGGGCCAGTTGTGCAATGCAGACCTGGTGCCCTCTTGGTGTCCTTCATCCTACACATGATGGAACCAGCTCAGATGTCCCTGGTGTGGGAAGAAGAACTGGAGCAGAATCCAGACACAGCCCCAGGGGTGCATGAGGGGGCATCTTCTACCAAGGGAATTGTTAGAAGATTTTTCTTCAGGAATTAACAAGGGAAATCCTTGTTAATTCCTCTGGTTGAGTCTGCTCCATGATGAGAGGGGTGGAAGCAGGAGAGGCCACTCATCCAGCAGCATTTCCACAGCAGATGGCAAGCAGGAGGCTGGAAGCTGTGTGGTTGCTGTGTTTGGGAAGGGAATGAAGCAGAGACCTGATGCCTGGCCAGCACAGAGCAATTACCTCCTACCTGCCACCAACCTTCAGTTCGCAATGCCCAAGGTTCTCCCCTGTTCCCACCAGGCACTCCACCATAAACCCTGCAACTCTCCACTAGAACTGGTGGCTTTTCAGGTGGCGGTGGAAGGGTTAAACTTCTTCCTGCATCTAAACCACATGCCCAGGGCAGCAATTGTAACAGCAGAGATTGCAGCAACACCTCAGAGTCTCAGGCATTACTGGAGCCCAGCACCTGGCACACAAAGGCAGCAGGAAGCGTCACCCACCTGTAAATTCCACGTGGAAACAAGGGAGGAGAATGAAAAAAGGGACATTCTCCTTCCTGTTTCCCATGGAAGGAGTTGAGGGTCGGAGGGGATCAGTGCCATGGCCCATGAGCTGGCTGTGGGATCTCAGGGTTCCTTGTTATCATCAAGAAACCGGAGCTTCCAGATAACACAGGCTGGGAAAACTTTATCCCACTTCCCTGTACCCTGCACCCATGAGAGCTGTACCCAAACAACCTCCTGTCTCTATTTCTGTGGTGAAAATGTTGCTATTCAGGATCTTTTGCCATTTTGGGTAGCCCTACTTTTTTCTGGCCACCCAGCAGACCAGGCAGAGCAGCTGGCCAGCGCCCAGAAATCCCAAGGAATGTCCCTGTCACTCCATGGGATTGCCTGTACCCGTGAGACCCATGGAATTGGTGTCTGTGCAGATGTGAGCAGGCAGACCAATCTGCCCAAGTACAAAAGATGCTGCTGCTTTCCCTCCCCAGGAGCCTCCTCCAGAGTTTCACAGCCTGGGTGTGAAGACAATTTTCCTCATGTCAGCAACCCTTGCTGGAAATTAAGCAAACTAAGCAACTTGGATTTCTTGGAGAGCTCCAGGGACAAATGAAAGGAATTGTCCTCCTATCTGCATGAAGTACAGAAATACTGAATGTTCTCCTTTGTACCTCCCAAAATGAATTTGCTTTCAACCTCTGAGTGCTCTCCATTCATGTCCCCAATTCTCTGTCCCAAATTTCTGCCTATCCCATCGTTTCCCTTTTTCGGTCATATCCAATTCTCTTTCATAAGTTCAGCCACTTGCACTGGCAACGAGGGGCAAAAAAAATTCAGTGAGCTGTTTTCCTGGATGAGGAAAGAACACACTCAGGACCATTCCTGCATTCCTGGTGCTTTTTGCACCTTGATTTCAGTCCTTGTCTCATTGGGCAGAATTCAAAGCAGGTAAGTGTGAGGGAGAGAAATGCTTTTTCCCAAATAAACTGTTCCCTCTTCAACCAAACATCTTCAAGTGTCTGGAAATGTTGACTCTGGATCCAGCCAGCTTTGCCTGACTGGAGATGAAGCAGTGGGCAGGGTGTGTTTCAGAATGACAGAATTACAGACGGATGATGCAAACAGCTCTCTCTCTTGCACATTTACTGATACCTGATATCCTGAGGCAAAAAGTTCTTCTGATGGACAGGGAACTTTGTGAAAAAAGAGTCCCTTGGCTTCAGTTGTGATGATCTGGCTTTTTCACTGGGAGCCTCTCAGCCTCTCATGGTGGCATCAAATTAATTTCAGTCCACCCCAGCAGACAAACCTTTAGAAACCCTCAGGTGTTTCTTTCCTCCACTGAAGAGCCCTGTGCTGCACAACCCAAATCCATTCACACCCCAGACCTCCTCTCTGTGCTGCTGTAGCCGAGTTTTAACCTGTTTCCAGCGGTTTGTCTCAGTTTTGTTTTCCTCACTACAAGGTGTTGCTTTGGGCTGTAGACTTGCTGTCCAGGAGTCCTTGATCTTGGGGCAGGAGAAACCTTCCCAATGCAATAAACACCTCCAGGCCCCTCATAAATGCTCCCTTAACAGCAACCAGCTGTTCCTAGGCTTTGATGAAGAAATTGGCTTCATTCATATTGGCTGCTGAGGGATTGATGTTGGGTGTCTGGCTCTGTCCCAGAGAGGGGCAGGTTAACCCCTTCTCTGTGGAGACTCCCAAGCACCCTCCCACGGGCACGGTGGGAGGCATTGGAAGGGAAAAGAGCTATTCTCCATGGCAAGGGGGCACTGATGCCTTAAGTTTTAGCTTTTATATTTTTCAGATCCTGCGCTGCATTAGTGTGTAACTCTGAACTCCATGTAGAGGGTTTGTGAGCTCTTTTCACAGTTTGGTCAGACAAAACAATCCTTCCAGGCCTGAGAGCCAAGGACACCTCACAGCCTCAGGCCTGAAAAGTTTAAACAAAAGTGAACTGGGAAGGAGCAAACTGGGGGAATGTGACTTCTTTACCTGAAGCTGTGATTGGACAATTAACCCCTGATATGCAAACAGACCACACTTACATCTGCCCCAAAAACTCCTGACCATTATCCATCTTGGGTACGGCCTCTGCCAAGCTCTTGCACCACCCAGGGTGTATTTACTGAAGGCCTTTAATAAATGATTACTTTATTCTCTAACTCTGTCTGGTCTCTGTTCCAGGTAGCCAGTCCAAAGCATCACTACAGCTGCTGGAGATGATGGGCTGGAAAAGCCAACCTGGATTGCAGCTGTGGATAATCTGAGGAGTGCCTTGGCCTCCTCCTGAAGATCCATGTGGACAAAAGGGAAAGTGAAACACAAGGTCCCTGTTGTGTCCAAGCCAGCCAGGATGTCCTGGGCTATGAGGACTGGCAGCCAGGTACCCTGGAGGGACATCAGGAGATGTTTCTGGGCATTGGTTACACCTGGATGATGAGTTCCTTGGTGCAGCTCCTCATATTTGTGTGTCTCAGGGCTGGGCAGGGAGGGATGCACCACCACACCAGGCAATATTGTGTATTAGGGAACGGTTCTTCACCCAGAGGGTGACTGGGCACCGGGACAGCCCCCCCAGCACAGTGGAAATGGCACCAAGTCTTACAGAGTTTAAGAAACAACTTGGAAAATGCTCTCAGGCACATGGTGGGATTCTAGGGGCTTCCAGCTCAGAATATTCTCTGATTCTACGAAGCAAGCTGGACTCAAGACTAGCTCAGATCCCACTGTTTCTTATGTAAGCAACCTCTGGGTTCTCTCAAGAAAGATCTGGGACTCTTTTCTCTGTAGACCATAAGAAATCACTGCAAGATGCCTTGGAGAGGGCTCCTTGCCAAGCCCCAAATGAATGGGACCAGGGAGCATCCAGAGGTTCAAAATTCCCTTGAAAGCTCCATCACCCCCTAGAAGCTGGATGTTCCTAGAGACTCCCCAGAGCTTCCAGAGGTAACTCATACAGGAGAGTTTGTCCTCATGCCCTGCAGAGCATCAGCCCATGAGATGTGCAGACACCCAGGGCTTATGCTGGTTTGGTACTGGGGAATTTGGAGAAACCTGATGGGGAGGAATTCCTGAGGGACTCCAGGGGGGAATGTGAAATAGCTGTTCTAGGAGCCGAGGACAGCTGGGCCAGCAGCTCCTGCACTGAAGTGATTCCCCATCACATCCTTGCTCAGGCAAGGAGAGCACGGGCAGACTGATCCCACCCTGCAGCTGACTGGGAAGAGTGATTGCAGAACTTTTCCCATCGAGTTTTCCTCCCTCTCCTTCCCTGCACCAAGTACTGAGTCGTGGTGAGTCATTTAGCACTCCGTGCTGTGGAAGTCACTCAGCACATTTTTGATGGGTTTTTCTCCAGCTGAAGGCTTTGTGGGACGTGTGGCACAACAGATAAGCCTGTGAGTGGGGATGTAGGGGAGTTTGGGAATTCTTTTCCTTGTGACTCTGTTCCTGCCTTGAGACAATTCCACACCTGAGGGACCCCATGAGTCATGATAGCTTTGATGAGGGTTTGGGCTCCTGCTCTGCTCCACTCCTGGAATCAGTCTGTGTGTGGGTGTGAGTCCCTGTGTCCCTGCTGCCCTTATCCAGGGAATGAGGTGATCCAGGTGGAAACTGGTGCTGAGAGGTCTGTCACAGAGTGAGGGGTTGATGGAAAGGCAAGGAATGATTTTTTGTGTTGAAAACAGGATTTGGGAGTGCAGGATTTGGGCAGTTCTCAAAGGGAGAGGCCCTTCTCAGCTGTTGAAAAGTGAAATTTCTTGTATAAGCAAGCTGTCTAAACTTCTTGGAGGAGGTGGCAGAGAGACAAATGCATTTTCAGGGAAAGTTTTTGTCTTGCCTCTCTCCAGCTGTGCTAACAACCTTCTAGAAATGTCTGTCTCTATCCATCTGCAATCAAAGTGACTGCTCAACCTGGACACTTACCTTGCTGAATTCTAGGATTAGGAGGATCCTAAAAGAAAGGGAATTCCTCCAGTGAGGAGGGAGTTGTTTCAGTGCTGGAGAGGTACAAGATGAAGTGGAACATTTTTGGGTATTACCTGTGGAACCCACTAAGGGAGAAGACAGTCATCCGGTTGATCAGAATATGGGATTCTGAGCAAATTTCCTTCCTCTTTCCTTTTCAATCTTATTCCTATCAGGGTAGGCAGCAAAACTCAGAGTAGCTGGTTGCCCTTCCCGAGAATGGCTGGTGTGACTGAAATGAGAACAGAGACAGCTTTAGGGCTTCACATTCTCCTTTCTCTCTGCTCCTCCCCGTCCCTCCAGCAGCAGGGAGTTGTTTGAAATCCGTGCTGAATCTCTTACAACACCTTCACCCACCTCAGCATCTCTAGCAGGCACGTGCACACACACAGGCACAAAAAGCTACGATGGTCTTTGTTGCTGTTGCTGTTGTTTTGATGCCGAACAAAAGTCCTGGCTCCAACCCCCCTCCTTGCTGGATCACCTTCAGGAATCAATGCTGCAGTTGTTGACTTAAGCCATGGTGCTAGCAGGAGACTTCTAATACATTTCAGATACAAGAACAAAGAGCAGATGCCAGTTCATAGGCAGGGAAGGGAGATGTTTTGATCTGGGTTTTTTGGAAATGAATTTTCATGCAGCCTTTATTTCAAATTTTATAGGTTTTTTTTTCCTTTTCCCTGGAATGCATATTAAACGCTGATAGCCTGTTATCCTTGACCTTTAGAGCCTGTGAATTTGAAAATCCAATTCCCTGTGAAAAGCAATGCATACAATATGGACTTTGAAGAAAATGCCAGTAAGTGAGTTATTTTCTTTATGGCCCTGCAAGAGTCTCCTACTGACAGAAAAAAAAAAGGCAGGAGCACAACTTGGGTGTAATAGAGGCAACAAGGAGGGAGGTTTCCATGTTTTGCAGGCCGTGGGTCTTGTTCACCCCGTGGGTATGAAGGAAGATGAGGTTGTTGGGAGAGATAACTCACATTCCTGTTTCTCAGCACTCCAGTTCTTGTGCTTTTTAACTCCTCCAGTGCAGCCAGATGGGCTCAGAGCATCTTGGTGGAACGTGGCGCCAAATGTGCCACTGTGTCCTGGTGGGATTGTCTTCCAACACTGATAGGTTATGCTGGGAATATCATAATCACCTTTTCTTTCTGGTGTGCTGATAGAGTTCTGGTGACCTCCAGTCCTGTTGGTGACAACCTTTGGAAGCTCTTTCCTGGATGTTCTGGAGATACCCCAAGGGAGTTCTCTTCCAGCTGTGCTGGGAACATCCCTGGAGAGCTTTCTTCCAGGTGATGTGGATGTAGGTCAGGACACTACTTGCCCAACAACCCAGTAAATCCAGTGCAGTGCTCAATTTTTCCAAATATTTCCCTTCTCTTGTCCTCGGCCTGTTACAACTTTTTTTAAAAAAATGCTTCTGCTGGGGCAGAGCTGCCCTGACACTTACACACTCTGCTTAGAACGGCAGAATTCCTCCACTCTCCAGCTTCTGGCCAGGCATGATGGTTACCTTATTCCTGCTTTTAAAAAACATTCCATTTTTCCCCTCCCATGGAAAAAGGCTAGGAGCGGTGTTCAACCCTTAACTGTATTTACCAAAGACAGTAATGTAGCTGTGGGGTTGGTAAGGTGGGAAATCCAGATGTTTTAAGAACAAAATAAGATATTTCACAAGTAAAAGGTCATTAATCAGTGGCAGTCGCCAGAGACGTGCTGTCTTCTCTGGGCTTTAGAAGAACATCAAAATCAACAATCAGGAGTTGGAGTTTACAGAAGAAATTCTTCTCCCTGTGATGGTGGTGAGGTCCTGGCACAGCTTGCCCAGAGAAGCTGTGGATACCTCATCCCTGGAAGTGTCCAAGGCCAGGTTGGACAGGGCTTGGAGCACCCTGGGATAGTGGAAGTGCCCATGGCAGGGTGGAAACTGGATGGGCTTTAAGGTCCCTTCCAATGCAAACCATTCCATGATTCCGTGCAGTTCCACTCCTGAAGAATCCAGGCATAATCCCATTGCTTTTTGAGCTGCAGGATCTTAGCAGATACACAGGACTTCTGCATGAGGAATTGGAATTACCCCTGTGTGCAGGCACTGCAGCTCAGGACCAATACACAAATTATTTGGGATTAGGTTCTCTGACTTTTATAAGGAAGCCAAACGTTGCATGAAATCCGAAGGCTTGAACGCCGCGTGGACCAAAAACTCCCCAAAGTCAGGGACTTTCAGAATCGTTTTGCTGGCAGCTAAGCCCTGTCTCAAATAAGACACAGCTCCTAAGCCCCTTTGTGCATCTGGACCTTTTTCCCAGGCTCAGGCAGGGAGTCTGTGGTGGAGCAGGAGAGGGAACCAGGTCTGTCAGACTCCGGGATGGGTCTGTGATAGGTGGACACCTTGCCTCTGGCTGTGCTGCCTGTGAGTGGCATGAAATGAATCTTCAAAGGGCTCTGTGGATCCCCTGCCCTCTCTCATCTCAGTGGGGGCAGCCCCTCATGTCTTTGCTCTCAGACAATGACACCACGGGGCGGTTGGCACACACAGATATTCTCCGCCACGTTCGGCTTTTCTGAAATTTTTTTTTCTTCCCCTCCTTATTTTCTCCACACTCTTTTCCTTCTACTTTAGAGCTCTAGATTAAATTCAACTTAATTAGCAGGATTATACATCTTATAAATTTAATATTTAATATGCAAGCATAGGCTTTTATTAAAGGTGTCCTAGGAGGAATGGTAATGAGTTATTGCACAATAAATAGTTGGGCGGAAATGAGTGTGATAAAGGACTGGAACTTCTGGAGAAAGGGAGGGGGAAAGGGGAGGGGAATGCTTGGGGAACATCTCTGGTGACTGCTCAGAGTGCTGCTGTCATCTCTCCGCTGCTCACACAGTGACCCTTCCAAAAGCAGGAGGAATTTTCTTCTAGCATAGGCAGGAGAAGAGATTTGAGAGGCCAGGGAGGGCAGCAGGGAGGGAAGGATGTGGGGAAGGTCAGGAATTAAAGATCCTTGCTAAGAGAAGGAACTCTCATGTAGGATCCTGTCTGAAAGCCATGAATACAAGCTGTGAATTCACTGTCTCCAGAGCAGGTGGAGGTGACAATTTGAGGCTGTTTGGTTTGGTATTTTTACCCATCCAAGACTCCTTCTGCCCTCAGGAGCAAGATCCAGGGCCCAGCTGTGATGTGTTAAGGAGAGCCTATTGGGAAATTGGAACATCCCATTGGGCTGGTCCTGTTGTCCTTCATCTGATTTTTTCAGAGCTCATCCACTTACTGTGCCAAGAACGGGAGTCGGGTGATGGAGGGATGGATTCTGGTGCATCTCCTTGAACCCTGGAGCAGAACTGGGCCCCTCTGAACTGAGAGCTCAAGTGGGATTCACCTCTTGGAGTGTCCCAAATGTGGGTTATTGGATTTTTCACCAAGCCAGATGTATTTTGCTCTGTGAGGGTTCAATACCTCTGAGGGTGTCCAGCACCTCACAGAAAATGGCTTAAAATATTTAGTGAGACAGCATGATCATGTGTGTCTTGAAAAAAAAAATCTTTTTTTTTTTTTTTTTTTTTTTTTTTAAATAAAAGAAGAAAATAATACAAAACCAAAGAACAAAGCCATGCACAGTGTAGGGACAGGTCCCACACACCTGCTACAACACCCTGAAAATGCATTGAGAAGTCTCATGCTCTCCCTAAAATGTTGAACAATTTAGGTGTTTTTTTTGGCAAACAGCCCAATAGAAAATAACTACATTTGTGAGGAACAGCTAAAGAGACCTATCAGTAATTTTGTCTTGGCACTGAGCCAATCACTGCCAGGAGAGCAAAGAAACTTCTGGTGTTTTTCCCTTAAAAGTCCTAAGGTGAAACTGGAACCCTTTTCCTTGTATAGAAAACATCTACCTGGTGCAGTGCAACAGAGGGTGGCTTGTGAGCTGTGTTCCCACCGAAAACAAGAAGGATCTAATTAACACCGTCATCAGATTGGGGGTGTGAGTTCCGGGGCCAGGAGTAGGTGTTTGTTTTAGGATGACACAACTTGCACTGTGAGCTCTGCCCAGGAGGCTTCTCCAGGGACTCTGAGGGATCAAGGGCTTTGTTTGTGCTGGTAAACAAAATGGGCCAGGGATTTGCCCTCTTCAGCCTTGAGGGCAAGCAGAGCAGTCTGACTCACACTTGGCATTGTCTGTGGCTCCAGCAGGTCCCTTTACCTGTGGCAGGATGTTTAACAACAAAATAAAGTGGGCGCGGTGGCTGGTGCTTGGTACCTCACGCAGTCCCTTTTTGGTTCCTAGGGCAGAGAAACCACTGCCCAAACACTGCTGAACACAATGAAGGCAATCAGGGTGGATCTTTCCCCTCCTCAAATGATCTTCACCACCACCAGGGTTGTCCAGCGTTACAGTTCTGGTTTCTTTTCCTCTGCCGAGGTCAGGATTAAGACATGGGAAATGCAGACGTCGAGCTCGGACTTGAATGTTTGTTGTTTCTTATCTATTTACAGACTCATGAGGCGTGAGGTCCAACTAGCAAGTTAGAGAAATGAAGTAAAATGGAGCACCTCTGACTCTTTCCAAGGTTATTTAAGCGATAATTACCCAATAACGAGGTGACACCTATATTATTTATATTTCTGACCCAATGATGACCACCCAAGGCCAGCAATGAGGACCTTTTTCACCCAATTACTAAAACCACCCAAACCCATGAAAAAGAAGAAGGTGAAGAAAAAGGACCCAGACAATGCCCAAAATCCTCCATCTTGACTCACATATATTACTATAAACTAAAATCTTAAATCCAGGTTTTTCACCCTGTGAGATCACACAATACTGTTCAAACCACACACCCACAACCCCAGTGCTATCACTCAATCTCGAGAGCCAGTTCCAAGGCCTCAAGTCAAACGTGGTGCCTGCCTGAGGGTCAGCACCCCTCAGCTCAGAAAGCCTGAAATTTTCAGCCTCCAGTGTTCCAACAGCCCAGCCCTGGAACAGCTGTTCAGGGCAGTGGTGGAGTCCCCATCCCTGGAGGGATTTAAAAGACATGTAAATGTGGCACTTGGGGACATGGTTTAGTGGTGGCCTTGGCAGTGCTGGGTTAATGGTTGGGCTTGATGATCTTGGAGAGCTTTTCCAACTAAAAGATTCCATGGTTCTGTTCCGTCTGGGTGCCAAGGCAGAGCACAGTGAAGGCACATCTGAGATAACAGGGTTGGGGAGGTGCTGTGGTCATCACTGAAACACCTTAAGGGGTGTCTGGTGTTGGCGTGGGGAAAGAAGGTGCCAGCATGCCACTGGGGGCTCAGGGTGAGGGTGAGGGGAGCACTGGGGAAAGGCTGGCAGTATGGGAGGGATGGTGGAATGGGTTCTGGTGTATCTCCGCGCACACTGGGAAAAAACCTGGGCCTGTCGTGGTCTGTGAGGGTAACTGGGATGGGGAACATCCTGGCTGATGGATTTGTGACTGGGAGAACCTCTAGGGTCAAATTTGCCACGATTTTAAAAGGCCAGCCATGGGACATGGCACCACTTCCTGGAGATGGGTTCTAGACAAGGCTTTGGGGACTTGGAGCATCTCATTGGAGTGGTCTCACTTCATATCTATACTTTCAGGGACCATCCTCTTATTGTGCCAAAGACTTTCCCTCCCACTCACCCAGGATTTTTCTTCCACGCAGCCAGATTAAATCTTCTCCAGCACTTGCCCTCTATTTCTGTGTAGGAAACTGCTCTCTGGAGGGTGTACCTGAATCCTGGTCTCCTTGTCCACACTCATCTCCATGTGTCCTAGTCTGGCTCTAAGGGATGAACAGGATGTAGATAAATCTCCCACCCATGTGACAGGCAAGCCAGGCTTCTGGGCTTGTGCAAATAAACACCTTTTCATTTCCATCTGGGGTGGGAAGGCTGCCCTTGACAAGAAGGGAGTTAAGGAGCCGTGTAAATACACAATTTTTAGGCCCTTTGGATTTATGCAACAGAGCTGGCAAATAGTTGGAGCCATCTCTGGTTGCTCTGGTCAGCAAGCAGGGCAGTTGTTATCTCCACAGATGGCCCCCCTCTGACCCCCCAGGCCGGATATTTGTAATTACAAGCAGGGATTATGCAGGAAGGAGATGGAATCAAGTATGAAAACCCGGCAGGCAGCAGGGGAGCTTAGACACCGGCTGGTTCCTCCTGATGGAGGCAGAGATAGCACCAAGCCCCGCAAGCAGGCTTGGGGTGCATATGTCAAACCTTTAGGGATCCTGATAGAGGGATTAAAGCCGGGAGGAGGGAAGGGGGGGAAACTGTCTGATTAACATTTCTGATGCATGCCCAGGGCTAACATGGTGTGCTAATGAATCCTGGTGTAGTAGCAAAGCTTTCTCGGTGCCCTCTGCCCTGAACAGCCTCACAGGGAAGCTGGACACGGACAGGATTTAACTCCTGCCTTTTTAAGTACAGCTTGGGACCCTGTGGCAGGGGCCTTGTGGTGACACAGCCTACAGCCTCTCCACGTCCTTGGGAAGTGGGATGGTGGAGTCAGCAAGGAATCCTCCCAGGGACCAACACTAGGCACCAGCTTCAGGAAAAGCTTTATCTCCTTCTTTGCCTGCAGGAGTGCAGTGTGGACGTCAATCCTCACTCATACCCTGAGGGTAGAACAATCACAATTCCCTAGGGGAGCTGTAAGGTGCTCCTGCAAATAGCTAGGAGTGTTTAACTACCTCAGGATTATAGGGGTGTAGGGAAAGGGACATCCAGGCCTTTCCATGGGGTATCTGCCATGCTTGAGGAGGTCACTATGATCACCTCAAAGATCAGGATAACATGAGATCAGACACTGCGCAAGTCCAAGGTAGGAAGATCCCTTTGGGCTGGAAACCCAAAGCTTGTCTTTAGGCAAGAAGACATTCCCTTAGGATTAAGACACCTAAGAAATGTCAGTCTTGGCAGGGGATGAGGAGATCATCCCATCATGGAGAGCTGCAGGATGCAGTGCCCTCTTTTTGGGCTCCAACACACCTCACTGGGACACGCTGCCCTACAGACAGCAGCAAATTCCCCTTTTTCCTTCCTTCTCTCTGTTCCCTGTACCAAGGATTGGGGATTCCTGCCTGAAGGAGAATGCAAACAGACAGAAAAGATGGGTGACAACTCTGTGCTACATGTTTTTATCAGAAGTACAAAGGAAAATTTATGGTAAAAGAAAAAGAGAGAGGGGGAAGACACTGCGTGGGTCCAAACTGTGTTTGCAGTTTCCTGCATTGTCTCTTTTCCTCAAAGCCTCCAAACAAGACAACATGAGCTGATGATTCAATAATGCAGAGCCAGGAGACAATGGAGGGAAGAACAACAACAAAGTGAAGAGGGTTTTAATAACCGTTTATTGAGGCTGTAATTAAATTTTGCTGTCTGTTTGGAAAACAAGAATCTCATTTTCTGCGTGCCCCTGTCTCCCCACCACATCTGCACCCGTGTTTTCTCGTGGGCAATTACTGAGCAGGCTGTGAGCTGATTAGCAAATACAGGTGGGGCAGGCAAGGGATAAGGGAGGAGGAGAGGAGATGATGAGGAGATTTTTCCAAGTCTGGCACCAGCCCTGTGCAGGTGGGAAGCAGAATCCTGGGAACAAGGCGTGGAACCAGCTTGGGACTTGAGAGAGATGAAAGAAAGTGTGGAGAGAGGGGAAAGTGGGGCTGAGCCCTGGTCTCTGTGGTTGCCAGCCAGGCAGATTTGGCTTGGAAAAGGGATTCAGTCCCTGTAGAAAGGCAAAAAGGATGCTTAGAGTTTTCCTGTGGCTAAAGAAACTTTTCATAGGTGTTGTATGTAATGAAACATAGCAGGGCACGTGCTCTGAGGCTGAGGGCATGTGGTGCAATTATTTATGTCCACAAATCTCCTTCTTCTTTCTTCCACCACAAGGCCTGATGGGCTCAGGTGGTGTCCATGCCATCTCCTCAACCCTGCCAGGGCACTGCTGTCAGGGTGAGGGTGGTGCTGTGCCAGTAGCTGTTTTTCTGGCCCTGCACTGTGTGTTTTTACAGTTTTTACACCTCAGAGGTCGAGGTTTTTGCAGAGGGATGAAGAGCACACCAGGAGCACTGCCCCCTGCCCGCATGGAGAGCCATGGCAACCCTGGGCTAACACAGCTGTGACCAGAAAATGAGAGACAGAAACATGCAGCTCACTGTCCCTCCCAGAGAGAATTTCACTTGGAGCTGCTGTTTTCCAGCAGTTTTCTTTCCTCCCCATGCTCTTCCAGCCCGATGAAATTCAAGGAATGACCAAGGAAAAGTCTACCCCAGCTGGACCAGGATTTCTGTGGGGCTAACCCAATATTTCCCCCATCACAATCTGCTGCAGGGCTCGTTGCCTAATTTCTGCCTGCTCATTAGAAGGCACAGCAGTAACACTGCTCTGGTCACTGCCTCAGAGCCCATCACCTCCTTGCATTAGTTCTGCCTGCTAATTGCCAGGAGCTGGGTGGAGGAGCTGCTCCTGGTCCCTGCCAGAGTTTTCCCTGGGCAGAAGGGCTTCACTCGACCTTCATTTGTATTCTGGAAGCACCACTCACTTAGCAGTATCTCCTGCCATCAATAAACCAATGCAAACAGAGATAAGCCAGATAAAGCAAAAGTAGGTCACTTCTGCAGCACAATGACATCCAGCTCCCTTATTCCTTACACAGCCTAAAAGTTAACTCTCTCTCCCATCACCGAGTTCCTTTTCTCTTCCTCCTTTTTGCTCAGAGTGGTCAGGGTGATAGGGCAGGTGCGAAACCCTCGCCACAACCCTGCCATGCACCAGGCTGAGGGCACGTGGAGGGTGTTCAGCTGTGTGGTGGAGGAGCTGATGGAGGGGTTGGTGTCACTCACAGGTTCCATAAAGTCTTTGATGCTTTTTTTACCAATTAAAGCACTGGAAAGCTGTTTCCTGGTGATGTCTGGGGGAAGCTGGCTTTGGTCCTCTCAAGGGCTGCTCTCCTTGGTGGCATCCCTGCCCATGGCAGGGGGGTGGAACTGGATCATTTTTAAGGTCCCTTCCAACCTAAACCATTCCATGATTGTGTGAAGGACACAGATTCTGTATATGCAGGTCCGAGTCTCTGGAGAGAACGTCACAAACTCTCCCCTCAGTATCAGCTCATCTTTAAGCCTCCAGGTTCACTTAGCTACCTCTGGTAGCGAGATAAGATTTCATTCCTAGTTGTCAATTACATCATTGACTTCTTCACTGAGAGTACCAGGAACTGGTGAGTGTCCCATAAAATGTCAGTCCTGTAACATGAGATGACGATGGCTTTCTCTTGTTGTCACCTGAGGCCACGTTTGAGCTGGGAGCACAAGGTGAAGCTTTGTGACCAAGGTACCACAGACACCTCAGTTATTTGTAATTTTACTATCAGAAGGTATCAGTGCTATTTATTGGCTGTCGCATTGATTTCAAGTGCTGTTATAAAAGCAGAAGAACCTCTGGAGATGCTTCTAAGACCTTCTAACCCTGCAAAGGAACGCAAGCATTATCTCAGTCTTGGATGATCTCCAGGAAACAAGACAAGCAGGGATGATTCAGTGCTCCTTTTTGGAGATTTCTGTAAATGCTCTCTTCATTAGCATAAATGCTTATGGGAAATACATTTTAAAATGTCTCGCTTAAGAGTTCATTCCTACAAAAAGGGGTCCTAAAAGTGACCCTCATCCATCCAAGAAAACAGAAATGACACCATAGTATTGGGTATGTCACCAGCCTGAACAGCAAATAATGTCTTCTCTGCAGCAGGAAGGAAACTCATTCCAAAGTAAAAATATAAAATAAATAAATCTCAGAAAGCAGCAGCCTAGTTTACAGATATTAACCAGAACATTTGTCTTGTTCTCTGAACTTTGCTGGATTCCAGCTTCTCCCAAAAGCCTTTGCGGTGCCTCTCCCAAGCAGTTACCTCTCTGGTGCCTAAGGAAGGACAGAACACCTTGAGAGGAGATGTCTGGAGTGTCTTATCAAAGCTCTGAAGACTTGTGTGTGTCCTGAGATGCCCCTTCCACTCCGATAATCTCAGTTTGTGACCCTCTAAGCACCATCTGCCCTCATTATACCCACTGTCTGTGTTTCCAAGGCAGAGGGGGAGCAGGAATGCTCTGGTTCTTGTCTCAGAGGGGTGGTATGGAATTTTCTCCACCCTTTTCAAGGGGACATGAGGACTTGCACTTCCCACAGGGGAGAGCCTGCAGGAGAAGGTGGATCTCAGTATGGATGGATTTTCTATTCGGGCCTGTTACCCCTTAGAGGAGCCATCCTCATGTCTGTGTCAGCTGTATTTCTTCTAGAACTGTTCATCATCCCATCGAAATTGCCTTTTCCAACAGCCTCCACCCAGGTGGGCTCCGGGGCCATCAGAAATGCCATGGGAGCCTGTGTGTAGCCAAAGGAGTGGGAGAGAGAGAGGATGCACCTGGCCTCACATTCCCCCCATCTCTCTGCTTCCTTGGCTTCAGGGTAGCCACCTGCATGGGACTTACTCAGATGACTTTTCTGAAGCCTCTCTTGAAGCACCAGGCTCATTTGCCAGGAGACTGTAGGGAGTTGAGACAAGAATCCCTAGAGTTTTGTGCCCAATTCTATCGGTCCACTCTGCCTCTCATCCTTCATCCAAGCCTGCTGCTCCCACCCTGTTTGCCAGTACCAAACTCCCCAGGAGGCAGCAAGGACCTGCTGCCACATCCTGCCACATCCCAGATTTGGTGTTGGATCGTCCCTTCATCCACTTCATCTGCTCCTGCTCTCTCCAGGCCAGTTTGGAAATCAAACTCTGCTGGCAGCACGTGGTGTGGGCACGTGCCCGGTCTGGCAGCGAAACCTCCTCCTCCAGAAGCTCTCCTATCTTCCTCCTTTGTTGATATGACCCTGATGGCCTCATTAGTTCTAATTTGTTTGGCCACCAGATTTAGATGAGTATTCCAGTGATAACATGAGACCTGGGGAGTGCAAACAGCAACTAATTAATGCCGTTAAAACTTCTGCCCAGCGTGGCTGAGGAGGAGGAGGATGGTGGTGGAAGGCAGATTTTTGTGTACCTGGATGCTGGTGGGCACAGCCATGGATCCACAGCTTCTACAGAGGCTCAGAGCTGGCAAACATCATCTGCAGCTGAGGGCAGATGGTGCTTAAAGGGTCCATCTATCGGCCATTAAAAATATATATATAAATTGATTAAGCACTTCAAAAATCAGAAGAATTAAAAACTGCATTATTAAATTATACCGGTGTCTGTTCAATTCACTATCCAAGCCACAAACTGTTACAAGCAAAATTGAGTCTTAGAGAAAAGCCCATGTTAAGTGAAGTACCATTAGATACAGTAACAATATGTACTAACAGTTCAAGAAAGACACACAAATCAGTCATAACACAGCAGAACCCAACAACAAAAACGTAAGAATCAAACATTCATATAGTAAAAAGTTCTCCTCAAATTGTAGAATTAACAGCAGTAGTCAAAGCATTTCAATTATTTCAAGAATCCCTCAATTCAATTGCAGATTCAACTTATGTGGCCAATGTAGTCAAAAGAATAAAAGGATCACTCTTAAAGGATGCCAGTGACAAAGATCTATATCATTATCTTGTACACATACAAAAAATGTTTCAACACAGAAAAAACCCAAATACTTCATTTCTCACATCAAGGCGCATTTCTCGCTTCCAAAATTCTTAGTAGAAAGGAATGAAAAAGCAGACAAATTGACAATGCCTATTGCAAACACCTTGCCAAACGCCTTTAAGCAAGCAAAATTAAGTCACGCATTTTCCCATTGAAATGTGCGAGCACTTATGCGAACATTCCGTATTTCTAAAGATCAGGCAAAAGCAATCAGAAGTGCTTATCCTAATTATCTCTGGAGGGAGCTCGAAGAACCCTCCCAGAAATCACTGAGGCAGGGAGAACACCTCAAAGAGCAGGAAAAGCGCAGAAATGTGGGGATCAGTCCAAGGGGTGATATTGGATGTTGGAGGAACAGGATAGAGGTGAAATGACTCGCTGCCCAGTTTCTCTGGGGTTCAGGCAATTCACTTTGATGGGCTCTGAGGGGAACTGCCCACAGAGGCTGGTGTCAGACAGAATCCTGCCTGTCAGCACAGCAGAGGGGATTTGCACCTTCATGTGAAAATGTGGGTGTGGATGAAGGAGCCTCGAGAGCACAGAATGCTGGCCAGTGCAGATTTTCAACTTTAAAAGATATTCCCAGTGGAAAAATAGCTTCAAATGCTTCCTCCTTTGCATACCTTTGCTCTGTCACAGTCCCCTGGGTGTCTTGCTTGAAGTCCTCTGATAAATGTGGGGAAAATAAAGCAGAGAGCAGATGTACTACAGCGCTTTTTTTTTTTTGGCTGAAGAAAAGTCTTTCAGAAATAGTTGGTCTGTCCTGGATTGTGTTATTGTGATAAAGTAAATATCCTCCCCTCCTTTCTACCTTCTGCAGCTTCCTGAGGACTGGATTAAATCACTGCAGCAGCCCTTGGATGGACAGGGTGGTCCCTCCTGCTCAGTACAGAGTATTCTGGTTCAGATCTCACCTGTGGCCACAATATTTACTGGCTCTCTTCCAATCTGAACCCTCTTCCTCCTTTTCTTCCATATTTTCCCTGCACTTTCAGATTCATGTCCCCCTTTCTGCTTGAAACAAGGGATGAAAAAATAGGGGACTGTCATAGCAGCAAGTTGGCTGATTTACCTTAGATTTTATTGCTCCTGAGAAAGATTCATGCAGTCTGCAGCACTGGTTTGCTTTCATTGAGGGCTGCTTTGAAACTTTAGCCAAGTTCTGGGACAGAGGGACTTGAGCCCTTCTTCATCTCCTGCTGTGTAAATAATTTTTTTTATCCTAATGGATTAGTGGCTGCTCTAAGAGCAGCGATGCTTGGAAAGAAAAATGTATGGGAGACTTCCTACCTCATATTATCTGTTCCCAAAACACTGAGAATTGCTGCGAGCCTTAACTGTATCACAAAACATCATCTCACCCTTGGCCCCACTGTGCTCCTCCTCACTGATTTCATCTGGTGTTAAACACTGCTTTGCTTTTGCAAGCTGAGAACAAACCCTCTCTGAGGCACTTCAGGGAAATTCCTTTCCTCTCCACAAAGCAACGGCCTCGAGTACCAGGAGAGAGGCAGTTCTCTTCTCCCTGCGTGTTTCCTGCTCTGTCTTGGTTGTGGCTGGCTCCAAGAGCAGTAAAAGGTGCATATTTTAGAAAGTTTTACTCCACTGACCAAATCGGGATCTCATCTTTGTGACAGAGATGGGAATGGTTGGAAGTTTTTTTACTCTCAAACCCACCAAATGAAGACTCAGCTGGGCTCAGATTCTCCCTGTGGTTTTAAGCTGGGGAAGGCTGAGATGAGGCTGGTTCAGCCTGGAGGAGAAAAGGGTCTGGGGAGACCTCAGAGTCCCTTCCAGTGCCTAAAGAGGCTCAAAAAAATGTGGAGAGGAACCTGGGACAAGGGATGGAGGGACAGAACAAGGAGAAATGGCTAAACTGACAGAGGACAGGGTTGGATGGGATATTAGGAAGAATTTTTTGACTGTGAGGGTGGTGAGGCCTGGCACAAATTGCCCAGAAAAGATGTGGCTGCCCCATCCCTGGAAGTGTCCAAGGCCACGTTGGAAGGGGTTTTGGAGCAACCTGGCACATTGAAGGTGTCTCTGCCCATGGCAGGGGGTGGGAACTGGATGAGTTTTAAGGCCCCTTTAAATCCAGCCCATTCCATGATTCTGTGATAGCCATTAATCAGTGGCATAACGAAACCTGGAAGTGCCCTCAGAGCCAAGTCCCATGATCCTGCTTCCAGCACAGATCCTGCTGCAGTTAAATTAACTTGTATCAAACCAGGGATGCTAACAGCAAGCCATACATCAAGATTATGTCTTCTCTATTAATTAAGTGGAGGTCAAAGCCCTTCTGCAAGCTCAGGCTCAGCACTGTTAAGGGCTCACTTAGACACAAATGGTGCCTGAGTTCTGGAAACACAGCAAGAAATGAGTGCACACGAGCTTTTGTGTGGGTCCCAGCCCTTAATTTTGAGCCCTGGATGTATTTATTAGGTGTGGGCACAATGGGCAGGTCTCTGTCCAGTTCATGGGCACATGTGTTGGCTGCAGTTCTTCACCTGCTCCTTTCACACATGAAGCTCCTTCCAAAGGTTGTCTCTGTAGGTGTTCCTGGCCTATGATGCTGCATGGATGGGACACTGAATACTCTAAGGAGATGCTCCCCAGCTCTGGGACTCTGGATTTGCTCCTTTTTTCCCAGTTTGAGCCCTGGCTTTGGCAAGGCTGAGAGCCAGCACTATCAGGAAAAGCAGAGGAGCACAAGTTGAACACTCAGTATTTCGCAGTTTGAGCATATCCTTAAGTTACTTATGCTCTCTGATATCTCTTCTGCACTGTTTGAGCAGGATCCTCACCATCTGGGCAGTACAAAAATACCCCCAAATCCACCCACACCCAGATCCTGAGCATGGTTGCCTCGTCTGGTACCTTTACACACCTTCTCCCACCTTCTCTGATGGGCAGAATTCTCTTTTCAGGAGACAACAGCAGCCCTTGCTCTCACCAGGTCACACTGCTCATCATTAGCTGTCATCACACAGCATGGGCCCAAGTACAGCTCAGCTAAAGCAGGACTGACAAAATTGCTGGAGGGTTCATTAGAGCCAATGATCCTGAGGAGATGAGCACCTAAAAAGACACTGGGGTTGAATTCATGAGCTGGTTGTCTAGACTCCTGCTTTAGCTGGAGCAAAACAGGTGCTTCCAGGGCGTGATTAATCTCATTCTGAAGCAGACATCTCAAATAGGTCAGATGACTCATGTCCTGGCAGGGCTTATTTCTCTCTGCAGACTCTAAAGGTGTCTGAAGGTGACCAGTGTGGCTGCAGACGACCAATGTGGTGCACATCAAACACTAGGAGAGACAAATCTCACCCTGAGGGACAAATCAAAGCAGTGGACTTTGCACGCTGCAAGAAAGAGGTTGGAATTGTCTGTCTGGCCAGGTAAAGCCACTGGAAAGAGGTATTGAGAGAGATGAATTTAAAGAGATGTGGCCAAAGAACAAAAAGCTTCTCGTGCACCTGTTGTCTGGCAATTATTGCCCCAGGAACTATATTTTCAGCAAAGAAGGCAGGGAAGCTGAGGAAGAGGGTGAAGCAGAGCCAGGAATGCTGGAGGCAGTGCAGAGGATCCAAAGAGGTTGGCGACTTCCCATCTCCACCATGGACATCAACAGCATCCGAGGGCAGGGACAGAGCTGCAGGTGGCTCTTGGAGAAGGCACAAACAGATTAAGGGCAGTAGCCTTGCAAAGTGAAGGGTAAGCAGGGTGAAACTACTCAGAGTTTACAAACTGAGCTGTGGTCATGCACCCCACAACCTTAGCAAGGTGTTTCCATATAGGGAAAGAGTTTCAGTTTACCTTTAGGCATTTTAGGAAGTTTAACTAGAAAGTTTTGTGGTTTTCTCACAGTAATTGGCTCTGTGCCAGCACAAGAGCATGGATTGGGCTCTGAGAATGAAACAAAACTTCTTGGTGATCTTATTGGCAGCAGGCCAAATTGTCCCTCCTAAAACATTCAGTATTTAGGAAGGGGCCCAGAGAAAGTAAAGGGCTTTTTGGAGTGTTTTTTAGGAAGGTGTGAGAGGTTTCTCGGACACCTGTGCGAGGCTTATCTTTTGTTTTCTGTAATGTTTGTTATTTTGTTATTTTTCCTTATTAAATCTTTTGCTTTACAAAACACCTCTGAACAGCAGTCTGGCCAATTAATTTTAGCTGCTTCTCTGCAAAGGCTGGAGCCTCAGAGATTGATACATTTACAGGTGGTTCATTAGACTCTGACCACGTGTTAAACTGTATCACTGATCCTCTTTCTGCATGTTGAGTGCTTCCCTCACCCCTCAGCCCCAGCCTGTGTGTGATATGGGGCCACACCAGGCTGGAGGAGAGGAAGGACAATGACCTGCCACTCTTGTCCTGTTCAAGGAGTAGACTCCCACCACTCCTACAAGGGATGCAAACTCAGTCCCTGAGGTCTGGGACAGCAGGAAGTGCTGCCCAAAAGCACAGTTTGTGCCTGCAAGTGCATTTAGCAGCTTGGCTGCATCTCCCTTTCACTGGTTTGCTCAAGGAAGGACCTTACAACGCCCACACTCTCGCTGTGCTCTGGAAAGTTCTTGCCCATAAAAGAATCCTTCCTGTCTGCTGGAGAACTGACCTGTGTGCAGCCAGACCAGTTCACAGCTCAGCTGCAGCTCTCCTGATGAGCTCCAGCCCTGGCATCCACCATGGCTCAGCTGTGCTTGGCAAGCACGAGGGAGGTGGGATGTCCTGGGACAGGTTTGTTCCAACTGTGCACCCCAGCTGCTGCCAGGAGATCAGCTCCAGCAGCTTATCCGACCATATGGGAACCTTCTGGGGTGTCTCCGTGGGACATCCTGGGATTCTCGGCTTTGCAGCATTGCCGTTCCTTCCCTCCTGTGGCCCGCAGTGAAAGCTGGCAGGGTGACCCTTGTATGTGTTTGAGGGTGGAGATCTTGTAGGATTAAAGACCAAAAGGTGCACACTTAAAATGTGTGAGATTTCACACACTCAAACCCCTCCCATGTAATGAAAAAAACCCATTATAAATATACATATATATTTATATAAATATAAATGTATATATATATATAATATACATGCTATATATACATATATATAATGTATATTATATAATAAATTTATATTTTTAAAAAAAATCTGAATTTTTTCCATCTCCCATTAGATTTTAGCACCTGATTCCCTCACTAATGGGGGAGACCTTCCTTGTTTACCTGTGGGGTTATTGAGTGGCATGGCACCAGTCCAGGGGTCCTCCTGTTTCTCTCAGTGACTGGCACAGGAACAAGTAAAAATATCCTCTCTGTCTAGCACCTGAGCATCCTCCCCTAGAAAGCCCAGCCCTGCTGTTGTCTGGGCACACATCCCTTTTGGAAGAGAACTTTAGGCTCCTCAGGAACCTCTTTCTCCCAGGAGGAGGCCCATCCCTCTGAGCAGAATTGTTGGTTAGTTAAAGCCTCCTGTTTGATAAGTTCAGATTCACTGTGCTTGGGCTGCAATTGCAATTCATACCGAGCAATCACCGTGTCAGCTGTCACAGAAACAAAACCTTTAATGGATGGACAGGGATGGGCCATCACCAGAGCTCCAGGGATGGACATTTGCTCAAAGGGAGATGTCATTCCTTGCTTGACAAGACCTAAATAGTCCCAGGGGCCGCTAATCCTGCTGTGTGAGCACACCCAGGACTTCCCTCAGGGCTTTGCTCCTCCATGATGCCTGATCCAAATTACAATTTCGCCTGACAAGCTCATCACAAATCCTGCTCTGCTCCTTTTCCTGCAGCATTTCCTCCCCTTCTTCTCACAGGTTCACTCTATGCCTGCAGAAGAAGGTGAACACCCATTTTAGGAGCTCCATGTCTGTGCCAAGAAGCAGATCCTTTCTGGTCCCAGGCTGATGTGACCAGCCTGTGGTGTGAAGACAGCGCTCTTGTCCTGGTCATGCACACAAATAGAAGGCCAGACAAGCCAGGACTGTGATGATGGAGCAATGATGATGATGCTGCTTGAATTGCAGCACTGCCTGGAGCCTTCTGAGAGGGAATAGAGGACACAAAGTCTCCAGTGGTCTGTCTGAGTCTCCTGACTGAGACAGGAGGTGGTGGGTGTTGCTTGCATGGCAGAGCAGCATCATGGAGCTGAACTTCCCTGTCCCTGCTGTGAGGGGTGCTGGGAACAACTCTTCCTCTGGGGGAGGTTGGAAAGAATGGAAAAAGAAGAAACTCAGGACTTGGGAGTTTTCAGTTTTAGGAACTCAGACCTTGACTGGAGAGGGTGAAAGCTTAAATACACAGAAGGAAAGTTTGTGGCTTTGCCCTAATACTTCAGTTAATGATGTCATTGTGTTGTTTGGTTTGGAAAAGGGGCTTGGGGAGGTTTGCAGCATCCTCAGACTGCATTGCAAGTGTTACTGTGAGTTTTATGCTCATGCCTTCCCTTCTTACCTTGTGCATGAGGCAGTTTCTCAGACAAGAACTTGTTCCAATTTGTAGGAGAAGTTCAGGCTTATCCCACTTTTAGTCCAGAAGACTTAATTCAGACCTAATCATGACTCAGGGGAGCTGATGATGTAGAGTTGTTACCTCAGGTGACATGTCCCCATTTGAGATCAGAAGCATGGTATCCACAGAAAAGCCACCATCCACAGAGTGACCTTCTCCCCAAAGGATCCTGAAGGCTGGGAATGTCTGTGGGTGTCTTGGCTGAGGGCTGTCACTCAGGTTTTAGAGCCCAGCAGCTGCTGCCCTCCCTCTGCAGCTGGGATGGTGTGAGAAAAGTGACTTTAGTGAAGTTTCAGAGCGGAGCCAGGAATAGAAGCGATGTCCCCTGGCCCTTTTTGGGATGAATCATCCTTGTAAATCCGCTTGCCTTGGCTGATCTGGTAAATATAGGGTGTGAGAAAGGGTGATTAAGTGACTTATCTGAAGTCACATGTGGCATTTATGGGATTTGGACACAATCCTAAACTGGCTCCGCTGCTTCAACTCCTGTGCTTTCCCTGCTGTAGCTGTGACCCTGAAAGCATGCAAACACCATCATGCAAAGAATAAATTCACAGCCAGCCTGGAAAATCAGCTCCCTAAGGAAATACAAGATTAATCCCGTACGGGAGAAGATGCAATCTAAAGCAGCCTGTTAATTAATTATTATTATTATTATTATCTTAACCAACCCAAGTATGGAGTCAGGGACACAAGTAAGGTTACAGATTTTGACAGATGCAGACTGATTTCTTAGAGCATCCACACCAGGCACAGCAGCTAATCCCTTTCACAGAGGTGCAAATTGTTAATCTGATTTGCATGCTTGGCTGGCTGCTTTTGTCCCACCACTAAGCAACAAACAGGAGGAGCTGGAATCGTTCAGCAGGAGTTTGATAGTTGGACTTGATGATCCTAGAGGTCTTTTCCAAGCTGAATGATTCAATGAATCTGTGATTAGGAGATTGGGAAGTCACTGGAGTTTGATGAATAAATGAGAAGTTGTGACTCGGCTGCCACCTGAAATTAATTTTTGATTGACTTTGGAAAGCGTCTCTCTGGGGCTGGTTTTCTGTCTTCTGAAACAAGGCAAACCAAAAAGGGGGGAAGGAGGTAGGTGGGGCTGGGGAGAGAAGGAATGAAATTAAAACAAGAACAGCTCTTAATTAAGGCCTAGGAGCACATCTGAAGATCCTGACAGGTGGTTGCTGGCTTTAGTACCTTGCAAGTGAACTCATTAAACACCAGCCTCCCTCTGCATTTTTAATATCTGTGAAGAAAGTGGTTGAGTCTCTTCTTCGTGGAAAACAAATCTGTTTAGTATTGCATTATATTTAAGGCAGTGCTAAAATTGGGAGTGAAGCCCCAGTCCCGTCGAGCCAAAAGGCACAGTTCAATCTGATAAACAATGACTTGTAATGAACTAAACTTTTTTATCCCCTCTTAGTGTCTTTCTTATTGCTGATGAAAACTGGTCTCCTATTTTATCTTTTAGTCTTAGGAAAGTGATTTTATGGTCAGCTTGTGCACTGCATCAACCAAATCTCCACCCTGAGGGCTCAAACAGGCAGCTCACATAGAGACAGCTTCAGAGAGGCACTAAATTTGGGTGTCTCTATCTGTGACCTCAGCCCTAGCCCTTGATATCAAAGCTGTAGATGTTTATAAATGAGCTTTTCTCTTCAGGCTCCTTCAATAACAGTCAAATGTGACTTTCTGCCTTTTAGGGTAAAATCCCATTGGTTTTGTTGTGTAATTTCAGGGCAAGCTCCCCATACCAAGCTGCCAGTGGAGGACTTGGTTTCAAGTTGGGTTTGGGAGCAAGAAGTGACATAAAACCTGGGTGAGCCAAGGTGGGCAGATCCTTTGGAGGTCAAAGCTAAAGAAGTAGAGACATCTTGAAGTGTGTTTTTCCAGCTGGGAAGAACTTTGCAGACACCACAAAGTGATCAGCCAGCCCCTGGGATTCCCACCTGCCCCATCCTCACACAGCCCCAGATGTGGCAGCAGAGAATGGTGCAAACATCTCCATCCGTTTTCCCAGTGCTGGAGGTCAAATTGCAAAGCTGAGAATTGAACCAAGTTAAATCCCCAAGCCATGGACTTTCCCTCCTTCCCCAGGAAGATCCAGAGGTGATGTCTTGGTGTGATACAGCAATTAATCCTGCCTGATGCCTGGCTACCACGGCAAGTTTGATGGCTGCAGTTGGTGACACTCAGTTACCCAGAAGTGCTATCAGCTCTGTAACACAATTTGCAAGAAGTCACCATTAATTAATGCTAAGTTATGAAGCACTTCTAGGGAAAGTGACACACCAAATCGACATCAGTGCAAGAGGAGTTCATTATGGCTAATGTTACGACAATAAAAGACAGAGGAATTAATGATGAATTTCAATGTTAAGTATCACTTTTCCCATGCTTTAATGCGTTTTCTCAGGAGGGAGGGGGCACTTGGAGAGGAGCTGGGAAAGGACAGCATGATTTAGCTTGGAAAAAAACGCCAAACCATTCTCCAGCTTGTCTGTGCACAGTGTTTGAGCTGTGCTCTGTACAGTCACACTCACACACCCTACTGATCCCCAGCCCTGTAAACACACCCTAAAGTGCTCCCTCACATTCCATAACTCCCAGGAATCCCTCACAGTTCTCCACACAGAGCAGGTTTGACATTGACAGACCTATCTACAACTTCCAGCCTTGTTTTGATGGTTTAAATACTCATCATTTACTGAAATGCAGCTGTGTCCATCCTGCCCCTCTGCAGACAGACCCATCTTTATCCCTGTCCCTCCTCTCTTCCCTCTTGCCTTTCCCCTCCAAAATCTCTGCCAGATCTTTTGTTTTTGCCAAATTCTGGTTTGGTTTTTTTGTGAATCCGCCTGAATGAGTGGTAACCTGAGGAAGGAGGTGGTGATTTTAGGGGTTTTATTATTTTTTTGTTTTCAAATCTGTTCTCAGTTGGATTCACAGGGCAGCATGAACTCTCAGAAAAAAACCCTCTCAAACATTGTACTGAAGAAATGAAAAGTTTTCGTCTCCACAGTGGCTTAAAATATAAAGGAAACCACCTGAGGAGCTGAGCATTGACTAACAAACTACTGCAAGGTATATACACATAAATAACTACACTGAAAACCTCTGAAGGTTTGTTATGGCATCAAGAACTCCAAAGAAATTAGTCCCAGGGATTAAAACACCTCAGAATGATAAAAGCCATATGTTTTATTTTAAGGAAGGAGATGTTTGGTATCTTCCATTTGAAATTCTGGCTGAAACAAGTTTACTCTTTTATCACTGCTACCCCAAAACTGCAAACCTGCATGAGACTGCAGAGTAGAAACTGTCCTGCAATGGGCTGTGAAGCCGAACCGTGGCAATTCTCTCAGTTAATCGATACACAAAGTGCTGCTGAGGTTCTGATCTCAGGCAAATCCTCACACGCTCCCCTCATCACAGAGCCCTGCCAGATCAAACCCAGGAGTTCAATGGAAAACCCACTCCAGCACTGCAGAGCTGCACTTCTGAGACAAAACAGCATTAATGCCGAGGTGTTTGATGGTGGCAGCCCCACTGAGCAACAAACACACTCCTGTCCTGGGAACAGGCCCTGAAAATAATAATAAAAATCCAATATGCGGGAAGCTGGGAAGATCAGATTGGAAACAAGGAGTTGGTTTGCAACGGATCAAGGCTCGGATGCCTCACTTGCGCAGGCTGGATCCCAGCAGCAGAAAACGTGATGTCCTCCCTCTTCTTTGCCCCAAGGACACACAGGCAGAAGCTTGGTGATGAATGATTATAGTGGCCCTCAGGAGGAGAGCCTGAAAGAGAAAAGAATTTTCATCTGCATTTTTCCAAATCTGGTGAGATATGAAGAAACTTCCTTTCTCAAATTATCTGAAAGAGAATGGAGGTGTTTGTCAAGCTGGGTTAGGGTTGGAAGCTCAGTGACATATCAGGAAAGTGATTTACCCAAGTGAATTTGGGGGAAGTATTTTCCTTTGATTCTGTTTTTCCTCCTTTTCCTTGGTGTTTGACATCCACAAATTTATAATTTTTAAGAGGACAGGGACACAAATAAATCTCATTTTTTCCTCTCTTTCAATGCCCTGTGGCCCTGCACACCTGTTCCCAGGTGTATCCCTTGGGAGGGTGCTCTGAACCTCTGTTGTCCTTCCAAGGTGTCTCTCTACCGCAGCAACTTCCTTCTCATCCTTTCCCTGCCACCAATTGACACCTCAGCTGGTAAAACGCCTGAATATTTTGGTTTTAGCTCACTCTGAGACTTTTTCACTCCACTTTCCTGCCACCTGGACGCCCTTCACCTCTTTGGGTGCACTTCTGCCCCGTGTGCTGCTGTTCCCTGCCCATCCCTGCATCCCCCCTGCCCACACGTGCAACGCTGCCACAGTGGCAATGAGATGGAGATTACAGCCACTAATTGCACAAAAACAAGTGATTAGGGGGACAATTGCAAAGCACTCCCCACCCTTACGCTAATTCTTCATTCCCCTCATGGAGTAACGCCCTTTTGTTCCCCTGGATAAGTCCCTAATGATGTTAGGGGGCATCCAAAGAACACGGTGGCACCAGGGTGAGCTCATTAATGAGATTAGCCGAGTTTTAATTTAGATGAAAAGCAGGCAAGGCAGGGAACAAGGCCTGTTATTATTTTGCATCACAAAAGGTGGGTTTGGGGAGCAGGGAGGCGTGGAGGCAGCTGGATGAGGGCTGGGATGGAGACCTTATGGAGAGAACTGGCAGCAGATGTCCTGGTGAGTGATTCTGTATTTCAGTCCTAGACTTGCTGACCAGCATATACCTTTAGGTTGAGGTGACATAGTGAAACTTCTACTTTGTTTTTTTTTTGTTTCTCTTTTTTTTTTTTTTTTTTTTCTTTCTTGTTTTGGTAGAACTGCGATTTGACTTGGCTTCCCCAAGGAGTTGCTGGGTGTGGGTGTGAAGCTGGTTTGGGTGTCCTGTGTGAGGCTCCTGGCTTTGAGCTGAGGGAATTACTGGGGGACGTTTTTCTTCATGGTTGGCCAGAGACCACTCTGTGCCTGCAGCTTTTTTTTTTTTTTTTTTTTTTTTTTTTGCCTACCAAGGCTCTAGTGGTAATGCTGATCCCTGTGGCTCGTTTGACAGAGGTGAAATAAGGAGCTGTTGCCTCACCTCGAGTTTAAAATGAACCAAAACCTCTCTCTGCCAATCTCCCTAATGCACCCAAATTTCTCCTCCTAAGCCAGCACCAAGGAGCATCTCCAGAGAGAGTCTAAATGCCACAACAACAGAATCCATCCTATCTCCTGCTGTGGGTGAGGGTCTCTGAAGTGCCTGTGGCCAGGGAAGTTGCCTTTACCTGCAGCTTGCCCACTCCAGGACCTCCATGCCAGGATATCTGAGGATGCACTGGCCAGCCAAACCTGGGGTCCTGGCGCTGTGACTCTTCAGGACTCTTCCTTTAAGAAGTATTCCTTTAACGAAGAAGGAATTCCTCTAATGAAGAAAACCATCTGCTTTCCTATCCCTGCCGAAACACAACTCGACTTCCCAAAACAAGCACTCATGACTCCTTTCCCCTCTGCCCTCACTCTTCCTGTACTTCCTCATTAGCTGTGGGCATCTCCACCTCCTCCACAGACTTGGGATGGGTTTGTAAATCCGCATTATCCCTTTGCTTTGCAGTACTGAGGGTTTGGACACCAAAGGAGGAGTCAAACCTGTGCCAAGCTATTCCCATTTGGCAGCTTTCTGAGCAGCTCACTGTACCTGGAGCCAAGCAAAAGAAATAAACACTTTGTAGGTGTAGAGAGGGACATTTGAGAGATCCACTGGAATCAAAACTCGTGGAAAATGAAGGAGAGAGGCAGACATATCAAGAAATACTTCAGCTGTGTTTGCAAACTGTGGATGCCACCAGAAAATGGAAGGCAGGAGGTCCTATTTCTGTCAGTTACTGGCTGTGAATTATTCCAGACTTTTAATGGTTTGCAGTTATCCCAGGTAGAAGAGGCCAACTACAGAATATTGAGAGAGAAATCTGAAGAGCCCTCCACTCTTGAGGAGAAAATGGAATGCTGGGAAGGAAAGATGAAGTGTTGCCACTTTTTCCTGAAATGAGAAAGGACAAAGAAGAACAAAATGGGGGAAAGATGATGATTTGCTCTAAAGATGAACCAGTTCTGCCCCCTTTGACTCCACGGGGCCACAGGAACCACAACATAGTCTCAATAACCCTGGACCACAGAGACAGGAGAAACATCCTTTGGGGCTGACATTAATTTTAAATAAGCCTCTGTCTCCTTGCCTCTCACCTTACAGACAAATTGCTGTTTACAAACTTGATTTCTTTTCTTTTTTTTTTTTTTTTTTTTTTTTTCTTTTTTTTTTCTTTTTTTTTTCTTTTTTTTTCTTTTTTTTTTTTCAGGAATGAGGCAGTGGGAAGAGGTATCCAGTGTGCTGGGAGGTGTCTGTCTCCACGGGCAGGGGGGGCTGTAAAAGGGCAAGTCAGATAACGGGGTCACTGTGGATCTGGAGTCAAAGGCATGAAGTGCAGTGCATTGATTTTTGTGTCTGTGCTTGTTAATGGCACCTCTGCGAGCATGATGACTCTGGCCTTTGCTCGTGCCACCTCTCTGATGATATAATATTGCTTGCCTGAAATAAGGAATAAGATCCTCCGTGAGAGTTATTGATGAAGAAATGAAGTTCCAAGGAGGTCCAGCAGTGTTTCTGACGACCCTTTAACCTCCCCCACCCCCTCCAAAAGTCTGTGTTGGAAAGGCCATAAAGGGTTTTTCTGTATTGATGGAAGAGATGGGAATAGCACAGGACCCACCTTCTATTTGCCTTAGCTCCAAAATCACCCACATGCAGAATGGCAGGGAATAAATAGAATTTGTAGCTTGAGTTCGTCTCACCTTGAGACCATCCCCTCCAATAATGGAGACCTTTCTCTGGCAGAGCTGGTTAAATCTGAACTAAAGCTCAGCAGGGAAATTCTTGCCAGTTCCTGTTTCTCTTCCTGCTGCAGCTCCCAAAGTAAATAAAAAGCGTTGAAGACCTGTGCTCGACCTGCTTTTCACTGCTCCACAAATGGGATTTGGGAAGAGGAATGGAAAGCCATTGGGGCAAGGAATAAATATATGTTGGGATGAACAGCCTGGCACAGAGATGTCCTGGGAAGGTGAAGCTCAGGGACTGTGGCACTGGATCAAGGGAGGTTCCTCTGTCACATGTCCCCATCTGGACTGGCTGCAGGCTGGAATAGATGTGAGACAACACCAGAGAGTGCAGAGGTGTCAGAGTAACTCCTGAGACCCTCTGGACATGGCAGAGGAACCAGAGCACAGAAAAACCTCAGCTTTGAGCATTAAATGAATGCCAGTTTTGAGGTGACAGCTCCATCTGGGTCATGTTTATGGGCCTGACCACGACTCAGAGGCCAGGAGTGATTGGAAATGCCTGAAAGACTTAGTTGGACTTTACCAAGACACGTGGGTGTAGTAGTTTGAAGGCAAAACAAATGAGAGGCTCCAAGTCAGAGATACAATTTAATAAAAAAAAAAAAGGAAAGAAAGTAAAATAAAATAGATGCAATAATACAAAAGACCACTGACAGAGTCAGAATACAACCTGAGCGGAGTGATGGAAGCAGTCCAGATGAGGTGGTCTTCCTGAAGCAGTGATCCTGTAGAAAGGTCTGGTAGCTCGGGTCCTCTGGGAATCCAGTGGGTAAGCGCCCCTCTGGTGTTCAGAGTCTCAGCTTATATCCAGGCTGGAATGCTTGGTTTCTCCCTCTGGGCGGAGCATCCCACAATGGGATGGTGAGTCATGTGATAAGGCCTGATGGGCCCATTAACAGGAGGTAGTCCAGGAGGGGGTTATCTGTGAGCTGTGTAGCAAAGGTGCTGATGGCCCATTAACAGAAGATAAGCCAGAGTGGAGGAGGCAGGGAGCACTGCCTCACCTGGTTTCAACAGTTCATGAAGATGGTGATAGAATATACTTCAACCCAGGACATTATCCACCCCTTATTCTATTACCATCTACATCATCCCAAATCAATACCTTCCTTAAACTACACACACACACATATATATATAATGAAATCCTACACACAGTTCTCACTTAAAATAAGGTCTCCTTGTGGTACACAGTGGGTGTCCCCATCCTGTTGCATCACCCACCAAGTGTAACCAGGTCCTTGTGCAAAGACAACCCCACGGATGGGTTTGCCCTTGCCCGAGGTGGGATTAATCCAAACAGTCTTTCCTAACATACCTCTCATGTGTGCCACAGGGACCCTATCTCCATCCACTGTATGCAAGGATTCAGACTGGGCAGGACCAGCTCGATTGATGGACCCTCGGGTATTGACCATCCAGGTGGCCTTCGCTAAGTTCTGTTCCCAATTTTTGAAGGTCCCTCCACCAAGCGCCTTAATGGTAGTTTTAAGCAGTCCATTGCAGCGTTCCACCTTCCCAGCAGCTGGTGCATGGTATGGGATATGGTATATCCATTCGATTCCGTGTTCTCTGGCCCAAGTACTTATGAGGCCATTCTTGAAATGGGTCCCGTTGTCTGACTCAATTCTCTCAGGGGTGCCGTGTCTCCACAGGACCTGCTTTTCCAGGCCCAAGATGGTGTTCCGGGCAGTAGCATGAGGCACAGGGTAGGTCTCCAGCCATCCAGTGGTTGCTTCCACCATGGTGAGCACGTAGCGCTTGCCTTGGCGGGTTTGGGGAAGGGTGATGTAGTCAATTTGCCAGGCTTCCCCATACCTATACTTTGACCATCGTCCGCCATACCACAGAGGCTTCACTCGCTTGGCCTGTTTGATCGCAGCACAGGTCTCGCAGTCATGGATAGCCTGGGAGATGCTGTCCATAGTAATGTCCACCCCTCGGTCACGAGCCCATCGATATGTTGCATCTCTCCCTTGATGACCAGAGGCATCATGAGCCCAACGAGCTAGGAATAATTCTCCTTTGTGCTGCCAGTCTAGATCAACCTGAGATACTTTCACCTTGGCAGCTCGATCCACCTGCTCGTTGTTGTGATGTTCTTCATTAGCCCGACTCTTGGGTACATGCGCATCCACGTGTCGAACCTTCATGGTCAGCCTTTCTACTCGGGTGGCGATGTCCTGCCAAATCTCAGCAGCCCAGATGGGTTTCCCTCTGCGCTGCCAGTTGGCCTTTCTCCAGCGGTCCAGCCATCCCCACAGAGCATTAGCTACCATCCATGAGTCAGTGTAGAGATAGAGCCTTGGCCACTTCTCTCGTTCAGCAATATCCAAAGCCAGCTGGACAGCTTTAAGCTCTGCGACCTGACTCGATCCACCTTCTCCCTCGGTAGCTTGTGCAACTCGTCGTGTGGGGCTCCATACAGCAGCTTTCCACTTCCGGTTAGTACCTACAATTCGGCAGGAACCGTCGGTGAAAAGGGCATATCGTCTCTCACTCTCTGGTAGCTCGTTATATGGTGGGGCTTCCTCGGCCCGTGTCACTTGCTCCTCCTCTTCTTCAGAGGATAATCCAAAGGTCTCACCTTCAGGCCAGTTTGTTATAATTTCCAGAATCCCAGGGCGATTCAGGTTTCCAATACGGGCACGCTGCGTGATCAGGGCGATCCATTTGCTCCACGTGGTGTTGGTGGCGTGATGTGTGGTAGGAACTTTTCCCTTGAACATCCACCCCAGCACCGGTAGTCGAGGTGCCAGAAGCAGCTGTGCTTCAGTACCAATCACCTCTGAGGCAGCTTGGACTCCTTCATAGGCGGCTAAGATTTCCTTCTCTGTGGGAGTGTAGTTGGCTTCGGATCCTCTGTAGCTTCGGCTCCAGAATCCCAGTGGTCGTCCCCGAGTCTCACCCGGCACCTTCTGCCAAAGGCTCCATGACAGACCGTGGCTCCCGGCTGCAGAGTAAAGCACATTCTTCACCTCTGATCCCGTCCTGACAGGGCCAAGGGCTACCGCATGAGCGATTTCCTGCTTGATCTGGGCGAAAGCTTGCTGCTGTTCTGGGCCCCAGTGGAAATCGTTCTTCTTGCGGGTAACCAGGTAGAGAGGGCTCACGATTTGGCTATACTCGGGAATGTGCATCCTCCAGAAGCCTATGGCACCTAGGAAAGCTTGTGTTTCCTTCTTGTTGGTCGGTGGAGACATTGCAGTGATCTTATTGATGACTTCAGTGGGAATCTGACGCCGTCCATCTTGCCACTTCACTCCCAGAAACTGGATCTCTCGAGCAGGTCCCTTGACTTTGCTCCTCTTGATGGCGAAGCCGGCCTTCAGGAGAATCTGAATGATCTTCTCTCCCTTCTCAAAGACTTCTGTTGCAGTGTTTCCCCACACGATAATGTCGTCAATGTATTGCAGGTGTTCTGGAGCCTCACCCTTTTCCAGTGCAGCCTGGATCAGTCCATGGCAAATGGTGGGACTGTGCTTCCACCCCTGGGGCAGTCGGTTCCAGGTGTACTGCACGCCCCTCCAGGTGAAGGCAAACTGAGGCCTGCATTCTGCTGCCAGAGGAATGGAGAAAAAGGCATTTGCAATATCAATGGTCGCATACCATTTTGCTGCCTTGGATTCCAGCTCATACTGAAGCTCCAACATGTCTGGTACGGCAGCGCTCAGTGGTGGTGTGACTTCATTCAGGCCACGGTAATCCACTGTCAGTCTCCATTCTCCGCTGGACTTACGCACGGGCCATATAGGGCTATTAAAGGGCGAACGAGCCTTGCTTACCACCCCTTGGCTCTCCAGCTCACGAATCATCTTATGGATGGGGACCACAGAGTCTCTGTCGGTGCGATATTGCCTACGGTGCACTGTTGCTCGGGCGATCGGCACCTGTTGTTCTTCAACTTTCAGTAGTCCCACAGCAGAGGGGTCGTCTGAGAGTCCAGGCAAGGTACTCAGTTGTCTGATGCCTTCTGTCTCTAGAGCAGCTATGCCAAAAACCCAGCGGTATCCTTTAGGGTCTTTGAAATACCCATTTCTGAGATAGTCTATGCCCAAAATGCATGGGGCCTCTGGACCAGTCACAATGGGGTGTTTCTGCCATTCTTTCCCAGTTAGACTTACTTCAGCTTCCAGTACAGTCAGCTCCTGGGATCCTCCTGTCACCCCAGAAATGGAGATGGGTTCTGCTCCCACGTACCTTGATGGCATCAGAGTACACTGAGCACCGGTATCAACCAGAGCCGTATATCTTTGTGGGTCAGATGTTCCAGGCCATCGGATCCACACAGTCCAGTAGATCCGATTGTCCCTTTCCTCTACCTGGCTAGAGGCAGGGCCCCCCTATTCCTGGTCATGGCATACATTGCTCTCTTCTTGTAAATATGTTTCTGAGGTTCCTTCAAGAGGATCAGTCATATCATCATTCCTGTACCGTCTGGAGTTCTGTGCACGAGAGACCGGAGCAACATTGATTCTAGATGGGCTCTTTGTGGTAGGTGTTTCTCTTTTCAGTTCACGTACCCGGGCTGCTAAGGAGGAGGTGGGTTTTCCATCCCACTTCCTCATGTCTTCTCCATGCTCCCGAAGAAAAGACCAGAGGTTACCTCGGGGTGTGTATCCTCTCTCCCTGGCTGGGGAGCGCCTGCTCCTAATGGCAGAGACTCTCATTGGCTCTGGCTGGATATGGTAAATTTCTTCCTTAAGTTCTTTTTTCAGTTTCTGATGGCCTTCTTCAATCAAGTTCCGGACTTGCTCAGCCAGTCTTGTTTCCACAGACGAGACATGGGTACGAACTGGGGCAGTGACAGTGTCCTCGTAAATTCTTAGTTTATTAGCCAAGACACCTACCCTGTCCTCACCTTCCCTCCATTGCAGTGTTGCCAGGTAACGTGAGTACATCTCGGGTCCAAGCCGTGCAAATCTCAACCACATCCGTGATGTGCACTGGACACCATCTGGGTTTTTAGGAAATCTCTCATCTTCTGAAAAAAGGATTTCCAACACAGCCAATTCCCTCAGGCATCGGATACCTTGTTCTATTGTGTTCCATTTTCCTTGGTGCACTTGGAGGTCTTCTTTACAAAGGTATCTATCCTTCACACTTGTTAGCAGTTGCTGCCAGAGGCTGAGAGGTTCTTGGCTTTTCCCAATCCCCTGGTCAATGACCACATCCCGGGACAACGATCCCAGTTGCCTGGCCTCACTTCCATCCAGAATGGTGTCATTGGCTGCAGCGTCCCAGATGCGGAGCAGCCAGGTCAGGATGGACTCGTTGGTCTGGCGGGTGAATTCCCTTCGCAGGTCACGCAGCTCACCCAGAGATAGAGAGCGAGTGATGATTTCTGGCTCTGTCTCTTCTGCTGATTGTGAAGGTCCTGCTGCACCCTCATCAGTCACTATGCGGACTGATTTGGTCCTTGATTTCTTCTTCTGAACGGGGGCAACTGCTACTGGTTTAGGCTGTTCCGGTTCGGTGATGGTTTGTGTGGAGATGCTGATGGCACCCTTAGTCCCTTTCTCCTCTGTGACAGTCTGCGTAGATGTGGACACTGTTGCCTCACTTTTGGCTTCTTTCTCCTCTGTGACACTTTGTGTAGACACTGATATTGTTGCTCTGCTTCTTTTTCCCTCTTCCTCTTCCTTCAGAACACGCTGTATCACACCATGTAGTGTTTTGATTCTAAGCATGGTGCGGGCCGTGCAGAGAAGACAAAGCAGGACTAACAACAACATCATGCTGTCCTTGGCATCCAGAGGGTATTCCATATTTTCAAAAACTGCTGTGTCATGCCTGAAAAGCTGGAAAAAATCATTCTTCACCCCTCCCCACAGGGGCTGGGTGAGATTGTTGAGGCCCCAGATGTAGCATCCTAGACCAGAACAAGAAAACAAAAGTGGGTATATATTCTGAATAATGTTCATTGCCTCAGAGTTTATCAAGCAATGGACATAATAGACTACTAAAGCAATTTTAGTACCATACCCTGGTCTACGCAGGAGCATTAAGACTGGCAGATAGTACCCCAGTTGTGGAAAAATATAGAGAGATAGATATAAGACACATGTAAGCATGTTGAGCATCATAGTGAACAGGTGTCTTCTTCAATACAAAATTGTAATTCTGACTTTTCTCAGTGCCTTGTGCCCCACGTTGGGCGCCAAAAATGTAGTAGTTTGAAGGCAAAACAAATGAGAGGCTCCAAGTCAGAGATACAATTTAATAAAAAAAAAAAAGGAAAGAAAGTAAAATAAAATAGATGCAATAATACAAAAGACCACTGACAGAGTCAGAATACAACCTGAGCGGAGTGATGGAAGCAGTCCAGATGAGGTGGTCTTCCTGAAGCAGTGATCCTGTAGAAAGGTCTGGTAGCTCGGGTCCTCTGGGAATCCAGTGGGTAAGCGCCCCTCTGGTGTTCAGAGTCTCAGCTTATATCCAGGCTGGAATGCTTGGTTTCTCCCTCTGGGCGGAGCATCCCACAATGGGATGGTGAGTCATGTGATAAGGCCTGATGGGCCCATTAACAGGAGGTAGTCCAGGAGGGGGTTATTTGTGAGCTGTGTAGCAAAGGTGCTGATGGCCCATTAACAGAAGATAAGCCAGAGTGGAGGAGGCAGGGAGCACTGCCTCACCTGGTTTCAACAGTTCATGAAGATGGTGATAGAATATACTTCAACCCAGGACAGTGGGAAACCTCTGCTTTGACACCAGGTGTCAAACTGACATTCAACCATACCTGAAATACACTTCTTGGGAGCCAAACCATTTTTTGGATCAGACATGAGGGGGAAGAAGAATCTGTGCTGCCAGGGGGTGATGTGGGGAGTGCTCACATCCTCCTAACAGCTTACTGATGGCAATGGTGCAGGAGAGGCATGTGAAGCAACGAGAAAAATCAAGCACAGCTATCTATCAGTACGTGCTTGTTATTGTCATCACTGGCTTTCTTGTGGGTATTTCAAGACCTGTTCTTTTGCCCTGAAGTTCCCTGTGATTCAGGGATAATCCTTCCATTAGAAGGAAAAAAACCTGCTTTTTTTTTTTTTCCCTCAAATTGACAGAGATTTTTTAGGCTTTATCCATGATTCATGGTCTGCCCTGCCCTGTCTCTAGAAGCCAGAAAATATTTGTCCAAGGGTAACCTAATGATGAAAATCCAGGATGCAAATAAAAGAAGCCCATGTTATCACATCTTATCTTTATTTAGTCAATTTTGAGCCAGGCTCTTGATGTTGAGGAGCCTGGCCCTATAGTTTGGGCTGCTGGCCAGACTGTCGGAGGTGGAGCTGGCAGATGGCCTGTTGGCTCTGCTGGCAGCACCCTGACCTGTCACACCAGGTCAGGGAGAGCCAAATACTCCCAGGCTGCTTGGTGTGTGGTTTGGGAAAATTCACTTTGCCTTGTGAATACACTGCTGGGCTTTTAAGACAGAGAAAAGGGATAAAGACAGCAGGGAGAAGATGCTTCTGTTGAAGATATCTACATAGCAGCTCTGCTTTAATAGCATTAATTGATGTTTGACTTCAGTGAGAGCAGACAGATAGAGATAAATGAACGAGCTGTGGAAAGAATGATCCTTTCTGGAGCTGCCTGGTAGGGAGAGACAGGTAAAGCACGAAGGTTAAAAGTCTAATGACAAGCATCCTTAATGATTGCTCTTCCTGTATTCCCTCTGGGTAACATTTCCTGAGTCTAAATTGTCTTAAAACCACTCTAACGTGGCTGAAACATTTCTAAATATAATTCAGCTCAACTAATGCTGAAGAATATAATGGGATTTCAGGAAAGAAAATCAAGCACAGTAAGTTTTTTTAACTGTTACATGTCTTTCAGGGCAGGACAAATGGTGCATGAATTTGGGTGAGTAAAGGAGAAAAGAGCCTTTTTTTGGTGTCAGCTGGAGTGGAAGTTCATGTGTCTGCAGCAGTGCTGAGGCTGCCTGCAGACTGTCTCCATGGATCCATAGAGAGTGTGAACCCCAGTGCTGTGGCAATAACAGAAACCCCACCTATAATCCTGGGGGAAAAAAAAAAATCAAAGCAGCATGCTGAAGCAACACTAAGAGTTGTCACAGATGGTGATTTTTCAGTGCTGGGCAAACAGATCTGTTTGTTGGTAGCCACAGGTGTACAGGGGAGGCTGAGTCACCCCTTCCCCAGCAGCCCCAGCTCGCTGCCTGCTCCCAAGTGACGTGGAGAGGCTGCAGAACACGGCTTAAAAGCACAATTAACTTTCTGCAACAATAGCCTCTTTATTCTTCATTATGAAAAGGCCTGAAAGGGAATTTGTTTTCCAGGATAGATGTGAAATGAAGCTCTATCAGAACAAGTAACCTTGCAAAGCAGACACAATAGCTGGTATCTACCCATCGCTTCCTCCCCGGCCCTCCCCAGGCAGTGCACACAGCAGCTCGCTGTGAGCCTGGTTTTGTCTGCTCCCCCCTGCTTATAAATTACACTCATTAATAATATTTTCATTTCTTGGGAAAGCAATGAAATAATAAATGTGTCTCTGCAGTTCCTGCCCCTGCTCGGAGCCAGGCTCTGGTGTCTCCCGGGCAGGAAGGTCAGAGCAGTGGGATGGATTCACATTCCTGGGTTAGAGGATTTTTGTATTGCCACCCTCAGAAAATGCCACTGTCTCCCTTCCCCAGCCTGCCCGTGCTCAGCCCCAAAGCTGATCTGGAACTCAGAGACTCACAAATAGCACAGATTTAGGGTGAGAGCACAAAATCCCCCTGATGGACCAATTTGTGTGTTTTCACTACAGTATTTGAGCAGTTAATGCAGAGACTGGCCAGGCTCATGCTTTGGCTCAATTTTTCTGTAGCAGATGTGAGGGAACACACCTGAGACAGCTTCCCCTGTCCTTGAGGGACTTCAGACCCAGACCTGCCTTCAAGCATTGCTGCTCGGGTCTGTTTGCACTTTCCTACCAACAAATGTGAGGGTGATGCAGCTGCTTTCGCTATCATGGAAATATTTTCCTTTTTTTCCTTTGGAAAGCCTAGGAGTAAGAACAAAACTGGAATGAGAGGGGTACTGGAGAGTAAGAATTGGGATTTCTGATTGCTATGTGGGTTTCTGAACCAGGAAATAAAATTTATTGCAAACATATGGGGAAAAAAAACCCCAACAAAACCTTCCCCAAAATCAACCAACTCCCAAATAATGTCAGTCAAGCAAAGCTGAAAACAAGAAGGTGACAGAGGACCCTTTGGCACAAAATCAGTGGGGGAGTCTCCAAGCACCAGAACTGGCTGCTATTTGCAGAGTAACCAAAGGCTGTGGCTGCCTCTCAGGAAGGGTTTTCTTAGGAATTAAGGTGGGCAAGGCAGGAGGAAAGGATTTGTTTTCCCAAGCTTTGTCAGAGAGTCAAAGGCAGAACAGAGATGTGAAGTGTGCTTCCTGCTGGCAGCAGGACACTGGACACACCTCTCTGGGGAGCAGGAGGGGTGGTGGCAGCTGACCCAACTCCAAACATCCCAAATCAGGGGCTTGGTGGAATTTAAAGGGAAGGACGTGTTAAAGATGATGTGGGGGAACACAATTGATCAGGAAAAGGTTTTTGGGGAACTTGTTGCTCTTGCAAGGCAGGAAAGGGTCTCACCTTTTGACTGCAGTGTAACAGGACTTGGCTGCTGACTCCCTGCTGTCTTTTCAGAGGCCTGACCTGCCTAGAGATCAGTGAAAAATAAGGTTTGCTCAGATCTGAGGCTGCTCCCTCCAAGTGTGCTCAATGCCCCAAAGGCAGTGGTGCTGAAATGAGAGATGCAGTTCCAGGCACATCTGGGGGCACAGCTGGAGCTCTGTAGCCAAGGACAGCCCATGGCTGGGGACAGGCAGGAGAACAGGGCAGAGTTAACTGCAGCTGTTCCTAAAGCAGCCAACCAAACAGGGCCAGAGCACTGCTCTGTTTACAGCAGTGTTTTGACCAAAATCTGCTAAGCACGGCCCCATTCCATGTCTTGAGGGATAGCACAGGCTAAGAGAATCCCATCAAAGCTGCCTGATCCTGGTGTGGGGAAAACCAGTTTAGTTATGTGGATGAGAGCTGTGCTCCCTGGCCCAGGAGATGATCCCTGGCCTGTTTTATTTGAGAGCACAGCCCCAGTGTGACAATGTCTGTGCACCAGCCCTGGCAAAGTCAGCAATCAAGTCACTCTGCCTGCGTGACTGCTCAGCTCAAATGACTGCTGGCTGTCCAGGGCATGCATTCCTAGAGCGAGGAGGAGTTATTAAATCCTCCCAAAGCCCATGGGTGCTCAGATCCATCTTCTCTGGGCACAGAAATAAATCCCTGCTCCCTCCAGCAGGTAATTATTTGCCTGCTCAGGCTCCTTGTACATGCATGTGCAGTCGTGATTTGCATGTGGCCAAGGCTGTCAGCCCTCCCTGTGTGACTGTGCAGGTAAAACTAGCAGGGGAACACTGGCTGTGACTGTCACCAGGATGGGTTCCAGCTTCTGCAGAGGTAGCTGCTCTCTGTCAAGGCTCAGGAACAGCCTCAGGGCAAGAGGTGATGCAGGCAAGAGGCTAAGACTGAGCTGGTGATCGCCAGGTAATATGTAAAAGCATCTTCAGGAATTTAGATGGGAAGAAGGGATTTCAGAGGATAGAGGGGAGAAAAAAGCGGATAAAAAAGCATGGGCAACAACAAGATTTATTCAGCTGAGGCTGTGGCAGGATTCAGGCAGGATTCTCACATATTGCCACACCTAGAACCCCAGTTAGTGGACATTTGTAATTTCTTAAACCTAAGCTAGACTAAATAAGGAATTATACAGGTGTGTGGATTTACCTAACTATGTGCTGATGTGTTGCCCTCTGGAAAAAATTATGATTCCTACTCGCTTTGTACGCTTTGTAAAGACCACAGGCTTTCTTACAGATCATAGTGACTACAGCAAACCAAGAGCCTTCCCTCCAGCCAGGCCTGCAGGGTGTGATGGGGAAGCTGTCCTGGTTTCAGGGATTGATATCTGAAGCAGGAGGGCCCCACTGACACCTTTGCAATCTGCGTCAAGGCAAGGAAAATTGCTGTCATGTTCAAGCTGTCTTGGAGATAAACTGAGTGGGTTTATTATAAACCTCCCGTGTGACAGAAATACTGCAGAGAGTGCCTCTCCTCTCTGAAGAGCAGGCACACAAAACTTGATGTGGCAGCTCTTCTTTGCAGGACCTCAGGGCTGCCACAGGTCTTCCCGGTGCTCCAGCCTTATCCTGGCCTGGTGGGAGATATTCCATGGGCAGCTTGTGGACATCCCACCTCCTGCTTTTCTCTTTGCTGCTCCACAGTGGCTTGAGATACTCACTGGGCTTCATCATTTCTGTTTGCTGGGTGCTCACTCAGCTTCAGGACCAACACATCCAATCAGTTTGCTGTCCAAATTTCCCACGTGGAAATGACCACAAAAGCTTTCCCTGTTTCAGATAACAGACGTGAGCCAGAAATGATCTGCCATGGGACGGGATGGGGAAGGACAAGCGTGAAGTTTACAGGGGAAAGCATCCAAGACAAGTTGTCCCAGCTGGTCCCACCACCCCTCTGCAAAGCCAGGTGATGTTTTTTGTAAGGTCACCCAAGCTGCAGCTCCACAGGCACGATGAGCAGGCTCGCCGGGCTCCCTCCTGCTACAGCAACATATGGTGGGTGGGAGGGTGATTGACTGGTACAATGTGATTTTCAATAAAATGTCTTGCAGGCAGAAGAGTTCCAGGTGACTAGAAGTAAGTAATCATCGTGCCAATCTCTCAGCAAAAAAGGGTCACGCGTTGAGTACGGCAACTTGGGGGAATAAGGCAGCTTTTTATAGCGAGTAATATCTCTTCTGACAGTGCAAGTGAACTGCTTCAAACCACACTTGGCTGGGAATCTGCGAAGATGAATGGCTTTGTCTCTCAGTAAGTATTACCAGGAGCACTAGGAAGGATGAGAAATGGTCTGTAAAGTAAGCAATAGCTAAAACCCCTCTTCTTTCCTGACCTTATTGTAAAGCAACCTTTAGCAGTGCAGGGAGGAAGAAAAAAAAAAAAATAGTGTAACGAGGTGCCCCTGAGGAAAAAGAAAAATCCACCCTAAAGGGAATCCTGGAAGCTTTTTGGTAAGGATTAGATGTGATGAGCTGGAGTCTCACAGTCCACACTGGCAGCAGCCTCATCTTTCACTCCTCTTAACCTGATGTTTTGGTGTTGGACTGAGGCTTGGCTGGGTCTGGGAGCACGGTGTGAAAAGTGTTTGTCCCTCTAGGAAGACACAGCTGGAGACATCTACCTAAATAAATAAAGCAGGTACAGGGGGACTTTTATCCCCCTTTTTTTTTTCAAGGCTGTTCAAGGTTACTCTGAGAAACTGAAGCCGTGTGGAGAAGTGACCACAGATTCCTGCACCTTCCCAGTCTGACCCGTTGGTGGTCATTACATCTCTGGAGGGCTCAGTTTTCCTGGTGAGGAGCTGGTCCTTCATAACCTGAAGTCCAAAATAATGGTGCCTCCAGGATCTGAAGGGAAGTGTTGGCTTCTTCACAGTTCTGGGGGTACCAGAGATAGAGGCATGTGAAAGTGCTTGTTTAAATTGGGATGGGTTTATTTCTGGGAATGATGCACTCTGCCTCGTGTCTTCCCAGGTGCGATCTTGTAAGGATTGGAAGGCATGAAAGGACCTACATTTACTCTACAAAATATCTTGTTTCCAGATTGGCACCTCTCATAGAAATCTCTTAGAAATAGGACTGGGAGCTGCATGGCATTCAGGCACCTTGGTCTGTGCCAAACCCACCTCTCACTCAGCCCCAACACCTGCAGAATAATTAACCCCCCTATGAGTCCCCTCCTGTAACCAGCCCTCTTTGGAGGGCCATCAACCCCTCTCCCAGTAAAATTTTCCTTTTGCATATGGGACTGTCACAAAACCTCTCCTTTGCATTGAAGTGTTTGCATTCCCAGTATTTTTTGGAGAGTTTTCCAGGGGAAAGCCCTCCTAGCACACCTAGACGTGCATTACTAATGTACAGAATTTGCTAATTATTGTCTTAATGCAAACTGGCTGGCTCAGTCTGCTCATAGGGAAAAAAAAACCCCACAAAAACTTTGGTGAGGTTATTTTTCTGGATTAAGCAAGAGGGGAAAAAAATATGAGAAAGAGGAATTAGAGACACCCCCAAACAAGAGTCGTGTGTCTTGCACTGTGGCTGCCTGAGCATATGGTCCTTTATGGGATCCCAGGCCCTGTCAACTCAGAAAGCAAATCTTCCCTCTCTTCTTAGGCTGAGAGTGAGTCTGCTCCTCTCTGACCCTGTCACCGAGGCATCTGGCAGGAATTATGAACTCTCTATCTCCTTGTGTTAAACCTGAGGTTATTGCTTGGTTTGGTTCTGTTATTATTTGTTTTTCCCTGGGGGAAAGAAAGGAGCAGGGATATAACTAAAAGAAGTTACAAACCAGATGTTTGCTATTTCCATTCCAGCTCAGATGGAGCTTCCCCACTGATTTAATCAGGGCAAAAGTCCCTTCCACCCTTGTCTCCAAAACCAGCTCCAGCAGTTGTGGGTCTGCTTGTCTCCTTTTCCACAAGTGCAGCCCAGATGTGCCCTCGTTCTGCACACAGAGGGAGAACATCTGTGCTGGAAGGAGGAAGGAAAAATGATGATGATGATGCTGTTTGGTTGTCTTGGATGCTGAGATCCTGTCAAATGTATGGGGCAAGGGGAACCTTTGTGGGTCTAAATTATGGGGTGCAGGACCTGGAAGGGCAGGAATCACTCAGGGTTCTCAAACCTGAACAAGCAGCTCCTTTTCCTTTCTATCAGGACAGTGGGCACAGGATGTGATGCTCTTCATCTCCCAGCCCAGTGCTTGGATGATGATGATGGTGATGGTGAAAGCTGTGGTCTGAAATCCAGGAATCAGGGGTGTGGCAGCTGTCAGGGGGATGTGCAGAGCTGCAGTCATGAAAATTGGCACATGAAAGGTGAACGAGAAGTCATGGCTGTGCGTTTTTGCCTCCCAGAAATGAGTGGCCAAACTCCTTCTTGTCGCTTCCACAAAGATTCCAGCTGTCCCCTTTTAATCCTTCATTATCCGAGTCACACACCACCAACATTTCCTGCAAGCTCCCAGTATTTTACATGAATTAACCATATAAATTATTATTATAGATCTTTGTTCCACATCAACAAAGCCCAGGTGGACATTTGAAGAGTTAATGATACATTTTTCTTTGGCATAATTGATGTTTACTCCCTTTTTAGTTCGAGATACAAAAATGCCTAGAAGGCATACGGGACTTTAAGATCTCCTTTATACCCTTAATTCCTGAAGATCATTACAATCAAGGAGACTTTAAATCCCCAGATAAGTCTCAGAAAAGGGATGATGAATAGATAAGAAGCAGCAGTGTATTGCAGTAATATTCTCCCATAAACCTACCAGGGTACTTAGAGAGAAGGGAAGAGCTTGCAAAATAAAAGTGAGGTGGGAGGAAGGGTGGGCATTCAGCCCAACACAAAAGTGTGAGCAGTACCCTGTGGATGAATCACACTTTTCTCATCAAAAACAAGCAGTCCCATGACAGCAGAACAGGGGTTTGGTTTCCAGAAGGACCACGTGACTTCATTTGGGGTGAACCAAACAATTCTTTATCAGTCTCTCCTCTCCCCGTTGGTCCTTCTCTTTAAAACCTGTAGGGTGCTTTGCGATATTTGGTTAAATTCAGCCAGGGTGTCTCACATCTCTTTGAAAGGAAGATGCAGAGAGAACAGAGAAATTCTGTAATGAATCAGAGATTTAAGGCTGCTGGACCTCTTTTTCACTCCCTCCCTTTATGCGGGTTTGAAAACACGGGTTTAGGGGAGTTTAGGAACATTGGTTGTCTTCCAGGAGGGATGAAAGGCAGCAGCCTCAAACCCAAGTATCTCACATTAAGGCACTGGGCATTTCCTTGCTCCCTCTGAAGCTCCAACATTGCCCTGTGTGGGAAATTAGGACCAGGCCTGGAGGAGTGTGTGCTGCCCATGGGGTCAGATTTTCAGAGATGCCGCAGAATGGAGAACAAGAATTCCTTCTTTATTTTGCCTTCTGGAGCTCTCAGACCCAGAAGAAAAGATTTTGTAGCCATAGATTGATCTCTTGGCTGTATCTCCCTTCACTTTGTGAGGCTGCTCTTTAGGAAGAAAGGCTGAGTTTCCTCGGGCATCACACAGCACTGGCTAAAGTGAGATGCCATCATATTTCTCTGTTATAATCTGGGATTTCAGGCACAGGAAAAGTGGTGCCACCCTATTGTTTTTCCTAATAAAATACTGGAGTCAGAAGTCAGCTCATTGCAAAATAAATCAGTGAGAAAACCCAACAGGAGAGTTTGGCTCATTGTGATTGCATGTTTTTCTTTTTTTTTTCCTGTCTTATATTGGAAAGTCTGGTTTTCCCAAAGGCAGAGAATTATTTGCCTCAGCAAAATCTGTATGACACTGTATGTATAAAGTCCAAATCAACTCTGTCTGTCTAGCCCATTAACGGCTTTCTTTTCCACTGTTTTTGGTGAAACAAAAATGACCTTTCAAATCAAAGACTTCTGAAAGCTTTCACTTTTCAAAATTATTTCAGCTTTGTAATAAGGACTGTTTTTTCCTTCCTCAATCTTCTGTTTCCTGCTCAGCACAAGGAGTAATGTTGTCTCAACTTTCCACACCCTTTAAAAAACTATTTAATTAGGTTTTTCCTTTCCAAGTCTGCCCTCAAACTGTTTCTGGTGTTGGAAAGAGTTAAATTTAAAAAACCCAACCAAACAAACAAGAAAGTGAAATTGAAGTTTGCTAATTGAGAACTTCTGCAAAAATTGAGATGTTTAAAAATTTTAAGCGTTGCAAAATATTAAGTAGGAGAAAGAACATGAAGAAAAGCTAAAGTAAACAAACGGAATGCTAAAATTGTTTGAAGTGTTTTTTAGGATCAAATGTTTCCCACTATCAACACTGAAAACAATGGAAAGATATCTGAACTTTTCTTCTGGTAATTATATTCTTATCATCAATGTGGGGCACTGATAAATGCTCTGGCACCTCCTTCCTGGTCCATAATGGGAAACATAAACTCAGCATAAACTCCAGCAAGTTGTCTGAATTCACCAAACCTTCCCAATGTAATCTGGAGGGACCAACTTTTCACTGGGTAAGACCTTCATCCTTCTATTTCCCAAACTCCTGTGAACGTGTCTGCAAAGGTGGCAAAGAAACTCTTAGAAAAGTTAAGAAAAAAAGTAAAACAAAAGAAGGAGCCCACTGGCATTGATGGACATGCGCACTGTTACCACCCTGTAATTTATAATTTACAGATCTCTGTGAATTTGACATGATTCTAGAACTGTTGTTGTAAGCTAGAGGGGGAGAAAATGGCTGAATCCAAACCGAAATAATTATTTGTGGGAGTCAGAGAATGATTGTGTCAGTTGTTAGAAGAGAGTACCAGAAGCATGAAATATAGATCACCAACACTCTGGAGCTGCAAGCAAGTCGTCCCTGCAGTGTTCTGTCAGACTGCTGCAGAATATCCTTGAAATCTTTTCTTTTCAACAGGCAACAACAGCTTCAAACCCTTTACTGGCACGTCCAACCTCAGGATGCAATCCTTTGCCAGAGGAAGTTGTTTCCCAGAGAGGTTGTGGATGGTCCATCCCTGGAAGTGTCCAAGGCCAGGCTGGACAGGGCTTGAAGCAACCTGAAATAGTGGCACATGCCCCTGCCCAGGCCAGGGGGTAGGACTGGATGATCTTTAAGGTCCCTTTCCACATGAAATATTCAGGAATTCCATGATTCTCAGTAGGATCAGAGCTAGGGAAGGTGTAGAAGTTGGCTTGGAGTGCAGGGATGCATGGAAAGCCCAGGATATAACTTTAAACCTTTGGCTTTCTTATTTTTTGGGCAGAGGAGCAGCTCAGTCCCATTAACTTTAGACTCCCAGAGTGTAGGAAGCATGTCTGGGCTTGTGCCCAGGGCACACTGCCACCATCAATCCCATTCCCAGGTCACTGAGTCACTTTAATGCCACACGGGCAATTGCATAACATTTACCCACCTAAATTTGTGGGATCATTGACTTTTTCACGCTGAGCTGAGAGATCTGGTGAGGGATGGGCTGGAAACCAAACACGGGCAGATGAGCTTTGCAGGCCCTGTCTGGGAACACTCTCCTTAATGCTTCTACTGGAGGCAGAGTCATCTTTACAGCAGCTGACCTTAAAAGTGGGAGCCTTGCTGGGGAGTTTGCAACTTTAGTTAATCACTGGCAATGGCATAAATGCCGTGGCCTGGTTTTCAGCAGTGATGATGGGAAGTATCTGTAGGTGGCACTTTTCCCAGGGAAATGAGGATGCTGCCTGTTCTCTCTGCCTCTGTCCCAGCCGCGTATCACAGGGGCTGCTTTCTGAGGGGTTCTTTACATGAGGATTCATTGCTCTGTGCTCAAATGAGTATTTAGGTCAGGCTTCTGCTAATAAACCAGAAAGACTTTTTGTTTCCCAGCTGTTAAGATAAAAGGTAACACCAGCAGAGAGCGCTGGGAGAAGAGGGAGGGGAAATGTAATTCCTTCAGGCTGCTTGGGAGAAATGTGGTCACTGGATTTGATGGGGGTAAAATATTTCACACAAGAACTTAAGGGGATAGAGGAAGATTCCCAGTCACTACACCATTTCTCCTGATTCAGAAGGGAGAGAAGAAATTTTAACCATTGTGGGCCATGAGCCTTGCTGCTGTGCCAGTTAAAGAGCTGCCTCTGCTGATGCCTTTTATTCCTGCAAATTCCTGCCCATTCCAGTTGCTGTTTCATTTCTGGAGGATCCCTAAAACAAAAGTTACCCTCCAGTCATTACCAGGGGGAGATGCTCTCAAGCCACAAACTTAAAAGTGAGAGAGAACCATGCCATAACCCAAAGCACAAGCCATTGATTTCTGCAAGAGTTATCACAGAAGAATCCCAGCACTTAACAAAGAGATTAGGAGCTAATGAGTAAAAAAATATCAATCACAATGCAAGTCAAAACACGTTACTTTCGTGTTCCAAAGAACCGAGAGAAAGATTAACTTTCCAGCAGAACTTTCTTTGTGTCAGAGGAGAGCTCCTGACCCAAATGTCTATTGACGTCCTCCTCTTTGTTGGCAAAACAGAGATCATCACTTTAGGGAGCCCGTGCTGCTGAAATGAATATAACAAATTACCATTAAATCAAATGAAGTCTCTCAATGGTTTGGGACAGCAAACTGCTGGGTCTTGATCTTAAACCTCAATAACGTTTCCAAAATGAGCTTCCATAGCAGGGCTCTGACAGCGGGGCTGCAGCTGTGGAGGGCTGGGGGTTGAGTTAGTCACCAAGAAGGGATTCACAGAGCCACCAGGAGCAGGGATTTTTGTCTCCTGGGTGGGCACAGGCGGTCTCCCAGTGAGGACCCATTAGTGAGGCAGCGAGGCATTGCATGGTAATGACTCTGAGCCCTGCTGCAAAGCTGTGAGGCACTGGTAAGTGCTGGTGTGTGGCAGAAATCTTGCACATCAGAGGAGAAATTAAGGGTTTTTCTTTCTGCCTTCTGCAAAGGGAGGTGAAATGAGCTTCTGTGGTTGTGTTCAGTGGTCAAAACTGAAAAGTGGCTGTCCTGGTGTGAAATTGTATCTCAGATGTTGCATGCGTGAGAGGTTCTGCAAGTTCAGGTGTGTCTGAAACCACTGGACCGAATGTGGAGAAAAGTCCTGGCTGAGACTCTGGGAGCTGCTCTTCACACACGTTGAAAATGGAGCACACATCTAAGACTGAACATTCAGCTCAATGAGGGGTAAAATGTTTGTGGATGAAGAGGAAAGGAAAATCACTTTGCTTTTTTGTGTTGATGGAGAGCTGAGGTCCAGCTACCTAAACCCTTGGAGAAACCTGAAGTTGGGTTCTCAGAGCAGTTCAACCCACACCATCTGTGAAACAAACTTCCCATTCATAAATATGGAGTAATTTGAAAAATTTTCCTTCAGGTGGTTTGTTCAGAGACAGTGATATTTGTGCAGCATCAGATCTTGTAAGATCTTTTACTTCCTAACTGAGGTGAAAGGATTCCCAAGTGAGGCGAGCCCTACTCCTTAGTTCTGTCCATAAACCAAAGGAGAATTCCTTGATATTTCCCATTATCATCATCAGCGGCAGGACTGCACACAGGTAGTGGGATTGCTAATTTACCATCGTTAAATCCACCAGTTTCTTGCAAACCTAAAAATTACAAGTGTCCTTAGACTCTGGTCCTTCTCCAGATGCACTGGTCAGACCAGATCTGGAAATGTCATGTTCTGTAACGAACAGCTCATTAAGGGACTGAATCCCCTCAGAGAAAACCAGCTGCTCTTTCTACACCCTGCACTAACACCAACCCTAAAGACAGACACGGCATTAAAGCTTCACTGCCCACCAGGAACAATGACCAGATTTTCCCTTTAAACTGAGGAAAGGCTTGGAGTATCAGAGTTGTATGAGACTGGTATAAGCTGAATCTCAACCCATGGTGGGTGTTTGGGGCTGTCCCTTGTTGATTTTCAGGGCTGTGATGATTTGCCTGGTGGCTGCCTGTCTTTATTTCCATTTATTGTATGCTATTTTACAGTTTCAACGCCTTTTTCCAGTGAGGAAGAATCCTGGTCTAGCTCTGAGAATTTGCCTGAGTGGTTGTAAAATTTTGCATTTCCTGATGAATTTTGAAAAGCCCGTCAATCCCTGTCCTGTCCTCTTGTTTCTGATTCTCACTTCGCAATAAATGCATGATGAAACCAGAGGAAGCAGCAGCCCCTGGAGTGGTTTAGAAACCTTTAACCAAGAGGAAAGGTTAATGGAGTAGAGTTAATGCAGTGGAGTTTATTTTTAATAGAAAAGAAGAGACTTGGAGATGACTTGGCAGAAATCTTCAGCCTTAGGAAGGAAAAAGATGATAGTGGGTAGTTTTCTCTCTGATGTCATGGTTAATAAACTCAGGATATAATTTAAAGCTGAGATTATTCGGGAGATGTGCCACATCAGGCAAAGGGAAGAAGATATAAGCAGTGAATTTCTAATAACTCAAAACCTCCTCCATACTTGGGTTAACAGTCCTCTGGATTTTCAGGTTTGTTTGTCATCCAGTAAAATCCACAAACACTGACCTTGATTCTTCATGGGGCTGCATTAATAAATAGTTGAAGAAAGGCAACTCTGTAATTATGCCAGAGAACTTTTCTGCAGGTAGGTGAGTACTTGGTTCTCAAGATGAAACAAGGTACCATATGTTAACATTTTGGGGGATATGTTACAGTTTTATGTTTTCCTGTGGCTTAGATTTTTCCCTTGGCAAATAGTGGGAATATGGAATGCCTCAAAACACAGACAGCATCAGTTATTGGTTCATAAACATTTACAGAGAGCTTGGATGGCAGAGACTGAATAAGCACAAAGCATTTTCTCGACCCAGCTAATGAATTTGTAACTTCTGGACTTTTTTTTTTTTTTTTTTTTTTTTTTAACGTACCTTCCATTCAATCAATTTGCAATTAACTGCAGCCCTGACACTTCTGGCTGTTTGAGCCAGCAATACATTTGTGAGCTGGAACCCAGTCTGCTGGACAGCAACCACGAGGAAAACTGCTGCTTTTTGGAAGATAATTTGGGAGAACGTCGGCGCCTCTTCACGGCTTGGGAATGGTTGAAAATCATGTCCTATCTCAGGGACCTCATTCCCTGAGCCATCCCCCTGGAAGCTAGGTGGGAAAACCTCCCCTCAAGTGCATTAGCAGCTCCCTCAACACTTAATGTGAGCTCTGTGGGTCTGAAGTGGGGCCTGGTGGCATCACAGGGCTTCAAGCCACTGCCGATCATTAGGGAATCTCAAGAGATGACACAAAGCTTTGGAAGCTCAATTAGCCCTTAATTAAGAGAACTTAAAGAAATGCAAGAGCTCTTAGCTGCTCTCACCGCTCAAGCCATGATTAAAATGCTGCATCTAGCACTCGATAACCCCCGTGCAACGAGGTGGGTTGGTGCCAGCTGGCTGGGAAGCAGCTTTGTGGAGGAAGAGCTGGGGGTTTTTGGCAGCACATGAGTCAGCAGTGCATCCTCGTGGTAAACTGTGCTCAGGGAAGTGTTCACCAGGAGGTCCAGTGAAAGGATTCTTCACCTCTGAGCAGCAGTTGATGCTTTGGGAACGCTGACATGAACAGAGACTGGATAGAGCTAGAGAATAAAGTAGGTATTTATGAAAAGGCTTCTGGGATACACCTGGGGCAGGACAAGAGCCTGGCCAGGGCTACACCCAAGGTGGACCCAAAATGGTCACAAAATGGCTGACCCGTCACGAGGTCTCACATTTTTTTAAGTTTTGGTCCATTTGCATATTGGGGTTTAATTGTCCAATTACAGCTTCAGGTTGTGAGGTCCCATCCTTCTTGTTCCTCCCTTCAGCCCACCCTTGTTTGTGCTTTTGGGCCTGAAAGTTGTCCTTGGTCTCCAGCAGGAAAAGGATTTGTTTTGTCTCCCTGCTCTGTGAAGAGAGCTGACTGACACTGAATGCGAGGCTCAGAACTGCACCCCTGGGCAGCACAGAATCTGAAAACCATGGAAGCTCAAGCTTAAGGCATCACAGTCATGACACCACTTCTGCAATTCCGTGTCCTGTTCTGCACTTCCCAAAACAACAAAGCCTGGAGCATTCAGGGGTGAGCCCTGCAAGGTGTCCCCAAGAGGTTCAGGATCCTGGAGCACACAAGGTGGGAATGGCTGAGAGCTGGGTGTGCTCATCATGCCCAAGAGAAGGCTTGGTGACATCTTGTTGCCAGCTGCAATATCCAGTGTGGCCCTGCAGAGAAGGTGGAGCCTGTCCAGGGCACAGGGGAAGAACCAGAGGTGATGCCCATGGGAAATTCCTATCGGATAACATGGCAAAACAAAGGCACCTCTGTGACTGTTGAAACACTGGATTGGGCTTCCCAGAGAAGTTGTTGGCTCTCCATCCTTGGAGACATCCAAAACTCAGGTAGACAAGCCCTGAGCAATCTGATCTATTTGGCCCTGCTTGAGCATGGGCTCCTTTCCAGCCTGTTTATATTATATTATATTATATTATATTATATTATATTATATTATATTATATTATATTATATTACATTATTCTCTAAAATCGACTGCTGTCTCATGTAACAGATTTCCCCTTTTATCAGCTGACAGAGCTCTCCGGTGAGGTTATCCTAACCTGCATCAGTGAAATTGAATGGACTTAATCAGTATATCTTTACTAAAAAATGTATTTTTGTCTGCAACAAGCCAAGAAATGAGAGAATTGATTCTTCCTGGAGAGGTTGTAACCTTCAGCAGAGTGTGAATAAAGAAAATCTGGGGGAAGCGATCTCCAGATCTAGAAGACGACTGCTCTCGACAGACTCAGATATTTAATTTTTTCTCACTCTCTTAAATCAGGCCAGCTCTTGCCTGGGGCTCTTTTTGAGTCATAGCATACAAATTGCTTTGGGGGCAACCATACCATGGAATTTCTGCCATGGGAAACTCACAGAATGATAATAAAGGCAGTGACTGGAGGCAGGGAGATTTTGAGTCCGCGGCTCCCAGGCTTCGAGCGGGGTCTCCGAGCTCGCAGCAGCCTGGCACTGCAGAAGGAGCAGACAGACACTGAGCTATCAGACTGAGAACTGTGTTGTTCCATGGGAGATACGAGCATAAGATGGGCTGTAGAGGGTCAGACAAAGCTTCCTGCCTCCAGAAATGGCTAACAGCAGATGCCTGGGGAACAGTGCAAGCACGTGGCAGCACAGAGTGATGCTTCTCCAATATGTTCTGCCTGTCTCCAGCAGGTGGGTAAGGGGGTTGAGAATTGCTGTTTTTTGTCTTTAGAAGCCCTTGATTTGACTTCTCCTCTGTGAGTGGGTTTTTTTTGGGTTTTTTTGCAGTTCCTGGGAGTACCTGGGCTTTGCTATAGGCCACGTGCGTGCCCTTTGCTTCTGGTCAGCCCAAAAATGCCACAGGACAAACTCTGGGTTTGGTATTAAGAGTTCATGAACATTTACCTTTTCTTCATCTTCTTCACGCTGGTCCAGCAATACTCAGGAGATTGTGTTGACTGGAGTTTGATCTGAGCACCAAACTGGAGATTGTGGAATCACAGAATGGTTTGGGCTGGGAGGGACCTCAGAGATCATCTCATTCCAATTCCAGTTCCAAGGGACACCTTCCACTATCTCAGATTGCTACAAGCCCTGTCCAACCTGGCCTTGGACACTTCCAGGGATGGAGAATTAATGTTCCTGACAGTTCCATGGTCCATGAAGGTCCACCTGAGGTTGCTCCTGACCTCCTTCCAGGAGGCTGGAAGGTCCCCTCAACCCCATTTTGAGCCATGGCACAGCCTGGGGGCTGACAAAGAAATTTTAAATCATGGAGGGAACAAGTGAAAGAGTTACTAAAATTTGGGCTGACATCAGCACTTCTGGAGCTAAGATACCATCCCCCGGGGAGAAAAATAGGGAAGGCCAGGCTGTAAGATGTCTTAGAAGCTGGACCTGACTTCACTGCAGTAAAATAGGCCACTGCCATGGTTGTGGTTATTCCTCTCAACATTATTTTTGCCCCTGCTGCTGTTTAAAATGCATGGAGAGGGGCTTGCCAGCTCCTGTTCCCGGTGCTGTCTTATTCCTGCATCCTGTGTTTTCAGAGTGAGTACATAATGATGGACCAGGGTTCAGCTCATTGAGAGTTTGTTACAGAGTTGGAGCCATTATTACAAAATTACCAAATAAAACATACATTTTCATTCCCATTGGTAATAAAAAATTATCGAAGTACCTCTCCTGGGACAATCATAATGAAATAATGCAGAACTCCTGACTGATTCCTGTGGCTGTAAAAAAAAATAAAATCAAAGAGCATTCAACAAGACATTAGTGTATGCCTTGGCTCCAATCACTTCCCTGTCTCATGGGGTAATGAAGTTATCAAATTAGTTTTAAAAAGGTGAAACTTCCATTTTTCAGCCCATCTGACAGGTTCTCCCCTGAATAATGTCATTATGATGAGGTGCACAGGACAGCACAAGCCTTTATTGCTTTTGGTCTAGACACTACGGGACATTAAGAAATTTTGCCCTCTTGTCTCCACGGTGTAATGTTTATACTCAGAGTGTCCAGGCCAATCAAATGATGAAGAGCAGGGGTTTAGGTTTTAGGTTTGGGTTTTTTTTTTCTCCCTTCTGCACACCCAAAACATAAATACAACCGTATGTTCCAGCCTGCATTTGCAGAAATGAAGCATAAATGGCCCACTGGGTTATATAGCTCATCTGTTTCCCATTACTGCTCCGCAGCAAATTACATTCTTTCCAGAGAGCAGTGCCGGCATGGACAGCCTAACAGCCTCCTTTCCCGGGGATCCAGGAGGGAGGTCATGAAACACACTCAGTGCTTCTCTAACAACCAGTTTGTCAGCCTGGCACGAGCAGAAACCCTGCCCTGAGATGCTCCGGTGACATTGGAGAGAGCGAAAACGCTCTGAGAGGATGTTTCAAACCATCTCTGGAAGCCTCCCCTGCCTTTATCGAGCATTAGGAGTAACAGGACAGCAGCTCCCGATTCAGGCACTCCCATCACGTTCCAAAGTCAAGGCTTTGCCCCGGGGCTGATGCCTCCCACAGCGTTGAGGAAGAGGAATCTTTTTAATTTCCCAAGCGTTGCCGTCTCTCCGTTTGCTGGGAAGTGAACCCCAAAATTTCGGGAGCGGGAGCATCCTCTTCTGCAGCTCCCAGATGAGCAGCTCGGCGACTTCCCGGGGAGCGGGAGCGCATCCTGCATCCCGCATCCCGCAGAGGTCGGGCTCGGCAGGGAGTGATTCACATATCCGTGGAGCAGCGGCCAGAGCCGCTTTGGGAAGCAGGGATGAGTGTCACTGCCCGGCTGTGGTAGCCTGTTGGAACCCTGGAGGCTGAAAATTTCAGGCTTTCTGGGCTGAGGGATGCTGACCCTCAGGCAGGCACCACATTTGACTTGAGGCCTTGGAACAGGTTTCTGAGATTGAGTGACAGCACTGGGGTTGTGGGTGTGTAGTTAGAACAGTTTTGTGTGATCTCACAGGGTAAAAACTTAGATTTGAGGTTTTGGTATATAGTAACGTGTGTGGACCAAGGTGGAGGATTCAGGGTGTTGTCTGAGTTCTTCTTCACCTTCTTCTTCCATCTTCTTCACAGATTTGGGTGGATTTCTGTAACTGGGTGAAAGATGTCTGCATTGCATACCTCGAATGGTCACTATTGGGTCAAAAGCACCAACATTATAGGTGTCACTTTGGCATTGGGTAATTATCTCTTAAGTAGCCTTGGTGAAAGTTAGAAGCTCTCCATTTTGTCACGTTTCTTTAATTGGCAAGTTGGAGCTCAAGCTGTAAATACTGTAAATAGATAAGATATAATAAACAACCAAGACTGAACTCGACTCAACGTTTCCCGTGTCTTTCACCCTGACCTGGGCTGAGATAAAGCAGGCAGAACTGTAACAGTAGCCCAGGTAACACCCGCCCCTCTGAACAAATGGAAACGGGCAGCAAAACCCCGCAACCTCTTCGTCCTCCCAAACGACCTGTCAATACATCAGAGCCGGACACTCCCCCCCACCGTGATTCCGGCCACAGAGCTGTCTAATTTCCCTTGTAAAAGAGCCTCACAGGCAACAAATGCACACACAGAGCAACTTCTGTATTTACCTTGACACTACATGAGTCACAGCGCTCGCCTCTTGCCGAGCAGCCGTACACATTATCATCATTTTGGCATCTTGGTTGCTGCTCTCTCCTATTCTCCTTCTGTTCAGCAGAGCAGAGAGGTTGTTTAGGGTCCCCCCCCCCCCCCCCCCCCAGCCCCTCATGCCTGCACTCCTTCCCAGAAAAAAACATTACCCAGAATTCCAGCTTTCCTTGAAGCAGCACTGAACAAGCTGTGCTGAGTTTTTGCCCCCTCCAGGCACTTTTTAATTTATTTTTTTTTCTTTTTAGCAGTTCTTGCAGGAAGGAGTAATTTATCCAGAATTAAAACATCTGGTTATCGTGCTCCCTGGGTTAGTCAGCACTGAAATAAGAGGGAAACAAAGTACCTTGGCTGTCTCCATCATGGGAGAGGAGGAACATGACCCATGTCTCCACAGGGTGGTCTGGGTTGGAAGGGACCTTAAAGAACATCCAGTGCCACCCCTGCTATGGGCAGGGACACCTTCTGCTATCCCAGGTTGCTCCAAATCCCATCCGGCCTGACCTTCAACACTTCCTTGGATGGGAAATTCACAGCTCCACTGGGCAACTTGTGCCAGAACTTCACCACCCTCACAGTAATGATTTTTTTTTTTCCTACTACCCAGTCCAAACCTACTCTCGTTCAGTTTGAAGCTTTCCTCCCTTGTTCTGTCAGTCCAGGCTCTTGTAAATATCATCTCTCCATCTTTCTTGTCAAACTGTTTCTCTTCTCCAGGCTGAACAATCCCAATTCTCTCAGCCTAATTCTTCTTCTGGCACCATGTGGTCTCTTTGTCAGGGACAAAGCAGGATGGCACGGCAAAGAAATAAATTTACAAAAAGTACAGTGTGATGTCAGGTAAGGGGGGTGTCCGGAGGAGAGCTCAACTCCTGCACCTGAAATCCAAGGTTGTGCCTGTTGGGTGTGTTTGGTACAGGCTGGGATGGTGGCTCCATGGGACAGTTCTGGTTTCTTTTTCTCTGCCAATGTCAGAATGAGTAATACATGGGAAATGTAGATTTTGAGTTAGGACATGGTTGTTTATTATTTCTGATCTATTTACAGACTCATGAGCCATGAGCTCAATCTAGCAAGTTACAGAAACAGGGTAAAATGGATGCTTCTAACTCTTTCCAAGTTTATTTAAATGATAATCCTCCAATAAGAAGATGACACCTCTATTATTTATACTTTTGACCCAATAATGACCATCCAAGGCCTACAGTCCAGGCCTTTTTCACCCAATTACAGAAGACCTCCTAAATCCATGAAGAAGAAGGAAGAAGAAGGTGAAGAAGAAGGCCTTAGACAATACCCAAAATCCTCCATCTTGTCTCACACACATTATTATATGCTAAAATCCCAAAATCCAAGCTTCCAGAATTCCAACAGTTCCACATCTGGTGCTGGCCTGTGGAGTAACCTTGAGCAAATCACTCCACCTCTCCACTCCTTCCCTCTCCACCCAGCTCTGTTCAGATTAGTTTGGGAGGAAACTTTCCATTCCAGAGCATTCATCCAGCCTGTGCTCATCACACCGGCGCATCCTCAGGCTACCCGCGTTCCAATAATGAATAGCAATAATAACTGGTTGCCAATCAGCACAGGATCAGGTTTGCTGTTTCCAAATCAGTTGGAAATTGTTTTTCTCTTGCTTTGAATAATGTGATGAGAATGGGTAAGAAGAAGTCTTGGTTCTCTTTTTTTTTTTTTTTTTTTTTTTTTGGCTAGCAGCTAAAACACCCCTTATCAACGTTCCAAAATGTGATTAATGCTAATGTTGACCTTTCCAAAGTTCCATGCCAGGCAGTTGATGATGCTTCTGTGTTGTAAAGAATCAAACAGAAGGTGTTTCTATCTACAATGAAGTGTTCTTTATTAATGAATGATTTGCTTACCAGGAAATCCAAGAATTCCTTTGCACTGTCTTTTTTTTTTTTTTTTTTTTTTTTTTTTTTTACAAACCTGGGGGAGTTTAATCATTTGGAGTGGATTGAAAGCATAAATATATTTATGAATTTCTCATCTCTTTCCCCCCTTTCTCGAAAGTCAGAACACGAACTCTATTAGCTTATTACTTTAGGTCAAAGTTTTGTTTTTTTTTTTACCTTTCCAAGGAAAACACCTGGGTTATCAAGAAAATTAATGTATCAAATCAATCAACATTGTGATATCTGGTGTCAGCTGTTTCTGACATTCCCGACAGCAAGCAAAGAATACATCTGCAAAATGCGAACCAGTAAATGCTGTAGTTGTCCAGCTTCCAAAAAGGAAAACACAGAATAATTTTCTAGGCTTGGGTCAGGTGTAGGGATCTCACCCTGGACCCTCCAGGATGGTGACAAACTTCTCATTCTCTTCTTCTTTGAGTAAAGCAGAAAATCCTAAACAACTTCCCAGACTCTCATGAACACCATGAAAATATTTCAACCACTGCTCTGAAAAGCTGTCAGAGCATAAGTTTTGTGAGGTCCTTCCAGAATTCTCAAGGCCAAGGTCAGAGGAGAGTGGAATGAAGATTGTGGAGGGCAAAGTGCTTAATAGCCAGAAATTGAGGGATCATTGGACATTTTGCCTAATTGATTCACAAATGCAGCATATTAAGGTGACCAAAATCTTCTGCTACCAAAAGGGTCACAGGGATTCATTAAGTTCTTCGAGAGTCACAGATTGGGGTAGGAAAGAACTGTAAAATATATTTCTTATTTATCATTATTCATAATTCAGGCCACTTATCTGCAATCATATTTCTCCTGACTCCTTGTGTTCTCTGTGATGGGGATGTCTCAGGCCATTAGTGACTAACCCTCTGAATAATTAGGCTGTGAAAATCTAATGGCAGGATTTATTATTTTTATTATTATTATTATCATCTACTTTCCACTCCGTTGTGCTAATTCCATTTGGTATTGGTCTGTTTTCTTGGAGAGCAATGCTCATTCATATAAAATCTTTTTGTTGTTGTTGTTCAAAATGTCTTTCATCGTGTGATTTAACAGACCATGAAACATCTTAACATTGGTTTTTAGATTTTCAAGCCAGTGCCAATACTTTGATGGCATTAATACGTTCCTTGCATCACCCCTGGAATACTTATATGAAGTCACTGCATTATCTTCTCCTTTTTCTGCTGTCCTTTGTGTCCTTTCCTCATCATCCTCCTGTGATGCATAACAATTTCTGTTTCACTGATGAGCTTCTTTCGCCCTAAATGTCACTCTTGGACACACCTCTGGATGAGACATCCAACTGCTTCCATGAGAAACTCCTAGCTCCAGACCACCCTGCACAAAAATGCTGATTTTTTCTGTCTGATTTACTCATCCTCAGTGACCATGAGCTGGCCAGGACCCTCACAGCCTCCTGCAGTCTTCTGCATTTCATTTAAAATCAGATTTGTTTCACCAGGCCCTGCTCCGTGTCACCCTGGGATGGGTGCAGCCTGTGCCAGGCCCTCCCCATCCCCACAGGGAAGAATTTCTTCCTATTATCTAATCTAAATCTCTCCTCTTTTAGTTTAGAAACATTTCACCTTCTTCTATCACTGAGAAAAAAGTCACTCTGCCTCTGTTTCATGGAAGGATGCAATGATGTTTCTCCTCTCCTCTCCTCTCCTCTCCTCTCCTCTCCTCTCCTCTCCTCTCCTCTCCTCTCCTCTCCTCTCCTCTCCTCTCCTCTCCTCTCCTCTCCTCTCCTCTCCTCTCCTCTCCTCTCCTCTCCTCTCCTCTCCTCTCCTCTCCTCTCCTCTCCTCTCCTCTCCTCTCCTCTCCTCTCCTCTCCTCTCCTCTCCTCTCCTCTCCTCTCCTCTCCTCTCCTCTCCTCTCCTCTCCTCTCCTCTCCTCTCCTCTCCTCTCCTCTCCTCTCCTCTCCTCTCCTCTCCTCTCCTCTCCTCAGACCAGATTTGCTCTCTGTCTCTACACCTTAATTTTAAAACCAATCCCTTGCATTTTCCATTCCCCTCACGAATCCCTGACTCTGTTGCCTTCTGCATTCCCTGCACTCAAGCAAACTCTGCTCATTTATCTGCAACTTGCTGGAAAAAAAACACCCACATTTTTTTTCCCCACTGCAAAAAAGCTGTTGTCAAAAACTTCAAATCGCCTCATCCATCAAGCGCCGTGTGCAGGGGACGAGTGTGTGACACGTCCAGCTGACAGATCCCTGCTCCTCCTAGGGTAGCTCCAAGGTTAGCTGGGCTCCTTGGGGTTTGCCTGGACCAATACTGAGCACAAACACAAACCACACGCTCCCCCAGGGCACTTCCACACTTCTCTTTTTCTTAATTTGGGCAGCTAAATTATGGGCGCAGCAAAAATGCTTTGGTAGCTGTGAAATAAATAATTTTTTAAAAAATAATAAAAAGGCCATTTCACCAGAGCTCTTGCCCTAAAGCAACCTTGAACTTGGGATTTGTGAGGGAAATGGGTTCCTTTTGACAGCCCAGTCCATGCCTCAGTGCCTTCTCCTCACCCCATTTGTTGTATAAATTTATTTCTCCCCACCCCAAAGAAGGCTGAAACAGCTGGGCTCTCTTTGCTTTCCTGTTTTCTCATGTTCTGCTGGCTCATCTGAGAGCTAAATCATTCCGGTTTTTTGAGCCAGTTTTGCCTGTGAGAGTCTAAATGCCTCTATTTCAGGAGGCAAATCTGTTGGTGAGAGGAGGGGACACCACATTTCCAACGGGCTGCTCTGCCTCAAAAGCCAAGAGATGAGACCAGAACTCGTTCCCAAAGCTGCCACTGGTTTGTCAGGCTGCTTTGGCAAAGCCACTTCACCTCCTGCCATCTCCTGGGACGCTGATGCTCCGCTCTGGCACGCAGGGAGGGATCTGCTGGTGAAGGTCTGAGGGGCCTGGGAGCCAGCACAGCCTCGGGCACGGAGTTCTCACGTGGCAGATTTAGCATCTTGCACGGCCTTCTTCCATCTGTGCCTACAGCTGGGGCCTGGAGGAGCTGGAATGTGTTTCCCTGCAGAGCTGGGGCTCTTCTTGGGAGGAGCAGAAGCAGGGAATGGTGGTTGTGGCAGCTGGAGAGGTTAATCCCCACAAATCTTTGTCTCTGATGCCCTGCTTTCTAGAGGAGACAACTCAAAGGCTGCCCCAACCCTGGAAATGTCCAAGGCCAGGTTGGACGGGGCATGGAGCAACCTGGGATAGTGGAAGGTGTCCCTGTCCGTGGTAGGGGATGGGACTGGATGATCTTTATGGTCCCTCCCAACCCAAAATATTCTGGGATTCCACATGAAAATTACAGTGATGTGCACACCTCCCTGAGCTTTGTGAGTGGCACCTCAAAAATTAGGATGTGCCTGAATCACCCTGGAAAGAAAATTAACTCTGCCCCAGCTAAGAGCAGCCTGTTCTTCCATCCTGTGCCCTGCCTCCTCCAGCACAGACAGATTTAATTCATTTCTCTCTGTGGCCATTTGTGAAAACGGAAGTGGTTAATTGCCAGTTGAGATGGGAGCTTCAGGTGGGTTTCAGGGAAGAGCTGTGTGATCTCTAAACTCATTTAGCAGCGTGGAAACACGGGCTGAATCTCTCGATTTCCAGTGTCATTTTGAGCAATTCACAGAGCTCAGTTTGCTCCTTCAAGGCACTGAGCCCTTTTTAGAGGACAAAATTCCACAATGAACAGCCCAGTCAGGAGGTGGGCAAAGCCTGAGTGGAAAGAGGCTGGGCTGGAGGTAGAAGCTGAACTTCCAGGGCTGAACTCACAAGCTGTGAGGACAGGGTGGTAAATAAGGGGGTGGCTGAGCATCCAGGATGCTCAGGAAAGGGAGGATAAGGTTTGCTGACATCTTTCCTGACTCATCTCTAACAAGATCTGCTGATCCTGCTTCCATGAGCTGTATCCACAAGCTACAACCATGTCTGATGCCTATAAATACAGCTCCAGTGTGAGGCAGGCTCCCACAATAAATCAGGGAAAAAGGCATGTGGGAGACTTTCTCTCTTTGACTTTCTCATTTCTGAGTAATTATTTGGCCATGCTTCATTGGGACATAAGTTGTATCTTTATTACTCCTGATTATATCTTTATTTTTAGCCCTCTTCACTTTTTTGGAAATGGGCACAGCTGTTGTGTCCTTGTGGGATGACCTTTACCACCAAAAGCATTGCCCGGGTCAGTCCCGTTTTCCTTGGAAAAATGTAATTCCCCATCTAAATTTGTCTCCCTCTCAGTCTCCCAATCTGTTTGTTTAAATCATAATCATTGATTTGGAAGAGGATATGTAGGCTTTTATTTAATTTTGGAATCATACCATTCTAAAAAAATTAGTCGGCTGGGACTTTATACAGTATTTTATTTTTTTTTTATTCTCATTTCCTCTAGCTATTTACTTTGAACTGTCCAGGCCTGGAGAATTTCAGGCGAAAGGTGATGAAAAATGAAAGCAGAAATGTAATACTGAAATGTTTAAATAATGTCAACTGCAGCTGTCACCAGTTGTTCTCTGGGGAAGGAGAGAAGAGGGGGGCCCTGTCAAACAACCTGGCCATCTTTTATGGGGTAATAGATGCATTTTGGAGACTTCTGACTACATGGAAGTTTTATCAGTTTGGTTTTGGAGAACTCATGGATGCAACAACGACTTTTTTTTTTTTTTTTTAATGAATTATTTTTCCTGGGAAATGTGTTTGTATTTTCACTTCTTACTGCTGCAAATGTGTAATAGGTGGGAGGGAGTCTGCTGGGGGTCCTGTTCTTTCTTTGCTCTCATTCAAATTTTTGCCACTGTCAAAACCCCTCCTACCCTGCTGAAAAAGCCTCTTTCCCCTCAAGAACATTTGCAAACATAAGGCAGCTTTACCACAGACTGCGGAAAAAAAGAGATGAAAGCGTGCCTCACATTTCAAGAATATTCAGTTTTATTGTCCAAATCTCATGCAGCTCCAGGAAATGCAATTCCCAAGTTTGCCCTTTCCCTCAGCAGCTTGCCCGTGGTCCCGTCTGCAGCATCTGCTCTGCCAATCCTCCCACTAGGGTGAGTTGCCTTCCCTCCATAAACTCCTTCCTCGGTGAATTTTTATTTTCAGCACCGATCTAAAGCTCTCTGGAAAGGATGGGAAGATTGGACGGACTTTTGAGCATGGAATGGCTCTTCAAAGTGCTGTGGGAAGCAGTTTGCAGGACAGAAGCTGTTTTTTTGGGAGCACCCCGCCTTGCAGGCATTGCTCACATCCATTCCAGCCCCATGAGGGAGCCCTCCTGGCAGGAAAAAGAGATAACAGAACCAGACCAAATGGTTTTTTTGGCGTGAACTGATCTTGTTGCACGAGCTGAATGCCAGAAGAGGGAGGAAAGGGCACGTTGCAGCCCCTTGTGCCTGCAGAGGCAAACCTGAAGTATTCCCACATGCTCTAGATACAAGACTCCTCTCTCCATCTGCTTCGAGAGCTGAATCGCTGCTGTCCCTGGTGATTTCATCCCCAAAAACTCAGTGGGCTGCTTCTGCCACAAGTCATGTGGACAGGGGATGGCTGGGAGGAGGAGGAGGAAGAGGAGGAGGGGTTTTACGTCACCAAGATAACAAAATCCTGCCCATAATGTGCTGTCATTTACTGCTCTGTCTTGTGGCCTCAATAACTTTGGTGTCTTTGCACAGCATCTGCTCTGGATCCTTGAGTTTTATCCTGTTTCGTGCTGCTGCAGCAACTCAGACCTTCCCAGGCTCCAGGAGGAGTCAAGAGGGGTCTCATGTCTGAGGTTTATTCCACAGTTTCAAAGTCCCCAAGTTATTTGCAGCACCCTCCATCTCTGGGAGGCATCTGGTGTCCTAGGGAGGGGTGGCCAGGTGTCGATGTGAGCTCTAAAATCATGTCTGTGCTTTGATACCAGCACTGGGGGCAGGAAACAGAGCCAGCTGTGGGCTTGGAGGTGTGGGAAGGAGCAGAGGGAGCAGTAGTGTCACCCGGATTTCATCACCAGCATGCATCAGGAATCACCAGGATGCCTGCCCCAAACTCCCGAGGCAGTGGTGCTTTTCTTTAGGTCTTTTCTCTCCATCTGTTGCTCTGTTTATTGCCCAGGGAAGCCCTGCCTTGCCCAGAGTCTTGCAATCCCATTCCCACCCAGTCCTAAAGCCCTGGGACCCCTCCTCCTTCTCTGCGCCAGCCACCACAGAGCACAAGAGCTGCAAAAGGATGGGTCAGGGAAATCTTTTTGCTTTAAAAAAACCTCATGTTATCGCAACTTTTTCTTCCAGGGAAGGATCCACAGTTGTGCCAACAGGGAATTTCTGCTCCAGGAGAGCCAACAGGCTCATAAACCCACTCAGCTGTGATGGTGGAGATTCAGGGCATAAACCAGCACAGCCCTCTGGTAATTCCTGCAGAAATGAAGAGTTCTAGCTGGAGAAAAACCCCCAGGACATTTTTTCCTAGGATGGAGAAATTTCTTTGTTCTGTAACTGGCACAGCAGGGCCATAACATTCGGCTTTGCAAATGCCAGGAGAACACTGGTGGGGGAAAGGGGAGTTTTCCTCTCACCTGCACTTCAGGTACAAAACTTGAAGATTCTGAATTCATCCCTACATAAAGCAGAAACGATTTTGAATTCTTGCAGGATATAAAATAGTTTCCCAGTCAGCTTTAATGATCACAGACCCACCGAGGTTGGAAGGGGCCTCTGGAAGTCACCTGGTGCAACCTCCCTGCTCATACAGAGCTGCCCAGAGCCAGCGGCACAGAACCATGTCCAAACACCTTCTGGTCATCTCCAGGGATGGAGATTCCAGAGACTCCACATTCCCTGTGCCACTGCAGGGAAAGAGAGGCTCAAGCCTTGCAGTTCGCACCGAGAAACCCCCAGCCCTGTCAGCTGTTTGTGGATGCAGCGCTTGACACCGCACATGTCTTTAATTCCAAAGGTGTGAAATATCGCCTCGGGTCAATTTGGAAAGCATTTTTTTTTTTTCTAGAATTCAGCCTTGAAACCCACAAATCTCATCAACAAGAAGCAGAATGAATCTTTGAAATTGGGCAGCGTGCAGGACCTGCTGCCTTAAATTCTCTTTTAACCTTTGCTGTGCTTCTGTTCTTTAAATTGCTGCTACAGCTACATAATTTCCCTCCCCAGCATTTTGGTTGTTTATTGTTATTGCTACTGATGTTACTGTTGTTGGTGTTGATATTATTATTGATATTGGTGTTGATGTTGTTATTATTATTATTATTATTATTATTATTATTATTATTATTATTATTATGTTTCTTTTCCTGTCACAGAAATGCAGCAGCCCTGGTGATGCTGTGGCCATGTCACAGGTGGCAGAATATTCCTACAAGGACACCAATCTAAAGATAAGGAAACAACTCCAGTCTGGATCCACCATGGTCCTACAGGCAGCTGGAAGCCCCCCACAGCCACCACTGAAGATCCTCATCACCCCCTCTTCACTGTGTGTGAAACTTATGACAGAATCAGAAAGTCACAAAAATAAAATAAAATAAAAACCCTAAAAATTCTGATTCCTGACTCCCATGAAGAGTTCTGGTGGTTTGTGTTGTGTTTTTTTGAAGGAAGTCTTTGGGAGATTTTCCTTATTGTCCTTGTTTTATTATATTTATCATGGAAACATGAAATCATGGAATAGTTTGGGTTGGAAGGGGCCTTAAAGCTCATCCCATGCCACCCCCTGCTATGGGCAGGGACACCTCCCACTATCTCAGGTTGCTGCAAACCTTGTCGAGCCTGGCCTTGGACACTTCCAGGGATCCAGGGGCAGCCACAGCTTCTCTGGGCAACCTGTCCCAGGGCCTCCCCAACCTCACAATAAAGAATTTCTTCCTAATTTATATATCTTATTTTTTTAAACAAAGCATTACTACAATAGGTGCTTGCAGGGACATCGATCACCTTCTTCCCAGATGCTCCCCCTGCTGCCCTGGCCCCTTTCTTGTGCCAGGACGAACATTCCAGCAGCCACAGGGAGTCTAATCAAAACCAAATCCTCCTTAAAAAAAAGTCCTGTCCTTTCCCCCTGCAATCTGGAGCAGTTCCCTGAACCAGGGCTGTAGTTTGAGGCCGAGTTATTGCGCTATTATTGCTGCTACAATTGCTACTTTTATTTTTCTATTAGTGTTATTATTTCTGCTATACCCTCCTGGCTTTCAGCGAGGAAATCTCTGACAGTGTTGCTTTTTTTTCCAAAAACCTCATATAAGGGCACTTCTACCTCTAGAAACAGGCAATGGTTTGGATGCAGCTCGGTGAAATTTGCAGACGAGGAAAACTCATGGCATTTTCTCCCCCATTGTGGCTTTCCTCCAACAGAAAGGGCAAGTTGCTCCTCATTTTCTTTATTAGCACTGGGCTGTTGGAGTGTGTCTCTCTCTCTCTATCAACTCATTGCAGCACCTAGAAGAGCCAGGCACTCTCCCCAGGGAAGCCAGCTCCATTTAAAATGGGAATTACAAGCATTTTGGTGCTGAAGTCAGTTGTTTGAAACCATCTGCAGTCTTGCTGCAGTGCTGCTGTATCCTAATTCCATCTGTCAAAGCCCAGGAGAGTCGAGGCGCTGAGCCTGGCGTTGTGAAACGGCATCGAGCTCAGGCAGGAGAGGGAATTCCACATTCAGGGGAAAAAAAAAAAATTAGGGAATCTGAAGCTGTCAGCACTGGAAATAATGCTCCTGTTTAATGAAGGCAGGGACTGGTGAAATCCTGTGCTTAAAAGATGTGAGCAGCAGAGCTGGGGAACACGTCCTGTGTTCTGTGTTCAAAAGCCTGTCTTAGGTGTCTTCTGCAGAGTTGTGCTTTCCCCTCAGCTTAAAAGCCAGAAAATTCCCTTTGTCTTCCCCGGCACAATCTTTATTGGAATGATTGCAGTGCAGTAACTCCAGCTCTAAAATCTTCTGCCTCCAGTTCTCCACGTGTGAGCCAGGTTAGTGGGGATTTTTATTTTGTTACAGCTGTTCACCCTGGAATGGGCCAACTGAGAACATTCAGATCCTGCTCAGGATCTCCTGCCTTTCCAAAGATCTCCCAGTTGTCTTTAACTCCTAAACCCTCCTAGTGGCATCTCCAAACTCCTCAGTGTAGCCCTGGTTCCATGCCTGAGGTGTTTTGGTTTTCTGAAATTCTTTTCCTAGGGAATTTTCTGTAAATAGAAAAAGTGTTTTAGTAACTGAACTTGTGTTATTCATTCCTTTTCCTAGGAGGGACTTCTTCTTGATGTCCCTCTGGTCTAACCACTGTAATTAAAAAAGTTTGCCTTTGTTTCACCAATCAAATTGGTCCGTGTAAAATAGTATAAAAGGGAGACACATCCCAAAAATAAGAGTCATTTTCAGCTTTCTGAATCTCAGAGTCTGTGTCGTTGTAGTATAAAACAGCATCACCTCAGCCCCTCTGATCTCCATCCTCTTCCTCCTCTGCAAAGCACACTAAATACCCTTTCCCAAATTCAGGAGGGCTGAATTATTCATGGCAGAGGGATGAATGGAGCTCTTTTCATGAGTCCCTGAAGGGATTCTGATTTTTGGTGAATGCTTATTGTTATTTATAACTCTCCTCCAGCAAGTTTGGAGAAACAGCTTCAAAACCAGGGAGTTGTTTCCAAATTCTTCCTTGCTGTTCCACCCGGGGCTGGTGGTGGCAAAGTGCTTTTGGTACCAAGTGGGTGGCTGAAAGTTCAGAGAGGCGAGAAGAAAGAGGGGAATCAAGGGAGAAATGGAATTATAATTTGTTTTTCACACTGCTGCCCTTCTTTTTAATCATATGTGGATATTTGCTGGGAAAATATCCTTTCCTTTAATTGTTCCTTTAAAGTGGCATCCTTTTGTGGGAATGTTCCCAGACAGCAAATGACAATGGATGTGGACACTGTCACCCAGAAGAGCTGTCTGGAATTCGGAGGAGTGTGTGTGAAAATGGCAAATCTCAATGAAAATGCTTCACCTTTCTTGCTCCTCATCTCCTGCTCCTCCTCTTAGAGCAGCCATTCACCTCCACACTCTGTTTTCTCTCACTGGGAAATCTGAAGGGGGATGTGGAGATCAGAACACAGCTTTGGACATGAGGATAAACATCTGGAACCAAGGTTCAGCTTAGATATAGCCTGGATTTCTTCAGGATCAAGGTCAACATCTGGATTTGCTTCATGTCCTGTGAAATATGGGGCTTAGGCTGCAACTGTTGGATCAGGTTTATTATGTTGGATCATTTTGTGTTTGAGAAATGACTGGATTTGGCACTCAGTGCCATGGTCTGGTCGTCAAGGTGGTGATCAGTCACAGGTTGGACTCGATGATCTCAGAGGTCTTTTCCAACCTAAGTAGTTCTGTAATTTTAAATTCAAAGAGGTTTCGCTCCTTGCTCTGCTTCCCTAAATTGCATCTTTTTTGGGACCTTGAAGAAAACTCTATGGATCACCCGAAGTAACACTTGGAGTGCTATTCCCAGGTTACAGTGGAATAATCTGCCTTCACTGCTCTCTACCTCAGCTTGGCTCTCTCACACGTGTTTCAGGGGATTTCAGGGTTTCTCACAGAGCACTGCACAGTGCTCGGAGAGATGACAACATGTAATTACCTGCTGGAAATGTGTTGCTTTCCCGTATCCATAGGGAACAGACAGAGCCAGGCAAGGTGGATAACTGTGTCACTCCATCTCTCCCCGAGCATCACCTTGTCTGATGCTTCGGGAAAAAGGCACCACTTTTGGCAGTGACAGGGGAAATTCTGTTTGTAAACAGTGTGTAAACCTTCAAGGGGAATGGTAATGGGGTGGGTTAAGCATTGCAGGCTCCTCGGCAGAGGAGAACATTTATCAGGGCAAGAAGCAGGCACGGAGAGACAAACTAGGAGTTTATAAAGGAGTCACATCCAATCTCTGAGGGGAAGAGAGAGATGGCAGAACTGTGCTTGTGTCCAGCTGGAGATCACAGTTTGAGAGCTCAGTGAACATTTCTGCAGTGCAGACTCAGGGGAAGGATGGTCCAGTGATTCTGGCACGCTCGGGGGATTGTGAATTTATTCTTCCTTCATCCTCCAAGTCCTCGTCTTCACTCGCATGCCTGAGCCCTCTACACAGCTGGGAAAGTAGCAGAAAAGCAAAACCTCCACATTATCCTCCAACCTGCAGCTGAAAGCCCTCCTGCAGAACCTCTTCCCTGAATGATGGACAGATGGATTATTCTCATGCCAGCTGCCATTCCCAGCGTGGAGAGTAAGGGGAAAGCAACCTCTTGTTCTGCTTTCCCAACTGAGCTGAGCTGATCTGGAAGCTACTGAGAGTAAATAAAAAAACTGGCATGACTGTCCTTCCCACATGCTCACAGCTACTGGGCTATTGCCATTACCTTAAGAAATATTTATTATCTCCCACCTGCATTAATCAATACTGGCCTCAGCACCAGCCTGGGCCGCATTGTCTGAGCTATTTTATGTTCTCCTGAGAGAAGGAGAGGGAAAAAGCAAAAATTCAGGGGAATCCAGCTTTATTTATTAGGCTACAGCACTGCCACAGGCGTGGCAGTAAGATCTCCATGTGAGGAAATCCATGTCCAGAGTTGGGAGTGAGGGACCAAACTCTGAGGAACCTTTGTGATTCAGGACCAGCTGAGGCTGTGAACATCTGGTGTCCATTGTTTTGAAATTCAGCTCCCAGATAAATCTAATAAAGCTCTTGATGTTGAGAAAGAGTGGTGGAGTAAAATAAGCCTTATGATAACAAGAGATGTGGCAGAGTACCTGCAACTGGTAACATTTATGACATTCCCTTAGAGGAACTTTGCACTGGGCATGGCTTACATCTGGTCTCTCTAAGTCCAGAAGGAATTCAGGAGGGTCAAGGAGTGATACTGCCTGCAGGATCTGTGTGTGGCTTCTCTGCTTGCAAGAAAAGCTCAGTGCTCAAGTGCAAGGAGAAATGAGGTTGGAGGCCTCAGCTGAGGCCATTGCACTTGCTGGAGCTTGGGTTTCTTTAGTGCATCCAAGACTTGCAGCAACCAGCCTATCAGTCTGCATCAACTTAAAAATGGGGGAAAAGGCATTTAGGAGTCACCTTTAAGCTAATATGTAGCTGTTTAGAGGGCACAAGGAGGTTTTTTCCTCCTCAGTGTGCAACCATCAGTGTCTGCTGGGGTGTCAGGAAAGAAACATCTCCCAGACTTGAGGGCAGGAGGTTTTTCTCTTTATTGTGCTGTAATTCTCCTTAAGGGTCCTTTTCTGGGGAGCTCTGGGTGGGTGTCCTCTGGTAACAAGTGCCACCCCTAAGCCAGGCACCACAACACGAGTTCTACTTCCATCTTATCCACAGAGCAGGCTCTCAGACTGACCTTTGGAGGCACCACGCTGTCTCCTGAATCAGATGAAAGGGAAAAGCATTTCTAGACTTTCTGGAGAGAACCCTTGCTCAGTGTCATTCATCTGGGGCTCCACTCCTATGAGGAGCTGTGTATTCCCCTCACAGCTGCAGTTTACACCACAGTGCTCTCCTCTCCTCTCCTCCCCTCCCCTCCCCTCCCCTCCCCTCCCCTCCCCTCCCCTCCCCTCCCCTCCCCTCCCCTCCCCTCCCCTCCCCTCCCCTCCCCTCCCCTCCCCTCCCCTCCCCTCCCCTCCCCTCCCCTCCCCTCCCCTCCCCTCCCCTCCCCTCCCCTCCCCTCCCCTCCCCTCCCCTCCTCTCCTCTCCTCTCCTCTCCTCTCCTCTCCTCTCCTCTCCTCTCCTCTCCTCTCCTCTCCTCTCCTCTCCTCTCCTCTCCTCTCCTCTCCTCTCCTCTCCTCTCTCTTTGCTTCATTTCCTGCGCTCTGGGGGAAGTTCAGGCTGGGGCTGGGATGCCATGATCAATTTTTGGTCCAATTTGCTGTGAATAATCATGCAGGACTCACAACTTGGAGCCACTTTGTCTTTGACCCTACATGCCCATCCCAAATGCATGGGAATGCTGGTCTGTCTGAGTGCTCACATCCCCCAGGATGGGATTACTTGACCCTCTCATGCACTGCTCTTCCATAAACACACCAGACAGTGCTTTGGGTAAGAATCAGTAAATTCCCTTCCTTCCATCCCTCTGCTCAAGACACCTGAATATTTTCCTCATATATTCTCTACATCTGCAGGATCTCTGCTTTGCCTGGCAGAGCTCCCTGAAGGACTGCACAAATAATTTAAATGGCTGGTTTATTGTTAAAGGCATGTACCTGATTTCCCTGGCGCTGAGGCGGAGTGAAGCGTCCCGGCTCCATTGATTTCAGAATTAGAGTGTCAAGGATCCAGCCCACACCTTATTGAAATCAATACCAGTGATCAGGACCACACAGAAACTGCTCATAAGCTGTTATCTTGATATCAACCCCAGTTAACTGGCAATGACAATAAGTTCCATTGAATCAGATGGTCCATTAAATTTCGACACTCAAACCAACCCCAAGCTGAAATTCGAGTCAAACATTAGTGGGAGAGGCTCTGAGTCTGACCCTCCTCACGCTGGGCTGGTGTTACCAGAGGTTTTAATTACACTGGGTTTCCTTTGGAGCTGCTTTATTAGCTCACTGCCTTTGTGGGTTTTCTTTTTTTTAACGGAGCGTGGCTAGAGGAGAGCAAAAAGAAACAAACAACAAAAAAAATCTGCTCACCTGCATCTCCAGCCTCAGCCAGGGCAGGCAGAGTAACAGTGCACACCAATAAAATCATCACATACCCAGCTGGAGTGTGATAAGACAAAATCAAACTGCCTGCAATAACAAAGAGAGAGCATTTTGACGGCGAGCAAGGAGGGAGGGTGTCGTTTTGCAAATTTTATTACTGCAGTTCTCAAACCTCGCCGTGATGGGGATTTGATTCCCTGCCACGCTGGTGCTGTACCTGGAGCAGGAAGGGAAGGAGGGAGTTTTTAGCTACCCAGTGTTAGGAAAATCAATCCACAAATGCAAGAGGTTTATGTCCAAAAAAGAGGCAGAGGGAATAAAGGGAGAGGCCATGGGGCATTTCCCCTGGGGTCTCTTAAATTTTGGTGGACACAGTCTCCTATTTATCCTGATTTCCTGGGTGCATTTCCCTCTCTCTTTCCCCATTGGCTGAGGTACTTGAGAGTTACAGACTTCCCAGAGTGCCTAACACCTAAAATTCCCCCTTAATATATAACCCCCTTTTAATTTTTAATTATTATGGAATTTATGGGCTTTCCCCATTGTTTCTTTCATCTTTCAATATCCAATTTCATTGATCAGCAAACCTGCAGTTTGTTTGTAAAGACAAATATCTTCTTTTCCATTCATCCATCAGTGGAATCCTCCCCATTGTTTCTTTTACCTCTCAGTGCTGGTTTTATCTACCAGCAGACCCACTGCTTGTTTGTAAAGACAAAGCCTGTCATTCCTCTCACCAGGGTATCCCTGGATTGGCAATCAGAGCCTCGGGGAGGAAGGAAAGGTGCTCTCACTTTGGTCACTCCAAGCAATTAAAGTGTTGGGCAGCTCAAGAAGTTCCCGTGGACTGCTGAGCCCTCCTGCCCGTGTGCTCACCCCTCCCTGGGCTGTGTCTGATTAAAGGCAGATTGTTTATTGATTAATAATCCCTTCTAACTTGGCTGCTTCAGATGATCAGGAGTGGGCAGCAATCCGAGCTAACGAGCTGCAGGTCCTGGTGGATGCACGTGTAGGAATAAAGCTTGGTTAGGAGGTTAAGCAAGAGTTCTTGGGTTTTTTTACAGTGAAGGGGGTGTTAAGGGCATGTGGACAGCCTGTGGGAGAAGCACACTGCAAAACTGGGGAAGGGGAGGGTTACAGGGACAGGCCATGGCTGCTGACAGGCAATAAGAGGTGAAAATGCAGGCACTGGAGCACGTGTGATTATGTCCCCGTGCCCTTTACTTGCACACACCTCCAGCTCACCCTTCACACCAGGGGTTTTAAGGCACAACTATGCACAGGGCCATGAAATAATTGAGGTGGCAACTGAGCTCTGAAGGTCACCTGGTCCTGCTCCCCCCATTCACAGCAAGGCCAGCCTCAGAATCAGATACAACTCCAAAGTCAGGCTGTGTGGATCGAGGTCATGAGCCCGTGTCCAACATGTCATCCCACTTAGAATATGATATCTAGGGCAGGGTTTGACCCCAGGGGATGGGAATGGCTTTGCTGCAGTTTTCCCACCATCCCTATGATGGTCAATATGGCCTTGAAATCAACAGGCATCTCCAAGAGGTCTTAATGAAACACATTTCAAAGGCTCTTTTACACCTCAGCGCCATAAAAGAGACTGAGGCCAACTAAAAATTACTCTTCCCCCACAATTCACAGCTCAGGTTTATTTCTCACAGGAAGAAGCAGGAAAGATATCATTAATGGGGAAGAAAAGGGGGGAAAATCAACTTTTGTTCGCCATGTGCCAACAGGCAGCGATAAGGTACAGCTAAAGTGGCAGCCTGTACTTCATGGGGGTGAACTATAACTCAGATAAGATGGAGGCAAGAGATCTTCGTTGGGCTAAGGGAAAAAAAAATCCTGGTTTAAGGTTATTACACAGGAAGCGCCCTGCTGCATGAAATCTATGGGAAATTGCATATTTTGTCACATTTAGTTATTGAATCCCAATTTCATCCTAGCACGAGGAAAATATGCATCACCCTCCCTTGTAGCTCTTATTAGATTTCACAGCCTTTCAATATTAAAATGCCAGCCCGGGGAGCTGTGCTTCTCTATCCATTTTCTCCCTCTTCCGCCTCCTCCCCTCCCCTCTGCCACGCTGCAGTGCTGGAGGTGTGGTGCAGGAGTCCTGGTGACACAGAATGAGTTGGAATCACCAGCTCTGGACACAAAGATCCCTCCAGCTTTCTCCCTACCACTCATTTATCCTCTACAAATCCATGGGCAGTCCCAGCAGTGTCCATTCCCATGCTAGACCAGTCTAGGGTTGCATCTCCTTTCTTTTTTCCCGGACTCCCCAAATCTACACATTTTGCAGGGTGTTTTCCTTCCTGCTCAGTCCTATAGGAGCTTAAGAGGGGCCAGCTCACCCTGTCCTCCCCTTCCACATGGATTTATCCTCCCAGCAACACCCTTAATGCATTTGAGTTGGTTGATGAACCAATGTCCTCATGCCAGAGGAGGATAAATTGCTCAAATCCTGACCCTCCTCTGGCCTGAGGGCTTGGCATGGATCCTTTTGCAGTGGGGTGGCACTGGAGAAACATTCTTGATTGCAGCTAGAAGGATCATGTGGTCAGACAAGAACTGAGATTTTAGGGCTGTTTGAATGGGTTAAGTCATGCTCCCAAAGTTGATCCAAAAACTGAATTAATCTTTATGCATCCCCCAGTCAACCTCCCTGACTCATCTTTTCTATAAGTGAGAGAAGAGAAACCCTGCTCTGGTTGCAGCCAGAAGTGTTCCTTTGCCATCCCCAGCCTTGTAAATCTTCCCTCTGGAGTGAGTGAGTGTTGAGGGTTTCAGAGAAGGGCTGTGAGTGCTGTTCTGTAAAGTTATCAGTCTCTCTCTAATATAAACCAAAGTGCAGCTGCTGCAGGGAAAAAATGTGCTGATTTCTCTAATATTAAAAAAAAAAAAGTACTCAGTCTATAAACAGATTGAAGGAAACAAATTATTTTCCCCAGTTAAATATTTTAAAGAGCAATCCAGGCTTTGGCTATCACCTAAAGTAGGGAGGAGAAAGCAGTTTCAGGCTAAAGGAGTGGATTGATTTCCCAGTCTGCAGGATGTACCTTGCTTATTTAACCCGAGTGTTCTCTACCTGTGGTGCTTTCCTGGCTTTGGGAAGGGGGAAAACCAGGGTGAACTCAGGTCAGGTCAGGTCAGGATAAACCCCAGCTATCTGATCTGAATTTGTAACAGGCCACAGGAGAAATAAATCCCATGACTCCATGGCAGAAATGGGAAAAATCCTGGAGTGCTGGAGGCTCAGTGCAGATAAAAGTTGCAGCTAATTATCCAAACAAAATATTCATATCTTTGAATCAGCATAAAACGGGGCTGGAAACTTGAAGGGAGCAGCTTCTCCTCTGATGTCTCAGCCTAAGATTTTGGTCCCTGACCCTTGGCAGGAAGGACAGAATTTAGAGAAGTCCAGGTGAGAAGTAGCCAGGGCCCAGGGAAGACCTTGCCGAGGGCCAGAGGAGCAGCTCACTTTTCTAAACACTTTTAAGGGAACCTCTCCTCCCTTCAAAGAGAGGAAAATAATACTGCACCTCCCCAAAAGCTTCACCAGCTCCACTAAACCTTTCCTAATCTGTTCCCACCTTTCTTAGGTGTGTTCCCACCCAGACCAGAGCACTGCCAGGTGAGACAGGCACAGATGTGACATGTGCTGCCTCACACAACCCAGAAAAGAGGAGAGCCAAATTCCCTTAGTGCACTTGGATGAACAGCCATAAAAACATTTAAAAGAAGTACTAAACCCCCTTCTGTCTCTGAAGCACTCCCTCTGAACAAAAATAACAGTGCTGAAGCAGCACTTTCCATCCTTAAATCCCTGGGTGCTTTTCCAAAGGAAGGTCAATGCCATTGCCCCTGTTCACAGGTGTGGGAAAGGAGCTGCTGCTTTTCAAAAGGTTTTTCCACCCCACAGCCCAGCCCTGTTTAATGAGCCACTGGCTTTGCCTTTTTCCAGAGGTTGGACCCAGTCCTAAAGGTTTCTGTGAGGGCTTTTATGCCCCTTCTTGTCCTTTCTCCTTTCAAGAGTGTATGGTGATGTTCCCCCATTCTGGAGGCCAGACTGGCCTGTTTGTTGTGTTCCCATCCTCGATCCAGCCAGAATCCCACAGTGCTTTACTACAGTGAGGGTGGGGCAAAGAGTGAATGAAGTGGAAGCTTAATGAAATCAGGATTTTGCTCTTCCTTGTGCCCTTTTTGAGATGGCATCTAACCAAAACTGCTCAGTTCTTGCCTGGCAGCACCTGAGTCTGAATGAAAACCAGACAATGGGGTCAAACCAAAAATCTTCTCCCTGTCCCATCCCTGCTGTCCTCCTTGTTTCTTTTGGGAGTGCTTGTGTTTATCCTACAGATTTGTCTAACCCCTCTGTCCCTGGCTTCCTCTTCCTTTTCAAGTTCATGGACACCTTCCCCTACCCCAGGCTGCTCAGAGCCCCATCCAGCATTTCCAGGAACATTTCCAGGGATGGGGCATCCAAAACTTCTCTGAGCAACCCGTTCCAGTCATGCAGTTACTGTTGGAGGTCTGATTCAAGTCATTCTAACTTATGAAGAAACAAATTCTACAAAGAGAGCAATGTTTTTCCCCCCCAGATTTACATTAATATGAATAGAATCAGGACCACATGTGCTATTTTTAGAGCATTAAAACAAATCTTTTTTAGCAGCCTGCTAATGGCTATAGACTGTAACTCACACCCTGTCTGCTGAGTAATTTTGCATGGCATCAAAGATTTTTGCAGGCAGAAATATGGCCAAAATAACACTTCAGTGGATCAATACCACTGAAATATAAGGCTATCCAGTTGCTAAAGAGGTCTATTTAGTTTCTCTGGCAACTGCTGATCCTGGGTAGAATCAGTTGGTTTTCCTTACCAGCATTAATACATTTTGTGTGGAGGACTCCTACCCTGGGAGCAGGAGTGCTGTTGCTGAGAGGGAAGTGGAGAAGGGGCTGTAAAATACAGAATGCAGAGCATTCAAGAAATTAAAATCTATAATAGTTAAATGCCTTAACTCTGTGACACTACTTTGTTTCAGCAGTTGTTTAAATGATGGAATCGTTAAGGATGGAAAAAACTTCTGAAATTAAAATCTGTAACAGTTAAATGTCTTAACTTCGTGGCACTGCTTTGTTACAGCAGTTGTTTAAATGATGGAATCGTTAAGGATGGAAAAACCTCCCGGGATCATCAAGTCCAACCCAGCACCACCATCATATTCACCATCAAACAACATCCTCAAGTGCCACATCCACAGGTTTTTTTGAACACTTCCAGGGGTGGTGACACCACCACTTCCCCAGACAGACAGTTCCAATGCTTGGTAGCACTTCAGTGAAGAAATTTTTTCCTGATATCCAACCTGAACCTCCCCTGGCACAGCTTGAAGCTGTTTCCTCTTGTCCTGTCACAGAAAATAGATGGACATCTGTTCCCTTGCTGATGGCCTGGGAAATAAAGAACAGAGACTTTTCAGCACTGGTCAGACTGTGTGGATACAAAATTCTACCTGGTTCAGGGAGAATATACAACACACATGGGAAAGAATTTAAGGAAGTGTAAAGCTGTGAAGGGATGGAGGAGGCTGAACTCCTCCTGTCTCTGTCATTTTAATAGGTTTTTGAATTAGCATTGTGCCTGTGATGAAATAAATGTGCTTCAACTGCTTTGCCTCAGCCTGTCTTGCAGTGATTACCCCAGAGAAATTAGGACTCCTTGTTTTCTCTCAAAAAAATAACTCGTGGAGCTTTTCTTGAAGAAAAATCCTCCAACAGCTTTTCCGGATGATACTGTTGGATACTGTTAATTAAAAGGGGTCAAACAAAGTTGAGAACTTGGCTGGTGAACCTCAGAGGATCAAAGGGTTGGCGCTGTGGCCTTTGAAAATGTCCTGTCCCCTTGTTCAGGCTGTACCAATAGTTAGGAAGAGCATTAGGGGGCACTGGAGATACTTTTGTAACTTATCTACATGTTTTGTTTAATTAAGAGCTGGTTAAGCAAGTGTTAAGCCACCTAAAAGCCTTTCGAACCCTGCAGCGCTTATCTTCCCAGCACCTGCAGCTTTCTTCCTGCCAGTGCAAACCTGCTCCTTTTCATTCCCCTGCATCAATTGCAGAGAGAATATAGCAGTAAAAAAAAAGGCAGATATTCACTGAGGTCTCCAGGTGCCAGACTCCAAGCTGATGAAAGCGAACACAGCTCCGCACAATCAGGCCGTGGCTGTTGTTTCCAGGAGGTATCAGCATCGAGGCCTGAACCTCTGCGGGTTTCTCCAAAGCCTTATGCATCTCTGTGGGGAACAGCGGTCATCCAGGAAAGAGATTAAAACAACCTGACACAGTCTCTGTCCTCAGAGTGCCAGCCAACGTCCAGCTAATGAGTTTTGGGAAGGATTTTACTGCCTGGGAAAATCGTTTTGTGAGTGTCAGCTCCAAAATCTTCCTGTCGTCTGTCACAGAAGGAAATATCCAGTCAAGAGTGTCCCTCATGGGGACACAACGGGGGCACTTGCACAGGCTGTCCATGAAACTGCGCCTGCCCCATCCCTGGGAGTGTCCCAGGCCAGATTGGATGGGATTTGGAACAACCTGGGACAGTGGGAGGTGTCCCTGGAACAACCTGGGATAGTGGAAGTTGTCCCTGCCCAGGGCAGGGGGTTGCAACTGGATGGGCTTTAAAGATCTTTTCCAATCCAAACCATTCTGTGGGTCTATGAATAAAGGATTTAATACCCCTGCTGCTGAAGGTAATAGAACATATTTTCCCTTTTAGACTGAAATCTCGTAATATCAGTGCCAGAAAACAATCATCTAACATGTAATCCCCAGTTTCTGGAAATGAAGGAAGGACAAACACAAACTTTTTTTTTTTTTTTTTTTTTTTTTTGGGGGGGGGGCGGGGTAGGGCAAAATTTTATGTTGCTGTTTTATTTATTTTTCTTATATTTGTCAAATTTGGAAATGTTGTCAGCAATTTGCAAATTCCCCACCTGTTCTGTGCATACATGAAAATAGCCTGAGTCTCTGCTCCTTTCTAAATGACTTTCAATGTATAGCAAGAATGCACAGTGTTGACAGCTCTCCAATTTTAGCACAAGTTTCATTATCCTTTTTTTTTTTTGAGCTAAGGCCACCTATCCCAAAATAAAAGATGTGCTGCTTTTGGTTGGGATTTTTTTTTTTTGTGCAAATATGCATGAAAATGTCTACTTTTTTTTTTTTTTTTCCTTTTTGTTTTAGTCAAGAAATTTCAAGTGCATCAAGCAACTCTAAAAATCCACCACCTTTAAGGGGATCACAAGATTACTTGTGATTCTTGTGTTCTGTTTGGAAAAGGAGGCAAAGATGTTCCAAGCCTTCATACAGTAGGGCAAAAAAAAAAAGTTTGGAATGCCATTTCCACCCAAGCAAGGAATGGAAAGCTTAGTTACTATTTGAATATGGGGGTTTTTTTTTTAGAAGGAGTTTGCCCCATAACTTTTTTATGTGTTAGATTTGGAAATCATGGAATCACAGAATGGTTTGGGTTGGAAGGAACCTTAGAGATCATCCAGTTCTGCCATGAGCAGGGACACTTCCACTATCCCAGGTTGCTCCAAGCCTGGTCCAACTTTGCCTGAAGCACGTCCAGGGCTGGGGAATCCAGAACAAGGTTTGTAAGAAAGAACCATATTCCTTTTGACGGGGTAATGATATGAATGATACCCACAGTGGCAGAAAAGAAAAAAAAAAAAGATATGAAGGTTGCAGCAAGGTAGCAATCACCTCCAGGTGAAGGTAGGAATTTTGTCTGCTTGAAGTTGTGACAATCAGCAAAAATAAAGCAAAAAAAGTCAAATCAGAACAATGACAAGGCTTAGTATCTAGGTCAGCTGTGGGCGGACATTTCCACAGATCTGTTCCTTGGTAGATCTCCTTTTCTTTCAGTCTGAAAACTGTGATGAAAAGTTCATCAGATACCTAAAAGAACTGGTACTAAAGACTTAAGTCTTTAGGGCCCTAAATTCAGCTGGAATTCTGTGCTGAGCATTCCTGTCCTTTAAATGACTGAGATTCAAATCCATGATAAATGTGGAGCTATGACAGAGCCCTCCTGGCTAAACTGGGAATAATGGAGTTAAACCCTCCTTCAGATAGTCTAGATTAGTTTAATTACCACAAAGCTCCAAATGCTACTCCTCACACTGAGTTCCCGGGTTCTTTGGGTCTTGACTGGTAGGTTTGTTTTGCTGATGTGCATAAATATCCCTAAAGAGGGATGCATTTTTCTGTTCTCCCTTTCCCTCACTGGTGTTTCCCCAAGTTTCTGTCCCACCAGACAAATTTTCTCCACACTGGTTGCTTTGTTGCCTCTTCTTTTCCTCCAGACCTTGGGTCTCTTTCTCCTTGTGACATACAGTCTCCTCTTTAACCGTTGCCTGTACCCATCCACCAATGTTTCCATCCCCTTTTACTCTTTCTTGGAGTGGGAATCATGCACTCTGCCTATGGACAGCTTAATTCTGTGAGGGGGACTTGACTGCAGCCCCAGTGAAAAAAAAAGAGATCAATATAAAATTTATTGGCGGTATAAGGGCATCGGTTTGCAGTGTCTCCATAAGGTTGCCTGAAGAGTTTAAGACCCTGAAAGACCCAATGTTGAAAGAGTTGTGCACAAAATCTGCATTCTGTGTGGATGGAAGTCGTGGCTTTCAAGTCCATTTCCCCCAAGAGCTCTGGCGAGGTCGGACCTGGCGACTGACCCCGTTCAATGAGAGGAACTGTGAAATTTAGATCCAAAATCCGAAGCTGGTTTAGTTCAGGTTTTATGATTCCTGTCCTTACCATGCTGGTCTTGACAGATTAAGAGAATTACCCATGCTCCTCTTATTTACACGGACGAGTTGGTTTGTGATCCCCTGTGGAGCTCATTTCAAAACCCCCTTGTGCCTGGCGAAGGAAGAAACTTCAGTAACCATCAGCTGTGGCATTGATCCTTCAGAAAAATTAACCAACTGAACTGAGACTTACTGTGAAATCAGTGATGCTCAGCAGCCACTAACTTCATTTGGAACTCACCAGTGTTAATGCATTTAAAGTATTGATCCTTCCTCGTGTGCTTTGCAGCCCCGGCTCCCTTTTGGCATTGCAAACACAAAGGCAGCTCTCTCCAAAGCCAGGATGAGCAAGCAAAACCCTTCAACCCCGAAAACAAACTCATTATTCAAAATGCTTGTTGGGCTCGCTGCAGCAATTGAATTGATTGGAGGGAAAAAAAAATAAAAAGGAAACAAACCCACTGTGGCAGAAAAAAAAAAAAATCAGATTTTTTCAGAGCATAGGAAAGGAACAGGCAGAGGAAATATCCTGATGTCTGAAAGAAGCAAATCTTCCATCAAGTACCCATAATTTTTTGCTTTATTATTGCATTATTGTTGTATTGTTGTGTTTTTTAGTTATGTGTAGCACGTGGGATTGAGAAGGAGCACTCAGAGCTGTGGCTGTGCTGAGAATTGGATACTTAAAACCACAAGGACCACAGGATTTGCCCAACAGCACTCCTAGCACTTTTGCAGGTAGTTTTGGAGAGGACCCCTTTGCCCCTTTCACATCCCGGGCTCCTAAAGGAGAGGGTTAGCTTTTAACTGATTACTGAACCTGATTTTTCAGGTGGAGTTTTTTGGGGTTTTGTGGTAGGTTTTTTGTTTGTTTGTTTGTTTGTTTGTTGGTTTTTTTTTTTTTGGTTTTTTTTTTTTTTTTTTCTCTTGCAGCAATAAATGAGCCCTCAAATGAAAACTGCAGCAGAAAGCAGAGGAGCTGCAGTTTGCAGCCCACTCTCTGTGCTTTCCAGCATTCCCTGGGCTTTGCAGTGAGTTTGCTTACACAGTGCTTTCCCTTGCCCTATTTAAGTGCCTCTGCAGTGTTCTCATGGTGAATTAGGTTACTCTGTAGAAAAGGATACTGCAAATCCCCTTCTCTGGTTCAGTTGCTCCCCTTTCCCTGCATGGCAGGCTGAGTGCTCTCTCTCGTTATCCAGTTTTTGGAAAATTTCATCCACATTGTGGGGGCTTCTACACAGCAGAATCAGTTTCTCCCTTGGATTAATTTCACTCCAGAAGCTACTGGTTCTCCAGCTTCCCCACAGGCTCCAAGCCTTCTCCACTTCCAGCTCTTAAACTGTTTTTAATTCTTTTATCCATGTATCCTGTGCAATCCCTGGCTCCAGATCTCAGCAGTGATTGCACTTAGTTTATGATCTTTGTCTTTAAATGTCACATCTGGGCATCTTCAGAGGCACACATCTCACTCCTTAAAATATGCAGGTGTCTTCTCCTGACCTTCATTAGTGCTGTGACAGATTCCAGCCATCCTGCTCGTTAGTGCATTATTTAGCTGCCTGTCAGCCACTCTCTGCAGCTCCCTGTTCCTTCTGATGCAGAGATACAATAATTGGCTGCTTTGTTTTTCAGGCATCTTTAGCATTACTTGAACCTACTAAAACTCAGCCAGGCTGAAAATCCAGCAGTTTTTCAGGCTTGTTTGTAGAGGCCCCATTATTTTTAGTGACACAGGATAGCTTGGGATGCGTGGAGGGGTGAAAGGTCTGTGGCCTAGACCCCGCACAAAGGTGACTTCACTTACTTTCAACAACGTCTGCTGGTCTCCAGGAAACACACAGCAGTGCTGCAAAACTTCTCTGGCAAGAGCCAGCTAGTTCCTGATCCCTTTTCCAGCACAAACCAAAATGAGGCAGCTCTAAGTGGTCTCTATTTGAGATACACTCCCCAAACATTGTGGAAATGCTCCAAAAAGACCTTTCTTCTAATTCTTCTGTCTGTACAAAAAATATCTGACTTTTTTTCCCCCCTATTCTTCAGTAGTTGCGGTGTTTACACAAACTGTTCTCTGGTACAAAAGCTCACGCTGGTTGCTGATTTTTTTCTTTTTTCTCTTATGTCCTTTCACCTGCGTTCTCTGCTGCCTGGTTTTGTTGGGAATAAATAGGATCAGGCATGTGGTAGCATATGTGCCATCTTGCTCCCATATGGATTTGCCAGCCCTGTGATGGAAGGAAGGCTCCAATACCTCTCTCAGGGTTGGACAACTGGGCTGAGCAAACCTGAGGTGCAAAATCTCAGCGGAGAAGGGAGAGGGCAGGATTTTTCTTCCTGCCCCTTCTCCCTACTCCTTGAAGAAAGATGCTGGTTTTGGTGTGAGAACACCCAAGGTTGTGCCCAGCACTGATAAAGCCCCATACCTTCAGCGTCTTTTTCCACTTTTTATGCTGATTTCTCTTCCCCTGCCCACTGACCAGGCGCAATTCCTGACCTCTAGAGGACTGGGAGGTCACCGTGGTTCAGTCTGCCCCTGAGCATCAGCAAAACAGGAGGGGAAGACCCGCTGGAGACTGTGCTGTGTGAGGGCTTGTGTGTTTTAGATAGAGAGCACAAGCCTAATTTATTATGAAACAGAAGTTAGCTTTACATTTTCATAATTAGGGAGGATGCTAATGTTGCATGATTGGAAAATGTCACCCTGCACAACTAATTTGAGGCCTAATTGAAGTTCAGCATCATCTGCAGCTCCTCCAGTGATAACTTTTCCACAAGGTGCTGCAGAGATGCAGAGAGAGTGGTTGGCAGGGAGTCGTTTATCACCTTTCCCAGCAGACAGAGGGATCTGGGAGGAAATGACCAGAGAGAATCAATCCTACAGGCCTGAGCCTCAGGCTGGTGGAACAAAGCACTCCACATAAGCACGAATGCAGGGTTAATTAACCCGGGGCTGCTGCAGAGGACAATGCCTTTCTCGGGCATTCTGTCCAGCAGCTGCTGAAGGAATTTGGATTGGGTGTGTCACCATCACAACACGTATGGATGGGCCTGCCCTTATCTGAAGCGCAGGGGAATGCTTTGTGTTCGGAATACAGAGGAGACAAGGGCCACAAAGAAGGCACAAAAAAACCCCACTTCAAGAGTCACATCTTTGCCATCCAAGATCTGTGTTACCGTGGGGAAAAGCCAAGCCTTGCTCTGGTTTCAAGCGCTGTCACACCACTCACGCTTAGTCAGGCTTGATCTAAGAAAGAAAAACTGTGATTGAAACTCTTTTCAGACATCCAAGGTTTATCCTTTCAGTACTTAAAGGAGGCTTATCAAAAAGAGGGAGGGAGACTTTTTATGTGAGCAGGTAGTGATAGGATAAAGGAGAATGGTTTTTTAACTAAAAGAGGAGAGATTTAGATTTGGATTTTAGGAAGAAATTCTTTCCCGTGAGGGTGGTGAGGGCCTGGCACAAGGTGCCCAGAGAAGCTGTGGCTGCCCCTGGATCCCTGGAAGTGTCCAAGGCCAGGCTGGATGGGTTTGGAGCAACCTGGGATGGTGGAAGGTGCCTCTGCCCATGGCAGAGCAGCTCCACAGGTTGTTCCTCCCGACTGGCTCTCTCCAAAAGCAGCTACAGGCATATGAATAATGCATAAGGACAAGTCCAGGGTTTGTTGAGTTTTCTCCCTGGTACTTTCCCTGCCTCCAGCCATTTGAGACTCAGGGACTTCCATAAGTTCTCCCTGAATTTAATAACACTGTCTGCATTTTTCTTTGAACTCCTCTGCTCTTCCCTGAACCCTCGTTAACTTTGAGCACCGACTATATACCCGTGGCAAGAAACTCCACAGCTTGATTGCACTTTCTCTGGGACCCTCAAGTTCCTGCTCTGGAAAAGTCCATGAGCAACCATTATCCACTCATCCTTTCCTTGACACTCTTGGTTTCATGTATTCTATCTCATGCCTTCCTAGTCATCTCTGCAGCATCCTAGATTGTACTCTTGCTCCTCATGGAGAGGTCATTCCAGCTCTTCAAGCACCCCTGCATTTGTCCTTCTTTGAGTCTCATGACTCCCTCCCCTCTTTTCCTCTTTGATTAAAAGTTTTCCATTCACACCTGATGGTCTGGGAGCACTGAGGAGAGGGATCCTAGAAGGTCTCATGAAGATGAAAGCTTCTACATGTCCCCCTGTAACAAATAACCACTGGGAGAGCTCAGGTGTTTGCATTGATAATCTCAAATCAAGCTAATCCTGCTTGGGCAGGATTAACAGGCTACAGCCACAAGAAAACAAACGAGAAGATTTGGCAGGAGGGAGAGAGGGAAGGCTGCCTATTGAGCTGGACTTCATCCCACTGTCATCCTGATCTGAGATCCTAGACAGCTGGAGAAACAACAACATAAAGGCTGGGCGCTGCTGGCTCTGACACTCATGAATATGGTTGAGAAAAAATAAATAATTTTTTCTCCTATCCAGGCTCCTCTTCCCCAGCCAAATCTCCACAGAGGAGAATGTTGCTGTTAGCTGGATTGCCCAATGCCCCCACAACATCTCCAGCTTGTCTCAGTCCACAGAGGAGCACCAAAAGTGTGAGATCCCACACCCTCCTCCTGGTCTCCAGCTGCCTCCCCCATCCAGTGCTGGGTAATCACACCTGCTGGGGATGGGCAGCAGCTTCTGGACACCTTCTGACCCCCAGCTTCAGGTGGCTCCTTGTCAGCCCCATCCTGAGGAGACAGCCTGGGGATTTTAGGGTGACTCTGGCTGACACAAACACACAGCGAAATTCAATGTCACAGCCTCACACAAACACAGGTATCCATTTCACTGCGTGGCCTCCTCCAAACCCCAAACACCTCTGACATCTCCCCCCGGCCCCACAGGAATACCCAGAGCATGCCTCATGCATGGCTGCCCTCTGGGAGATTTAACACTGCCAGGGTTATAATGAGACACACACATATCTCAGTTTAATGTCCCAGTGCCACCCAACAGGGGGATCTCACCAGCTCAGCAAAGCCCCCTGCACTACATTAGGGGAGAGTTAATTCACTGGAGGGAACTATAATCTGATTTAAGCCTTACAAGCCAACATTATTATTCTTTTCCTTTCTATTCTTTCATGCTTAAACTGATCCGCTGTCATCCTTTGTCTCTCCCCATCTCCAGCCTGTATCGCTTTCAGGGCAGCCTGTCTCCATTAGATTTTCCATCTCCTAATATTCAATTTAATTTTAAAGCTTGTCCATGCTCCCTCCCTTTCCCCCTTCCCCTTCCCCTCCTGACCTGCAAATCCCCCACCCCTCCCCGATGACACAGCTTTCTTCCTGGTTTCCTCCCTGTGATTTCTCCTCCCTTTCTTCATTATCAGCGTGTCAGATTAGGATCTGACAAGAAAGTAGAATCGACTGTTCATCCAGGGCTTTACAGCATAAGCAGGATTAGTTACCCTGATCTAAAGGGCATTTTCATTTTTCTGTAGCTGGAATACATCTAAAGATTCCCATCATCCAACCAAAGATGTGGACTCCTGGCCTTTTCCACTGAGAAATGGGCAGTTCATCAAAAATTGCTCCTTGGTGCTGTAAGGGCTCTCAGGGACATGAAGGGGAGAGAGAGCTTGTGTTGGAAAAATCCAGTTTTACAGAGATGGGGCAACTGAGAGGTGTTTTTAAAAGGTTTTATTCCATTATCAATCTCGGAGAAGGGTGAGACAAAAGAGATGTAAAACTCAACACTATTTCAGCAGAAGCTAACTTATTTCTTTGTTAGAATACAAAGAAATAAATGTTATTAATATTTTATAACATTTATTACTGTTGTATAGGTTTTTCAGCCTATTAGCTTTTGCCACACAATGCTGCCAATACTTCTAACACCAATCACCTATTATTTTACTTCACGTGGTCTTGTTACAATGGATCTTTCACAGTTCTGATTTTCCAAAATACCTGGTCTGTTTGCAAAGCCATGGTTTGAAACTTGTTTCCAGTCCAATTTCTCCTCAACAATGTCTTCTCCGTTCCAGGGCCTTTCTGAGTCAGCACACCTTATCTCAGAGTTTGCATACAGATGTACAAGACTATGTGAGCTTTCAGCCAGGCTTTGAGAATCCTCTGAAAATCCATTTCTCACAAGCTTGGACAGAGGAAATGTGGGAGATTAAATCCCAAGGCGTGATGGAGTGGGAGATGTTTGGACCTACAGCAGCCTCACCATGGATCTCTCTCATCCCAGGGGATATTTTGCTATTCAAAATCACCCGAGGAACAGCAGCAAACCCCAGCCCACGAACATTCCTACTCCCTCCTGCCAAGGAAGGGATGTCACAGACCAACCCACCTCAATCACAGGGTAAAAGACTTGCTCCAGGCTGGAAAGAGTGAATTGATTGACACATTTTAATGATGAGGCTGATTTCCACACCACGGCACAGATTTTCCTGATGGGACCCACTGGCCTCCAAATTCCTGGCCTGTAAAATCCCTGTGTTTACTGCAAACTCTCTGTCTGATTTATCCACAGAGTCCACACCACAAATGCTCCATCTCCAGCCATAAACCTTTAAAATTGGAAATGGAGCACAGGGGATGGCAATGCAGAAGCAGAATAAAGGTAAAGAGGGTTGGTGTTTCCTTGTGGACTGAGGGAGTGAGGGCTCCTGGTTGTCCAGAGTGGGGGATACAACAGGATAACCAAGGTGAAGTGATGTGTTCCTCATGGGCTGAGGGCACAGATCCATCCCTGCTGCTCTGGCCCTCACAGAGAATGCAGGGTGAAGAACCAAGGGTACAAAAAACATGAGTTGGGACCAGCAAGATTTTGCCTTCCTGTGCAGAGTTTGCCTTCTGCTCTCACTTTGGCATCTAAGCTAGATCAACAAATACACATAATTAAGGGATATCTTCTCCCCTGTCACACAGGAGTTCTCCCAGCACCCAGGGATCTGGGCTGTCAAAGCAAGACACTGCTCCTGGCTGAGGTCATTGGCAGAAGATTCAAAGTAAAGTGTTGGTACACTCCAAGACAGAGGGAAAATAATTTGTTCCCCCATAGCAAGATATCCTCCTAATAACTAAGAGATTAATTTAAAGTCTGAAGCATAGGATGTTAGATTCCCCCTGTGAGTTTTTTTATTTTACATCGGCTGTTACAACTTCAGATGTTCAGGTTATCCTCATAAATGTCCGAGCCATCCTCGTGTCTGGCTGAGTTCCTGGCCTCATTGACATCTTATGGAAATGAGTCCCTCAGCCTAATTACACTTTGGAAGACAAGAGATTTCCTTTGCATTGAATATCTGTCTCATTCCTGTCTTCTGAGACAGAGAGAGCCATTCTCAGCCTACCTCTCTCATTTTACGTGCATCCTCTTGTCTCTGCCCCTCCCCCCCCCCTTTCCAATATACCAAAGTGTAATTTCATTGGCTTTATTTGCAGAAGACATTTCTCAGGAAGTTAATCCTTCTTATTTTTCCCCACAAAACCTCCCCTGTGTCCTCCTACAGATGTGGTGACCTTCCAGGTAAGTTGTGGCTGCAGTGATTTATATGATTGCAATGCCAGATGTTCTGTCATGTTCACCAGTTCTTTCCGTGTGCCATAAGGAAATGCCACAAGGATATGGTATAAGGAAGGACTTGGTCAGTAAAGCTATGGCATAAAATACCCAATGAAGTATCTGGGTAATTTTTGGAATACAGCTGTCCACGGATCTGGGGCCTCTGCTGGGCTGACTGGGTCCCTTCTTGGTATAATATAGTCAAATGAGAGCTCAAAAAAAGCCAGTGAAAAGCCTATTTTTGGTTTTTTTCCGTGATGTTTTATTCTGGGAGAGTTGATTTTCCAGCTGCCTGAAGCAGCCCCTGGTGTTGCCAGAGTTACTGGGAGAATCTGATGGGTGAGGAACTTTGTAGAAGATGCTCTGAACTTCTTAGGGTAAGGATAGGTAAACATGGGACATAAATGGGTGTTAAATATGTACAGAAAAGGGATGGCTCCTTGACCCAGAAACTCTCCAACCAGCCCCTCAGAAATTTAGGGATAGGCTGTGTCACTGACAGTCCCTTGTGCTCTGTATTCCTTTCCTTTAAGCAAGATTTCTCTTAACGGAGCTGATTTGGCTTAAGCTGAAGACTGAGTCGAAACAGGCTACAAGACACTGCAGAAAGATCAAAGGGAGTTAAAAGTGAGTGAGAAAAGGGAAATGCACGAGCAGGAGAGGGGAGCAGCATGAAAGGGGGGCTCAGGTGAGAGTCTAAACCACGTTGTTCACATAAAAGGGAAGTCTGCAGAAACTCTGTTATTGTCCATGTGATTTTCTCCCAATCTGAGCATAGAAGCGAGAAGCAGAGGAACTTCTTCCCCATGTTCCATTAAAATGCCTCTCATTTTCTCTCTGCCGCTGCTAATTTCAGAGTCATTAGGGGAGCAACTGCCAAGACACCTTTGTCTGAAGTGCTTTTGTGAGACCAGATCTCCAAACCTGCAGGGTGAGGACGGCTCTGCCACCCTCTCTGGTGACCCTGGGACACTGAGTGTTCACCCTGAGCCAGCAGATCTCACTGTGAAGGCCAACAACAGACACCAGGTTTTAGTCCACAGCAGTTTGGAGTAACCAAACAGAGGCAATTTCATGACTCCCAGCTGGGGCTGTTCCAGCCCTGGAAATGTTCAGGGACAAACTAGATGGGGCCTGGAGCAACCTGGGATAGTGGAAGCTTGCCCATGGCAGGGAGTTAGAGTTAGATGACCTTTAGGATCCCTCATCATGAAAAAAAATTCCTTCCTTATCTCCATTCTGATACAACTCAGTCTAGAATCCTATAATTCACCTTAAAACCCCAAAGCAAACCCATCTACCACTTAGAAACAAACAAATAAACAATCAATAAACCCAACTCAACCCACAGGGGTGAGATCTATAAGTTTTATCTCTCCATTTCCTTACAAATCACTGACTTGGGCAGACCTGAAGAGCTGGGTGAATTTTGATTGACCTGACACCTGCACTTATGGATAAGAAGCTCCCAGAGCAGCTCAAGAAGAGATGAAACAGTGCCAGGCCTATTTAAAGCAGTGGTTTTAAATTTAATTTCCTAGCTGGGGGAGTTGGGGGAGGGATAGAAGGCAACAGCTGTCTCATTATACCACAGAGGGTTCCTTAAGTGAAAACTGAATAGATTAGTCATGGAGAAAATTAAGACAAGGTCTTTAAGCCATCAATATCTCCCAATTTGAGTGCAGGAGGAAAGGGAGTTGGTATTTTACTTCAATCTCCATGTCTGGGGGTTCAAAGTTTATTTTTAAATGTGTCTCAGAGCCAGATGTGAAATATTTTCTTTGCCCCACTTTTGTTTAAAAATTTCCAATCCAGCAATGATGTTTTTCCATCAGTCCCAGAACCAGTGTGTGGGATTGGAGAAGCTTTCAGAAGACTGCATTGCATTTTTGGTGGATTATTTGAGTTTTCCTTCCAAGCAGAAAGTCAGGATCAGTTCTGCCTCCCATCAAAAGATTGTATCATAGCCAATGTCTGCAGATCCATCTCATCACTTCAACAGAAAGACCTGCAGGTGTCAGGAGAGACGTAAGCATGGTTTGGGGGTGTTTTTGATGGTTTGGAGACTCCCCTGAGCATTTGCATCTCACCACCAGCACTATGGGGAAATGATCATTGAATGGTTGGTTCTTCTGACCACCGGTTTGAGGCTGTCTTGGTTTTCCCAAGGAGCTTCCCTTGGAATGGAGAATGTAAACCCCCTCCCTCCAAATTATTATTATTTTGCAATTAGGGTGCTTTCAGGCAAAGATATGGGAGTAGGAATGACAGTTCCTTACTAGGAATATTAAGAATACAAATGTAGTAGTACAAAAAACCAAGCAAGCAAACAAACCAACAAAAATCCTAGAAGCCCTGACAGAGTCAGAATACAACCTGATGCCCTGTTGGTCAGGGTGTTGGGAGCAGCCCAAATAAATCTTCCTGCACTAACAGATGTGGTTCTGTTGGAGTAGAGATGATCCTGTAGAAGGGTCGAGTGGTGGTGAGATAGGCCTGGTTTTCCTCTGGGAATCCAGTGCAGACAGGCTGTGCTGGAGCTCCAAATATCAGCTTTCATCCAGGTGGAAATGCTGGGCTCCTCCCCCTAGTTGGAGCATCTCCCAGTGGGATGATGGAATTGTATCAGTCATGCAGTGAGCCTTGATGGCCCATGAACAGCAGATATCCCCAGAAGGGAGGATGGATCATGGAAGAGATAAGAACACTGCCCCACCTGGTTTAAACAGCTAGCCCATTAACAGATGACACCCACCCCTTCACCACCTGAGTTATGAGGAACGGGTTATACAAGAGCTAAAGAAAACACCTCCCCAACCAGTTTCAACAGATGGCAAATAGAATACACATTTTTGGTTACATTTTGCAACCCAAGACAGAGGTGGTGGCTCTCATGTCCTCCAGGGAACCACAGGGTGGTTAAGATTGGGAAGGAGCAGTTGGGGTCATCAGCTCCAACCTCCTTTCCTCATGCTGGCTGTGCTCCAGACTCCAGTCAGGTCTCCAACTCTTTCTCTCTTTCTTGTCCTCTTCCTGCTCCCCCTTGGCAGCTCCCCAAAAGATTTGACACAGCAAGATGAAATGTGGTAGAGAGGGAGGCCCAAATGGACCTTTGCCAACTGCCCCAAATAATTTTTGGTCACACCAATTGCCAGTTTGGGGTGATCAAGCAGCCAAGGCATTCATTGGTAGAGAGGATGTTGCGTGAGCATGTCAAGAGCTTTGCTGAGGTTAAGCTGTCTCACATCTGCTGCTGCTCCCCTGACCCACGGGGGTCATTACACCGTCATAGGAGGAAATTAGGTTGGTTGGATGTGATTTGTTCCTTGGAAATTGAGGCCGGATGCTACTTATCCCCTTACCATTCTCTAGGTGCTAAGAGACAGATTGCTTGACTCTTCACTCCCAAGATTTTTCTGAGCACTGAAGCCAGGCTGATTTTTCCCTAATTCCCCAGACTCTCTTTTCCTTTTACTCTCTTTCAGGAGGATGATGTATTTGCTAGGTGATAATAGCTTTACATTTCTACCAGACCTTTAGGTTCAAGTTGACAGAGGGTTGTTCTGCAGCGCTGAAGGTCCTTCCCCTGGGATGTGGGATCTTCATCATATGAAGATTCAGTGATTTTAGTTGCCCCATCCTGGAGCCAAGTGGGGCAGCTCTGCCCCAAGCTGAGGGGCTCTGTCTGGTGCAGTTTCTCAGGAGAAACTCTGGGAAAACCAGCTCCTTGTTTGCTTGAGTTTAAATCAAAGCAACCTGTTACTAGGCAAAAGCTGTTACGAAAGAAAGGCAGAGAAATAAAAATGTACTCAAACTCCCTTTTTTCTTTTTTTTTTTTTCTTTTTTTTTTTCTTTTTGGTTGTCCAACCTAAGTATCATCTCTGTAAAGATTTTAATTTTTTTTCCTTTAATAACGAGCCGCCGCATTGTTCTCTCCCTGCGCCCTCATTGTTGTGCCCCTGAAAACACAATTAGAGTAGATGGAGTATTGCTAATTTCGTTTTGAAGGATGTATTGTGGGGAATTAAAAAAAATAAAGGAGAGGGGGGGACCTTGTGCTCACCGCTGTTGCTGCGAACAAAAGCAGGCAGGGTTCAGACAATTGTCTGCCTGGGATGGGCTCTTGTTTCCTGCCTGAAGAGAATGAGCAGGACACAGAACAAAGCCCGGGCTCAACGTCTCCTGGAGTATGCTCCGATGGCCAAAATGTGAGGGTTGCTGTGTGTGAATAGCACGAAACAAAGGAGATTTTAATTGCAAACATTGATCATCCCCTTCGGTCTCTGGCAGGGGTTGCTATGGCTTCATCACTTGGAAGCTTTGCTCGCTGAAACTTTGCAAACGTTTTTTAGGGGGCCTCCATCATGTGACCTTGTCAAAATGACAGAAAGTTGTTTTCCCCCTCCCCCCCCCAACAATAACAATCCAGCTTTTCTTTTCCTCCTTCTTTTTCTGTTTTAAGGTTGTGGCAAAACCCCGTTAGCTGCGAGCCTGCCGAATTTTCACTCTCATCTGACCAAGCTGCAAGAAACCAGGACTCCTGTGACCTCAGGCTAAAGAATAAGGTGGTCTCTGACTTTTTCCCTGCTCATAAATTCTGTTTGGGTAGATGAAGGTAGCAAAAGGTCTGTGTTGTGGCCTCGCCAGAGATCTGCTAGCTGGGAGCTCTCCTGGGAGGCCAGGAGAGAGATTGCATCTGCCTCCTGGAAAACCTCTGCAAATACCAGGCTGCAGAGCAAATGGAGCAGGCACAGCCTCCTGTGAGCACTTGGCCAAGGAAGGGGGACGTGGGGCAGGCAGTGAAGGTGGGTAATGAGTAGCTCTGGGTCTGCCAAGCACACAGAAATGGGAACCAAACAATCCAGGAGCAATGCTCTGATCCTTCGTGCCTTGCATCCACACTGCTGAGCTCCCCCGGTCTCCACATCAGGGTGTTTTTCTGTTGGGAACGGCCCCAGAATGGGTTAGCCCCTGAGCTTGGCTGGAGTGGGATTCAGGGAAGTCCTGTCCACAGAGACAGGGAAGTCTCTGACCACAGAGCCAGAGCCATTGCTGAGAACATGGGTGGTGAAGGATCAGTGCTTGGTTATAGCCAGAGCTTCGTTAGGTCGGTGATAGCTTAGTTGTGATGTTTGTCTCAGATATGAAACTTTTCCTAGCTACTTTTACAGTGAGGACAGCAGGGAAGATGTTAATGAGGAGCAGCATCATGCCTTGGTTACAATATTTACACACTCAGAGGCACCTGAGGGCTGCAGGACAAAGCTGAAGGGAAATAACGGAGAGAGAATATCAAGACATGCTGTTCAGGAGCTCTGGAGTGCTCCAGCACCTCTGTCCAGCACGGCTCAAGGTTTCCTGACAGCAGCAGAGCTAAGCTTAAAGCTCTCCTCCTTTGATGCTTTTTCTCTGCAGTGTCATTCTGACTGCCTTTCCTCTTCCATAATAAAATGTGCCCTCTCACTTCTCCTTCCTAAACATCTCCTGTCCCTCTCTGTGCTCTTTTGTCTCTGTCCTTTGTTTGTTTGTTTGTTTTTCTAGACAACCCAAGGGTATTTTTCCTGAAGATTCATCTGGCTTGAAGGTACACTTACCTGTGTCCAATGAAGCTTTGATCCTTTCACCATCACTGGAGGGAAGAAGGCACATTCGTGGAATGTTTAATTCAAGTCCCCATCTGAAGCAGATCAAGGAAACTGTGTTGGGTGACGTGAAATCCAGCCTGGCAGGGTACCTGTGACCTCCTCAAAAGACAGATTTTGGGAGGGACAGCACTGGCAGAGGATCCTGAGCTATCTCCTGCTCTGCATCTTTAGTCTGTTTGCCCTGGAAATTGTAGCTGGAGGTTCAGGTGTGAGTGAACTGGACAAAGGCAGCCTGGCAAGTTCAGCTGTGGCTTGCTCATTAAAGTTTCCTTCCACCTTTCTTCAATTTAAAAACATTTTTATGAGGTTTTCCCTCTGCAGATAACTGTCCCTCACACAGCTCCCACTTCCTGGGCCCAAAGCATCTCTGAAGTGAGGAATGCTGGTCTGGAACTATGCTGCAGGCTTTGCTAATGTCAAAGTACATCTGGGTTTAGCCACAAATGTAGCTCTGGTTGCTGTCAAAACTCCTGTGTGCCCCATCTTCTCACCCAGCAAGAGCTTTCCATCAGCTTCCTCCAGAGCCACAGGGGAGTCTCTGCCAGGGCCATTGGTGGTGGAGGCTGAGGACTTGCTGTGTGCAGTGGTACAGGAGAGGAAAGCAGTGCTAGGAATTACACGTTTGGTGTTGTGGCACTGGGGGAAGGAAAAAACCCTCAGTCTCACACAATGCTTGATGTTGTCCAAGGTGAAAACACAGGGTGAATAATTCCAGGCCAGAGTTTGTTGTGTAACCCTAACCAAAACCTTGGCTCCATTTAGAAACCTTTTGTAGGGTAAAAAGAGCAGCAAAAGTCTGACTGTTGATGCTCCAAGGGCTGGAGCAGCTCTGCTCTGGAACCAGCTGGAGAAAACTCCAGGGAGAGCTCAGAGCCATTTCCAGAGCCTAAAGGGGCTCCAGGAGAGCTGGAGAGGGACTGGGGACAAGGCTTGGAGGGACAGGACACAGGGAATGGCTTTACACTGACGAAAGGCAGGTTTAGATTAGATATTAAGAAGAAATTCTTTACTATGAGGGTGGGGAGGCCCTGGCACAGGGTGCCCAGAGAAGCTGTGGCTGCCCCTGAATCCCTGGGAGTGTCCAAGGCCAGGTTGGACAGGGCTTGGAGCACCCTGGGATAGTGGAATGTGTCCCTGCCTGTGGCAAGGGATGGGATTGGAGGATCTTTAAGGTCCCTTCCAACCCAATTCCCTGTGATTCCCTGTTTCTGTTTGGCACTCTGGCCGTGCAGAGCTGTCAGACTGGGACACGGACACTCCCAATAATCCCCCTCCTTCACCAAGTCTCTCCATGCACGAGGTCATGGGGATATCAACACCAATAAAGGTCCAGGCTCTGACAAAGCAAAGGCCTCTTTGCTGATGTGCAGCAGACACAGGGCAGAGTGCCTGGCTCCTGTTAACCCCTGACACCTGCTTTCTGAGCGGTCCTGGTGGTTTGTTTATGGAAAACAGACCTGATGTGTCCTGGGAATCTCAGCGGCTCCCCGGGGTCTTCAGTGCAGTGCTGGGGCTGTGTGTGGGCCTGGCTGTAAAGCAGCATGGGAAAGTACAAATGCTACTGCAGGGAGCGCATTTATAATAAAATTTAGAATGTTTTTCAGTCATTTACACAGAGACCTGCCAAATATCTGGAGTTTGTCTCTGATTTTATTTGGAGTTTCTGTGTGCGTGTGTATGTGTGTGCAGGCACAAGTTCTGGCTGGGAGATGCTGTTGCTTTAAATTCCTACCAGCATTTGCAAGTTTCCAGCCCTACAGGGACAATTTCACAGAATAACTCCAGTTCCCTGTAAACGTTTCAAGCCTTTATTCAGCCCAGCTCAATTCCCAACAAGCCCTTTTGCCCCATATTCCTTATGGACTGGCTCTCCATAGCTCCCTCTGTAGCACTTTCCTTAAGCTGAGTGGCTGAGTCTCAAACAAACAGGGAATTTAGGAGGGAAGTTTAATCTTCCTGCATCTGGGCTTTGTTTCCCAAAGAGCCACGAGCACAGCAAAATGCTCATCATTTTCCCCAATCATTCCCAGATTTGTGAAGGGGCTTTGAATTCCTTGGATGCTTGAAGAAATCACCTCACTCAACCATTCCTGTTCCAATAAAACACTAAATGGATTTACTTTGCTGAAAAAAAAAAACACAAACCAACAAGCAAAAACAAAAACAAAAAAACCAACAAAAAACCCAAAACAAGCCAACTCTGTGAATGGCTTTTTATTATGTTTGACTTAATGCTGGCATAAATTCTCCCAAATTTATTTCAAGTTTGCTTGAAAACCTCATTTGCCTAATTGTAATAATAAAACAACATCATATGCAGATGTCTCCTGTCTTTTTAAAACTCAATTTATTTTCAATTAGCAGTGATTCAGTGCTTGGTTTTTGGGGGGAGGCACGTGGATGGCTGTTGGGGGAAAGGTGTGTGCATCAGGTGGCATCTCAGAGTTGTTAGAAAAACAGCAAATTCGATCACAAGGGATACACAGAACCCATTGCCCTGGTCTGGCCATGTCAATCTGCAAGAGATCAAATCCAAAGCACGAAACGAATATGATCTGGGAGACTGGGAAGTGTCAGGAGAAGAATGAATGGACTGTCCAAAGGGCCGTGACATGGGCAGGTGCTGCCTACCAGTCTTGGGGAGGTCTGGACCACATTGTGAGTCATTTGGGAGATGCAGCCATGCAAATTAGGGGAAATCCAGAGAATATGATGAGATTATAAGAGGAAATGACTCCACTTTAGCCTGCTCCAGACAACACTGAGAATCCTGCTCTGCTCTTTACTCCACAGCTGATGGAGGGCTGAGCACCTCAGTTAAACCTTGCAGGCACTGCTTTGGGGAAAATAAATGGCATCAGCTTCATTTAAGAGAAACTGAGACAGAGCAACTCTGCCCATGGCAGGGGCCACGAGGAGAGGTTGGAACTGGATGATCTCTAAGGCCTCTTTCAACTCAAACCATTCTGTGACTCTGTGGTTATGTGAACTCACTGACTGTACTGTGGCCGCACTGAGTAACAGGATTATACAGAGTTACGAGACAAACCCTTTCTCTCCATGTTGTGGTTGTTAACAGGCTCTAAATAAGAGTCAAAACTGAGCTGGTGTGGAGCAGAGCTGCCTTCACCTGCTGTAGGATTTGAAGTGACTTGAACCAGGCTGAAACCAATGTAGCTGCAGCAGATCTGGAATAAAATTATCCACCTCCCTGACATGATGCCTTGGGAAGTCTGACCTGGAACAGTGACTGGACAGTGCTAAGAGGATAAAGTAGGTATTTTTTAAAAGGCCTTTAAGGATACAGTGGTATCCTTGGGCAGTACAAGAGCCTGGCCAGGGCTACACCCAAGGTGGACCCAAAATGGTCACAAAATGGATGACTGGTCACAAGGTCTCACACTTTTATAAGTTTTGGTCCATTTGCATATTGGGGCTGATTGCCCAATTACAGCTTGAAGTTATGAAGCTCCATCCTCCTTGTTCTCTCCCCTCAGCCCTCTGTTGTTTGTGCTTTTTTGGGCTTGAAACTTCTTTCCATTGTCCTTGGTCTCCAGCAGGAAAAGGATCTGTTTTGTCTCCCTCCTCCGTGAAGAGAGTTTACTAACTCTTAATATGAGGCTCAGAGCTACACCCCTGGGCAGCACAGAATCTGAAAAACATGAAAGCTCAAACTTAAGGCATCAGACAGACACCTCTGAAAGTCTTTGATGCAGCACATGGAAGAAGCAGAGAAGCTGCAGCATGGCTGAGGTGCTGTGGCTTTGCTTCTTCGCTTCTCCCTGCTGGGATAAATGAGGCAGAGATCTTCCAGAGAAATCAGCATTTTCCTGGCGTGTGTTTGTACAGGAGAGGTCAGACAGGGCTTGCAAGAAGCGCAGGAACATGCAGGGAGAGCAAACCACCACTGACCTTTGCAGGTGTTTGCAGAGTCACATTGGTCATGATGCCCTGGCATATGGTTGGAATTCGAGCCCTTGTACAGCCTTTGGCTACCTTGAGCTGTGCTGAATGAGATGCAAATGAATTGTGATGAGCATGTGGAATTCAAGGAAATGGCTATAAATAATGCATATGACTTGCTCAGGTTTGTAGGTTTCCCAGGCAGAAGTGTTGTGTAAATCATTTAGGGCCAGTGCAAGGTGCCAGGTCAGTGTTTGTGCAGAAAGAGGCTCAGGTTTGTGCCCCACAGCAGCAGTACCCTGAACAGAACTGCCACCTTCTCTCTCCAATTTATCATCCCAAGACTTTTCAGCCCTTGAACTTTCCCAAGACACTCTTGAAGAGTGTCCATCAGTGCCAGCTGCCACTGTGGTGTTCTGAGATGGTCAGCAGAGTGGTGGGAACAGGCTGGAGAAAAAAAAATTATTCAATAGGTTCTTAAAATTGTAGTATCACAGACTGGTTTGGGTTGGAAGAGACCTTAACAATCATCCAGCCCCAGCATGTGCCACAGGCAGGGACATTTTCCACTATCCCAAGTTGCTCCAAGCCCTGTCCAACCTGGCCTTGGACACTCCCAGGGATCCAGGGGCAGCCACAGCTTCTCTGGTCACCCTGTGCCAGGGTCTCATCATTTCACAGGGTGCTCAGCAGCCACCAGCTGTCAACCACCAACCCTACCATCCCTTCTGCCCCTGAGGACATGCTGTTATCCAAGACAAGAGAGTTCCTTTTTCCCATGCCTGGTCTTTCACTCCCTCAGCCTCACTCAGCTGGGAAAGAGGGATGGAGGACTCTCCCAGCCATGCTCTCACCACGGGAGTTCTGCTCCCTGTCTGGTGGTTTTAATTGCTTGAAAAAAATCTGACGGGGGTTTTGTGCACCCTGAAACTCGTCCATTCCTTCCAGGTGCATGAGCTGATGTAGCAGATGATTCCTCCCTCCCTTTGTGCTGCAGATGAGCTGGGAGAATTCATCCTCTCAGCCCCTGCACGGAGCTGTAAAGCACCTTGTAACTGGGTCACTTGAAGGTTTCCAACTCCGAGTGTCTGGGTAAAATCCAACCCTGTGCCGACGTGCGAGGGAGCAGATTAGAATTGGGAATTAATTTGCTTTGGTTTCAGCTCTGTGAAATTTGTGAAAGCAGGGAAGTCTGGTCCTGCAGTCCCGAAGGAAAGACCTGCTGTTGACTCCAACATCCTGGCTTCTGCCATGGGACTGGGAGGTTTCAGAGCCATCTGCCAAAGGGCAGAGGGATCCACGCCTGCTGACTGGGGCACCAACATGAGGCTGAACACGCACAGAACTCACACAGAGGCTGGGAGAGCCCTTGCATGCAAATTACTGCAGGATTAGTGCTTTTAGCATCAGGGTGAGGCTTTTCCTGAGTCTGGCAGGTGAAAATTCAGACACATTTTCATGTGCCTCCTACCATGGTTGAGTTTTGGTTAGAAGCATTGAAGAGAAAACTTAAAATCAGCTCCATGCCATCTCTTTTAACCTCTCCCTTGGAAAGGTCATTTATGGAGTCGACTTAAATGCAATATTTAAGGCTGGATAGCTGCAGCTGAAGCAATAATGTCTCGTGAAATGCTTGGAGCAATCAGAAATCTCCATGTCCTATCAGCCAGTTTATTTTACGATGTCCCTGGACAAAGAAAAATAAAAAGTCGACTTTTGCAGTTATGTTGGCAGGAGAAAAAAGTCTCATGTGGGGATGGGACTTGTAATCTTGCTTGTTCTTGGTCTGCAAATCTGGTCCTTCTGAGCTGAAATAAGACATTTCTGCAGCTCAGCCTGAGATGGTTTTACAGGCTCTTTTCTCTGAGGGTTTCACAACAAGGATTTCAGGGAGTGGTCAAGCTCCCAGGAGACACAGGAAATTCTGTTTAAACATAAAAAGAAAACAAATTATTTTTACTGAGAGGGTGATCCAACACGGTTATGGGTTGCCTGGAGAGGTTGTGGACTCTTCATCCATGGAAATACTCAAAACCCAATTGGACACAGCCCTGAACTTGGTTGAACTCTTCCTACCTGAACAGGGGGATTTGACCAGATGATCTCCAGAGGTTCCTCCATCCTCCAGCAGTTTGAAAATGGCAAATTTTAACTATTTAGATCAAACTTTCTTCCACAGGTCCTTAAGAAGAGAAGAATTCAATCTCACCCTGTTCTCACAACTGCTCTGTGGCACAGACACAAGGAATGATGAAAGCTCCAGTGCAGGGAGGCGATGGAGCTGAGGAGATGAAGATGTGTTTTTCTGTCTGTCAAACTGACTGCTGAGCAGGAGGACAGGACTGGTGCAAACCAGCTCATCAACCAGACACAAAAATGGGAAATCTGGTGTGTTCCAGCTGTTTTACCAGCACTTCCTGTGGATTTGCACAGCATCTTCCAGTGGCTGCAGCTGCTCACTAGCACTTCTCCCTCTGCATTTGGAGTGTTTTAGCAAGCCAGCTGCCAGAATCCAGCTGTTACAGACACACCCAGCCTGCCAGCCTGCTCGTGTTACCTTTAACAGCAATTTGTGCTTCCTCATCAGGGGGCTGAGGCTGGTCAACCAGCCTGGGCACCTACCTCAGATTGACTTGTCTGCTCAGTTACTGACAGCCCAGAAGAGAAGGCAAATGTTCATTCAGTTTAGATGATCCCAGCCCAACTCTAAAAAAAAACCCCTAATCCAGAAAAACAGAGGAAAAAAACCCAATAAAATCTAGGCTGCTTTTCTATGAGACCATCTCCTTTCACTGGCATCCTATGCTTGGTCCTATTTTATTTTTCAGTCCCTTTGCTGCTCTGGTCTCCAGATTAAAGCTGATAGCAATAAAAGCCTTGTCCCTTAGCTTTATGGGGAAAATTATGTATCTGAATCCTGTAGTCTTTTGTTCAACCTTTCTTTTTAGTTTTTAATTTTTTTAAACCAACTTTTTAAACACCCACTCAGTTTTCTCAGTCAGACAAGTGTAGTCCAGACTAAATTTGACCTTAGTATTAAATGACCAATGTGTGGTATCTCTGTTTCTGTGCTGACCCCCTCTTTTCCCCTTATGTTCTCATTCCAAGCCTCTTTTGTTCCACCTGATTTCTAATCTGATTCCTTTCCTCCTCTTCCCATGAATGTTGACTGCAGCCTGCCCCGCTAAACAATTGAATTTGTAAACCAATATATATTGTAATTACAACCTGAAGCTGATTTCCGGGATGTTATCTTTGCCATGAGACTGTGAGGCTGGAAAATAATGAGCAGAGAAGGTGAGTTAGGATGGCTTCCAAGAGAAACTGGGAGAATTATCACAGGGTGACAACCTTTGGGTACAGGCAAGCATCATCCTAAACTAGAGATTTGGTTTCCCTCTCACGGGTTAAGCAGGGACTCTGGGTAAGGCTGTTGCTGATCTGATGAAAAGTCTTGCAAAATTTTCAGGAAGAGACAGGAGCTTTACACATCTACTACTTGGATTTCAGTGCTCCATCAGTTCAATGGCCCCAACCCTTTGAACTCTTGGACTTCCTGAAATCTTTGTGTTTGTTCACTGGTGACTCTCTCAAGCTGATCTGGAAGCCCATGTCACCTGATGTAGGTTGTGGGCCAGCAGAAGCCTGAAGATAACCAAAAAGAACCCAGAGTTTTTTCATTTTGTCTATTCCTCTGTCCCAGGACAGAGCCCATCCTCTCCTGGTTTCTGTACCTGCTTTCACTAACCTTTGACAAGGAGATCTCTACACTGTCAAAGGCATTTTCTTGAGCATTAAATATTCCCCCAATTTCTGCCCTGCATGTCTCTCTTTGCCATTTAAGATCGTTATTGTGTGTATAAGCAGGCACAGGGACCAGTGTTGCTCTGATAATGAAGGATTTTTTGCATGTTGAAGGCCATTCTCAAATTACCTCTCAGTCCTGTTTCCTTCTTCTGAGCAGCCCTGACTTTCCCAACAGGATTTATTTTCTGGGTCCTTTTGTGGCTTTTCCAGACACTCCAGTCACCCCTTTTTTTTTTTTTTTTTTTCTTTTTTTTTTTCCTTTCTTTCTTTTTTTTTTTTTTTTTTTTTTTTGTTTTGGTTTTTTTTTGGTTTGTTTTGTTTTTTGTTTTTTTTTTTTTTGTTTTTTTGTTTTTGTTGTTGTTGTTGTTGGGAGGAGCACAGCTTTTTCTGAAAGCTGTCATTCGCTGTCTCAAGAGAAACAACTTCATCCCAAGGACTTCATCCCATATCTTCCAGAAATTTATCCTGTTTTCTGTGCCAGCTTTCAAGCATCATTCTGAAACGCTGCCCCAACACACACAACACACTGCCCCAACAGATGTTCTGTCCTTGCTCAAATTGCTCCTATTTGCTTTTTCAGTCCATTTTCTCTGCTCCCTGTTCTTTCTCTTCCCTACCAGGTTTAGCACCAGGAAAGTGGGATGTTGACTTTTAAAGCTGGTTAGGGGCTGTAACAGAAACCAGGTGGATAATTGTGGCATGGAATAATAATTTGCCCATCAGTTGATTGCAGCTACTTTGAATTTGAAGCAATCCCTGCTGATGTTTCGCTCAGTGGATTGCTCAGAAGTGGTTTCCTGGACTACCTCTCACATCTGACAGCTGAGCTGTGCAGCCCAGCTATTTTAAAGGAAGAAATTCCCAGAGTCCTGCTCCCAGAATGTCCCTGGATTCAGGTGTTCACCCAGCATCAATCTCTGCTGGAGTGAATTTTAAGCAAGGACTTTTTGGGTAGCCCTGGAATGTGCTCCCACCACTCTGGGTGTGAGGAGGACCTGCTGCTCAGCTCCTCTGAGTTGCTCCCTCTGTGATGGTCTTGCAGCAGAGGATTTTTGGCTCTTTTTTCTTTTTCTGGAATGCTCATGGTCCATCTCCATGGCTCTTCTGTAGTGAGACTGGGACACTTCCTTTGCTCACAGCAGGATTTGCTCCTGTGTTTCCAACACTTGATCCAAATTTCCTCCAAGCAGACACAACTCTGAGCGTTGGTTTGGCTTTCAGGCAACCTCTCCTGGAAGGATTGATGCTCACAGAACCTTGTATTACCCAGCATCCACAGGAAAGCCCATTTTGTCCTCACAGGAACCTATTTTGCACTCAAAAGACCCAGAATTTCCCCAAATCGCTTCCCACTGGAATCAGCAGCTGCTTGAAAATCCTGACCAAGGCTCCCAAGTGCTCACTGCAGGAGTGTGGTTTGGAGGACCCTGGGGATGTCACCAAGCTCCAGTCAGGGTCAGGGTGGAGCTGAGGATATCAAGGTGACACAGGGAGATGTGAGGGATGGACTGAGAACAGATCCCTTGTCCCAAGGGATGATTTTTAAAAAATGTGCAATCCCACACAAAGTCAAATTCAAAATAGGTTAAAATCTCAGTCAGAATGAAACCTGGACAACTGGTGAAACTTGGCAAAAGCTGGTAAAAATGACAAACAATTCCACTCGAACAAACTCATGGAGTTCCCCCCCCCGATTGATGATGGTTTCTTTAGTAGAAAAGTGGTAGGAAATAGCCAAATAAATAGGATCACAGTCTTAAACTCATCTTGGAAGGAGAAAAAAAAAAAAAAAAAAAGGAACCTGTAGATGCAGAAACAGGGAAATTAATTGTGTTTTCTGATTAACAAACACAATTAAGGCAACAAAGCAAGAAAACCTCTGGCAGTGCTGAGGAAGGTTATTTTTATATTTTTCTGATTACATGAGACGGTCAGTGCTGGGTGACAGCTTTACTCTGAGAGCTATTAGAGGGACAGAAGCAGATAACACTACCAACTAATTATTACTGCAATCTGTAATTTTTCTGCAGGGAGCTGGAATTGCAGGGGACCGGGGTGAGAAAGAGAAATAACCAATAACAACAACAACAACAACAACGAACGCGAAATTGAGGGGATGAAGGAGGAAAGTGGAACCAATGGGGAAATTATTTTCATAAAGCAGGAGAGAAAGGATGGGAAAGTTGTTAAGCTGATTTCATGGACTAACACTGGCAGGTCTTTTAAGGTCAAAACAAAGATTAAAGAGTCCTGTACGAGGGAAACCGAACAAACTGTACTGGTGTCGGGAGAAAATAATACATGGCTGGGTTATCAGCAAAAGCCAACAACTATTGCTCCTATTCCTGGAGATTACAGGGACCTTTTAAACTGTGAGGGGAGCAGAACCACACTGTCACTCCAGATGGGATTTGGATGATTAAGTGTAGCCAGGAAAGCTGAACCAGTTGCCCTCAGACTCTTCCAGAGGCAGAGGAGCTGACCACAAATCCTGGTTCTTTTGGGCCATGGTCTGCTTTAGGGTGGCAGGACTGCGGGTGAAGGGGGTTTGCTTTGCTGGGGGCGTCTCAAGGAGGAGAAATGACTCTGAGGTAATTTCAGCTAAAGGAGGGTAGATTTAGATTAAAAGTTAGAGAAAATATATTTATTATAAATGGAGTGAAGCACTGGAACATATTACCCAGAGATGCGGTGGACTTCTCATCCCTGGAAGTTCAAGGCTGGGCTGGATGGAGTTTTGGGCAACCTGGGATAGTGGAAGGTGTCCCTGCCCATGGCAGAGGGTGGACCTGGATGATCTTTAAGGTTCCTTCCAACCCAAACCATTCCAGGTTCCATAACTCTGTGACTCCTGTTCCCCATGGACTATGGCTGTACAGGAGTAGCTTAAGGTTGGATATAAAGGTGATTTTTTTTCTTTTTTGACATGATTTACAGGCTGGAATGATCCCAGGGGGACCTGATTGGGAATCCAGTGTCCTTCCAGCATCTAATGTTACCCACAGCAGGCGCCATCCACCCTCTCTGATCTTGTGGTGGGATTGCCAGGAGGGTGTGCTGTCCCTGCTTCATTGATTTGCGGGCAGGATGAACTTGTCTCAGTGAGACACGTTGATCTTCACCTCCAAAATTGCCTCTGTTCGTCATGTAAACCAGTGGTGGGCCCAGACTACGTCAAGAAGGTTGCTCAGTCGCTTTTCTATCTAAGAAAAACCCCACAAAACTCCATGGGATACTTAAGAGAGAAAAAAATCCAATCATCAGAGCCAAGCAAGCAAGAACCCTGGGGTGGTTTTGTTTTCTTTAGTCTCAGAATCAAAACTGCTCTATGTCCATATTAGTGTTAGGTGGCAAATCCATCCTGCTCCTGTCTGGACTCATGACAAGGGAGGAAAGGATAAAAAATCCCCTGTGGCACCACACCAGTCTCAGACTCCTGTTGTGCCCCTTGGAAGTGGCCACAGAGAGGGGACCTGCTTTCTTGGGTGTGATGGGGCAATCTTGGTGTCATTTTTCCTTTCAAAGGTGTGACAGGAATGCATTAAATCAGTAAAACAAAGAAGGCTTCCAGAAGCTGACTTGTTAAAGGATGCATTGCATTGATCTGTTGGAATTAGTTCCTGGTGTAAGAGGAGAAAAAAGACAGGTGAGTTTTGTGTCTGCTGGGACCAGAGAACAGGAATTCTGTGCCTTCTGTGATCCTGCCAGCAGGCCTTAGAGACAAGATAAATCCGTCCACTTGGCAAGATGACCTAAAAAATGGGTATTTTATATTGTAATTCCAAACCTCTCTCTTCTCCCCACTCCCTTTTTCCTCTTGAGATCTCTTCTGGGACACGAGAGCAGGGAAAACTGATGTCTGTGGCAAGCTACATTGCTGTAAAAATAGAAGCCTACACCTGACAACATCATGAGTGACATCAGTTATGGGATCTCAGGCAGAATGTTCATGCGACCCTTGGAACTTGTTACTCCCTCTTGTGCAGAGCTGGGTGTGCTTCTTGGAGTGTGGAAGGTCAAAATATCTCAAATGTGTGGGTGCTGAGGCAGATTGGTGACATGGGAAAACATTTTGAAGGGAAAAGATTTATTTTTGTAGATTGAGCCATAGGGTGGTTAAGATTGAAAAACATCTTTGAAATCATCGAGTCTAACCCTTCGCCCAGCACTACCAAACCTTATTATTTCCAAATGTCATATCCACACATCTTTTCAGCACTTCCAAAGGTTGGTGACTCCACCATTTCCCTGGGCAGCCTGGCCATCCTTTCAGTGAAGAGATTTTCCCTACTCACCAACCTAAACCTCTGAATGTTTCCTGAGGTGTCAATATCCTTCTGGAAATCATCAGGAAATATTGAAAATTTGAATCCCTGATCCCACGAGAAGTGGGATTCCCTTCTGATATGCAATAAACTATTTTCTCATTGAGCCTAGCATTTAATAACAGTTAAATAGGGCAAAGAAGGAAGGGGGTAATGGGGGTAAAATCAAGCCTCTTGCTGGACCATGATTTCACAAAAACTTCAGTCCATTGAAGGGGCCAGAAAATCCTTCAGGGTGGGATTTCAGGTGTTGTCCATCACACCTCCTGCTTTCCCTGATCCAGGGGAAAGCTGTGCTGTAAAACATTCCTCATGAAGCCTGTGGGTTGCATGTTAAATATGATTTATATCACAGTATAAAACAGTTTATATCACAGTACAGATCATACAGATGTGTGGAGCAGAGTCTCAATGTAGCCCCCAATAATAATTTAGAAATTTCCTTCAAGATCATCCCAGGCATTGAGGTTAGGCTGCCCAGCCTTTTGCTTTTCTCTCTCCCTTCTAAGGTGCCATGCTCACTCCTCTCCTGTCCTCTGGGATCTCACCAGCCATCCCTGAATTACTGAGCAAAAGGAGTGAACTCTCACAGCCACTTCCTTCAGCATTCCAGATAATTCCATGAGGTCCTGGTGGCTCAGATCCATCTGTGTTACCTCCACACCACTCCTGTTTCTCTCACAGGGCTCTTTCTTCTCCATCATTTTTATAATTAATTGTATTGTGTATCAGATCATAATTGACCTTTCTTGCTTCTCTTTACAAGAAGATAGAAATGTCTTATCAGCTTTGTGAAGATATGGTCTACATCATGCCATCCCTGCATCACAGGGGTGATCACATATACATACAGGATGTATATTTTCCCTCCCAATGAAATAACAGACTTGCTCTTTTTTTTTCATCCCCTTATTTTGAATGATTTCCAGATCTTTCTTTTGTTGTTGTAAACTCACTTTTATTCACTCTCTACATTAAACTTCCTGGTTTCATTCCTCCATACTTGCACTTTTCCTTTATTTTTTTCATTAAATTTGCAGCCCTTTTCCCACTAAATGTGTAATTTTTGTTTTTCCTTGCCCAAGTATTCAGGCTTTTAAAGAATTCCTAGTACCACCATCTTGGTCTCCTGCCTTGTTTTTCTCCCTGTGACACTGAGGTTTGCTGATATGGATTTGATGGACTCTTTCAGTAAGAGCCAATATTTATTTCATTGCTACTGAGCCTGTTTACCAAGGAAGCAGCATTATTTCACATTTGTTGCCTACTTTGTCAAGCCTGTTTCTATTTTGCTGTTTCTACTCTTTCGCTTCTTTAATAAAGTGACAGTTACTGCCACTGATATTTCCTGGAAGAAGTTACCTTTCACCTTTAGATTTTTAGCTTTTTTTTCTCCCCTGTATTTTTTCCTTCCCTTTCTGAAATAAAAAAAAAAAAGAAAAACAAAGAAAAAAGAAAATTTCAGCTCTCCCTAGGTCACATGCTGCTGCATTTCTTCTCCAATAAATATTTACATCCCCTGGGACTTACATGGTCTTGTCCTCACCTTCAGCTGCAGCTCCTTCTTTTCTCTATGCCAAAACTGCACCATTTCAATTGTTGGAATTCAATTGTTGGCATTTTTTTTTTGTGTCACTTTCCACCATATTCCTTCAAAAAATGGTCTGAAATGGTCCTGGTATTACACTCAGAGTTTTTTTGTGTGTGAAACGGAGCAGATCCCACGCCAAAAATAAAAAATTATTATCAGCCCAGATATCTAAGTATAATGTGAAAATTAATTAACTCACACTCATAATCCACGCTGATACAGATGAAACTCTGTTATAATAACATTAAAACTGTTATATAAGGAAGCTTTCCAGCATGTACCCTTCTTCTCTGGTCCTGCCAACATCCCTCTGCATCCAAGGACTGACAGATTCCAGCCCCTTCAGGCACAATCAGAGGAGGGTTAGGAGGAGTTGCCACCACCCTGAGAACTTTCTTGGATGATTTGCGATGTTCATGGTGGTGTTTTTACCTCCTCCCTCTTGGGTGCCTCCCCTACCCTCCCTTTCCCATCCCACCACACCTGTAGTGACTCACAGCTCCTTCCAAACTCCAGGAACCACTGCAGTGATCCTCCTGCTCTGCAAGAATTTGCATACACCAGCAAGCAAAGCCCACTCCTGGGCTGCTGCTTTTATATTCCTGCCTGTCTCCTAGAAAGTCATGCAGAGAAATCTGTTTGCAAACAGAACTTCAGGTAGCTGGTACCTCCCCCCCCAGCACAAAAGCTGGCAGAGAAGTGATTGCTGCAGGGAGGGACGTTCAGAGGCTTCCCAAACTTTGATGCCCTGTGATTTGCAATTCTCTGTAGTTGGAAGTTGCAGTCTGGTCTTTGCTGCACAATCCTTCAGGGGATGGAAACCTGTCGAAAGGCTCTTGCTGATTTCTGTGGGGTCTTGACCACATCCTCACTGAACTTTTAGAAGACTTCAAGTGAGCTAAAACTTCACACATCCTTCTTTACCCCATGCAGTGGCCGACTGCTCTAAAGTTTCCTGGTTCTCAGCTTGCTGAGGAATTGAAGAAACTGTGTCACCTTGCCTGACTGTTGTCCTTCCCTTTTAGCTCCCCGCTAACGTATTTTATATGTTAGATGAAGATATTTGCCACGTTAGTGAGTGCATCTCAGTGTCTGAGTGTGATCCGATGGGATTCTGATCCTGCATGCAACCTTGGGCACTGCTGAGAGACAGGGAATAGACAATCACAGCACAAAACTGGGGACATGACTGATTTTCCAGTTGTAAGCTGCTCTCAGCCTGGTCACTTAAAGCTTTATGCTGTTCAGGAAATGTGTCTGGAATTGGTTTTGGCTTCCTCCAAAACTGGATGTCTGAAGGCTTGAGGGTTGGGAGTTTTCTACTGAAAGGAAAAATGATAGATCACAAGGAAGGGACAAAACTGTGCCAGGTATAAACTTTTAGAGTCTTCTGTGATAATCCTACAACCCACCACAATAATTCAGCTGCAGGAATAACAATGCCATTAACATCCTACTTATTTGACAATTAATTTTCCTTGCTCTATCCTTGTTGATTGTCCTCCACTCACAGAACAGTCACCACACGTGTGTGGGAAATGTAAAGCATTGCACAATTAATGGAAGGGGAAAGAGATAATCTTGCTGTTGGTGTGGCTTCAGATGAAGTTCAGATTGCTCTGGGAATTGTCTGGAAGATTTGAAAGTGCTGAGAGGAAACCTCAGGTGGGAAGGATGGAGCCACGGAGAAAGAATGAGCAGAGAAACCTTAATTAAATTAAAAAGCTCCATCCAGTTGTGCTTCCAGGCAGGAGCAGCTGGAGCTGGCTGCACCGCTAATCTGAAAAGGGTCAGTGGCCAGCACCAAGCAGCTCTGGAGAGAGACATTTGTAGGCACAGATAAGGAATGATCAACACACTGATTTCAAAGAAGGTGAAAACAGCAATGAAAACATTTTATAGTGCTGGAACTGGAAGGAACAGAATCTACTGTCCAAAGCCATGGCCCAAACCCAGCAGCTGGGCTGTGTGACCTGAGAACACATTCAGTTTAGTTATCCAGGGATGAAATACCTATTTCTCGCAACTCCTTCTGCAGTCAAATCAGGGAAATGTGGTAGTTTACTCCTCACACCTTGAACTGAGGTTTCTTCCTCCTCCCTCATGGGTTTCCTCAGGATAAATTCACACCCCTCTTCCCACCATTTTCTCCCTCCTTCCTGGTCCCCAGGTAATTTTCCTGCAATGCTCAAAGGCATAGCTTGTGTTCTACTTTTGCCTGACTTCATTCATGTCCACCTCCTTCATGTCCCAAAATGACACCTTAGACTCTCACAAACATAACATATTAAACTCTCACAAACATCAGCTTTAGGGGACTCAGGATGAGGCAGGAGTCTGCCCCTCATTGCTGTGGGAAAATGGGGAAGAGCCTCCACTTGAACAAATCATCTTCATTGATACTGTGTGTACAACAGGAGAGAAGAGTTTGATCCAGGTGGACGAAAAAACAAGATTTGGGCCTCCACAGCCCAAGAGACTCTCCAAAGCTATTTTATGGATGGAGGGAAGAAGGAGCTGCTGCATTTTAAAATAAACCAGCAGCAGCTCTGCCTTTGTGGCTGCGGAGAGCCTCAGGCTGTCTGGGAACTGCTGAGGGATGAAGGGAGGCTTGGGGTAGGTAAATTAAAGAGCAGGGGATTTCTGGTTAGGAGCTGCTCAGCTTTGCCATGACCAAAGATCTTCTGAACATGCCAGTTCAGGGAAAAAAAAAATGGTGCCAGTGTAGCTGAGGAACCTCTGGGATCAGGTGGTGGATGAGTGGGGATTTTCAGGTTCGCTGTTTCAGAGTTAGGTGCCCAAATTCCCTTTAAATCCCCCTTTAGGTTTGTAAATCCCTTGTGAATGCTCTCAGTAAATAGGATTGCTGCCAAGAAATACCTGGATCGTGTCAGCCATTTCTCTCCTCCAGAAATTAATCCTGCAGAAGAGTGAGTGCTGGTTGGGCTGTGCTGAGCCCCATGCACTGGGAACAGGAGGATGGAGCAGCAGAACTGCTACCTGGTCACTGCTCTGGAAAAGATCTTGCTGACTCCTGCCCCGAGAAGAGAAAAGGTAGGGGGAAAATGAAATTTAAACCTCCCAAGTTAAAATTAATCCCACTGTAAACCAGGTCAGGGAAAAGAGAGGCAAAGTCTGGTTTTGTCACACCCCCAGTATCAGCACCAGGGTGCTGAGACTTGCCTTGTATTTGAGTCCTGCTTTGTAGGGCCTGGTTTCATCACAAGGGGATGGATCCTCACTGCAAGTGAAATTCACTCCTAAATGCCCAGGAGTGGTCCCTGGTTCTCCCTCCTGCCACAGGAAAGTAGGCAGAGATAAAGGAGGGCTAGCCTCACACCAGGGCGCCTTCCCTGCACTCCCCAGCCCCAACACCCCTCATTTTCCTCCCTTTTTCTTTTCCCATTTACATTTTTCATTCATTTACACGTGATGTTAATCTTTCCCTAATCTCCAATTCCTTGGTGTGTGTGGGGGGGATGAATTCCATTTGTTTTTGTTCCACTCTATCAGACACAGCAGCTATAAGATTAAATGATAACTGTGGACCTAATAATAAAAATACAATATAATGTAATGAAAGTAATGTAGATCTAATCCTCTGTTTTATTGCATCCTGAGTGCCTTTGGTGCTATTATTTTTTTTTTTCTTCTTCCCCATGTCTCCGTCTTTGACTTAGCTGCATCTTTTCAAGGAAGCAAAGGCATTTGTAAAGATTATGGTATTATTCTGTTGAGAACAGCCTTGCTGTGGGGCACCTTTAATTACAAAATACTATCACTGCTTGTAGGGCTGTGTGTTTCTGTGTGTGCAGAGCAGATATTCCAAGCCCCCCAAAGCTCTGACGCCAGCTCAGGCAGCTGCACTGGGGGAAATTCTGCTGTCTCCTCCTTGATTTTTTGTGCTTCTTGTTGCAGCTCCTACACGCATACACACACAAAATTTCTTTCTGCCTCATTATTTTTATCGTTTTAATCCTTGTTTAGGGAGAAACTTGAGAAGTGTTTAAAGCAGGAGTCAGTCTGTGTGGAAACTCCCACTCTGGGTTTTTCATCTGTGGCCTTGCTCTTTGGGCAGAGAGGCTTCAGAGGTCTCAGAGGCACAAGGGGCCGTGCCCCTGCTGCCCTGTGCTGCCCTGGCTGTCTGCCTCTCTGTCTGCATCCTGCTGGGGATGTCACTCTGAATGCTGAAAGTGCCTCCATCTCCCAGGGCCTCAGAGCAAAGCCAGCCCTGCAGGGCAAGGAAGGCAGCTCAGGTGAGGTCTGGGGTGGGGAAACAGCTGGCTGAGGGTCTTTCGTGGGCTCACAGCTGGAGTTTGGTGAGTCCAGCTGCGCTGGCCTCAGCCAGGAGAGGGAAGGAGCAGGTGAAGTGCCTGGTTTGCTGTCCCTGTGCAGGGACAACATCATCCTGCTGCTGGGATTAATTCTCTGATTAAACCAGGGACTGTGTGCAGCTCGGAGAGCCTCAGTAAGACCCTCACCTTGCATCTGATCAATCCCAGGCTGGGATTTCACAAACCCCATTTAAATGTGGGATATCTTCCACTTTTCTTCTCAGTTTCCCAATGAGAAGAATTCCTTACACAGCTTGTTCTCCTCCCTCAGTCCCCATGACCCATGGCAGATTAAACCTGTTGCTTCAAACACAGGTTCTAGGAAAGAACTTAAACATCAGGCAAACAGGAATATAGAATTTTTCTGTGCAGGAAAATAATTCAGACGTAAATCAAATTTTTATTCTGCATTGTGAAAACACTAAGCCACTGATGTGCTCCCCAGAGAGGGGAAAGGAGATATTTTCTACGCTGGACATCCCAGAACTCACCTGGGATGTGACATTGGCTGCCCTGGCCCAGGAAGGACTTGAGAAACAATTTTAATGTCACATTCATTGGAAGCCCTCTGGAGTCATGAGTACTTTTGGCTCCAGTGAATTGGGATTTTGCTGCTGCAAAACCAAATTATGGGGAAAAGCTTTGACATCCCCTGAGAGCACGTCACCTTCATCTTGGGCTGAGTGCTCCTGCCAGTCTGGCAGCTCCTGTGCAGCCTCCTGCAAATCAGCAGGGGGAGAGGGTGCAGCTCAGCTGCTCAAACAGAGACTCCCATTGAGTTTTCCAGGAGAATCCCCTGTTGTTGTAGGATGTGAAAGAAAGATGAGAGACTCCAAATATTTCAGAAGGCAAAGAGCATAGAAAAAAGACTTCTATTGTCTAATTCTTAGTACCTTTTATAAGGTGTTCTTATGCAGACTTAACATGATTGGTGAATAGGAACTACACCTCTCTAATCCCTTTGGTTAAACTAGAGAAACAGCAAAACACCACCTGCAGAAAGATTGTTTTTGAGAAAGGAGAGTTGTTCGCCAAGATTGTTTTGAGAAGAAGCTTCCTTGAGAAATTTTTCCTTGGGGAAAATGTTATCAGCTGCTAGCAGGCTAAAATCTCTCAGACCCAGAAATATCAGGCCCACAATCCCCAATGCCCCCTGAGGAGGATCAAGGATTTCCAGTTGGTCTCCCCTCATGGATTAGTCCCACATGAGGGTCTCAGGTGACATCAGATCCCATAAAGCTTCACAGATTTGAGCTTGGTTTCTGCTGGTGCCTCAGTTTCCCCCCAGTGAACCCCTGTGCTCCCACTTTCCCCCTGTATCTGCTCTCCTGTCCAGGCTTTGGGTTTTCCTTGGCATGGGTGATTTCCAACAGAGTGTTCAGGCACTTGAGCAGAGGGGAAACAGATCCTGCAAGCGAGATCCAGCTCCACAGGCACTGTGAGTTTAGAGACAGATTCATATTTCAGAAATATTTCATATTCCACT